>NC_041228.1:34660509-34673587 GCF_002837175.3 Physeter macrocephalus | reverse complement strand
CGGCATGTGGGATCTTCCCGGACCGGGGCACGAACCCGTGTCCCCTGCATCGGCAGGCGGACTCTCAACCACTGCGCCACCGGGGAAGCCCCCCCTTCACTCTTTTAAGAGCAGAATGCAGTGAAGCACACTGCCCCTGACCCATTTTTCAGGGGGGAAAACATTAGTTCAAGCATTTAAAGTTAAAAAAAATCATTTAATTTACTAGTATAACTGTTTTAAATGTGGGAAGAGCGTGAGTACAGGGAAAAAAAAAGGAAACAGCACAGCATGGAATCTGGAGTTGTTCAATTCAGAACTGATGCCAATTCAGAACTGATGCCACCTGTGCCACTTAATCACTGAATGACCTTGGGCAAGTCACAGGACCTCTGTGTACCTTGGTATCTTATTTGTAAAATGAGGAAGTGATAGAAAAGTAACAATAATAATCGTAAATTGGATCATTTCACTTCCCTGCTTTTTAAACCCCCCAAAGGCTTTTCACTTTTCTAAACTCTTTACCTTGGCCTTGAGGACCCTTCATGATTCTTATCTTATTTCACTTTTACCCTCACTAATACAGTCTGATCATCCTGACTTGATTCCTATTCTTTGAATATACCAAGCTCCTTCCCTCCTTGGGGCTTTGCACTTGCTGTTTCCTCTGCCTGAAACGCTCTTTTTGTCACTAAGGCCTCAGCCCAAATGTCACCTCCTCAGTTTAAAGCCATCCTCTTCCACCTCAGTCTCCGTCTATTATACTAGCCTGTTTTATTTTCCCAGGAGCAGCCATCACTCTCTGATGATCATATTTGTTGGTTTATTTCATCATTGTCTATTGCTCCCAGTAGAATATAAGAATATGAATATAGTTACTCTGGTTGTATCCCCAGCATCTAGGACAGTGGCTGACACATAGTAGGTGTATAATAAGTATAAATGACATAAACAAATGAATGGTAGCTTTTTATAGGCTTTATGAGTATTAAATGAGATAATAAAAGTAAAATATTTATCATAGAACCTGGTACATAGTAAATCAACAATCTGAGGTATAATTAAAATATCAAGGAACCCAAGTTCTAGTCTTGGCTCTTTCTTCAATTAGCAGGATGATTTGGGGCAAGCCTTACATTCTCTGAGCTGTAATTTCTCATCTTAAATCCTGTGGGATGGATTAGAGCATCTCCGAGGTCTCTTCCAGAATTAAAGTTCCACGGTTTTACATACCTAATGGTCAAAGTTTCCAGCCCTGCCCAATGGTAACTGAACTACTGTTGCCTTAGTCGCAACTCAAAAAGGCTAATTGTGGTGTTGCTTGAGTATTTCAGTTTCCATTTGCTAACTATACTTTTAGCTCAAGTTTACAAGGGGTTTCTAGGCAACTCTGCAAAGTTCCTGCATTTTCCACTGTGCCTCAACTCTTCCCCCTACCCTAATTTCCAGGCACAAAACAGAGGCTGGCTTTAACAGTCATCTGACCTGAACCACAAAGAAAGATTTATCAAAATAGAACTTGGGAAAATTTCAGAAACAGCAGTAAAAATTTGGCATTTCACCCAGATATTCCTAGTGGAATTTCTGGACCCTGGGTTGAAATTTACAATCCTGAAGACATCAGTTTATTTCCAAAGAGAGAGCACCTAGAAACATTATTAAGGCAGAGAACCAAACTGTGGATCATTCATTTTGCTATTTCCTAGAAAAATGCAGTAGCCTATACTACCCACTCAAAAGCCCATGACGATCTCCTCAGTGATTTAGTAGTCATCCACCCTTGAGAACTGACTCCTGGGCAACAGGTTAAAAACAAAGCAATGTGTCTCATAGACAAAGCTGTGTCGTGGCAGAGTGTGCCAAACTCAAGGTGGGAGCCCACATTAATCTTTTACCTTAATAGTCCAGTAGAATATATGGTCTATCTGCAAAAAATAAATACAGAAGCAAAAGGATAAACATGTCTTTCCATTCAGCTTGCTCTCATTCCTTGATTGCTTATGCCAATCAGGCCAATTTGGCTGCTGTTCTGTTTGGTAACTGGCTTCAGTCAAATCCCTTTTAGTGCTTCCAGTAGTCTGCTTCCCTGGTTAGTAACTGGAAAATCTCCTTCCATTTAATTGACTTAACCAAAGTCAGTTTCCCCAGCAGGGCCAGACATGAAAAGCATGGCTCCCTATCATCATTGCAAAATGTCACCAGGAGAAAGGATCCCTCTGATTTAACGCTTCTGTTGTGTGACAGCAATCTCACCCTCACCCTTTTCTCCTGCAACATATTACAAAAATTAAGGGTTGAAGACTTGTTACCCAAAGTCCCTAGACCAGCAGCAATGGCAACATCTTTGAGCTTATTAGAAACTTGAAATCTCAGACACTTCTCCAGACCTACTGAATTAGAATTTGCATTTACAGGATCTGCAGGTAATTGACATGCACATTAAAGTTTGAGAAGCATTAAGTTAGAATAATGCCTTTGAGGTGTTTATTTCAAATGAAATAAACTTATTCCCAATCAGTTCCTATTCATTTGGGAAGAAGGGGAATAGATTATCAGGCTTGTTTGTCTTAGAGCAGCTGATAATTAACCCTATGGGGACTTTTTGTAATATTATTTTGGTCTTAGGATTTATTTTCCCTTTTTATGTAATAGGATTTCTCATAATCCTGGAGCATGGTAAGAAAACCAGATGTATTAAACAATACCCAGTGGTGTGCTAGTAAATTGGTTTTCTGGAGGGAAAAGCCCTGATTTGTACCATTTGCCAATTTCCATGCTGTAAATGTTCATTCATGATCAATTTAAAGCTACCAATGATTTAACAACTGCCATGAAAAATTCCAGAAAATTTAATAATTCCCTTTTACAAACTGTTATGAACTACTTCAACACCACTGAAAGATCCTCAAAAAGGAAACCTCTTTTCAAGTCATGGCCACTCCACGCTCGAACCTATGCTACGACGTCAGGCTAGACTTCCTAAACATCCTTTTCATTATGACATTCATACCTCTGCTCCAGAACCTAAGTAGCTTCCCTATTAATCATTGAGCGCACAAATCTAACCTCCTTTTCTGTTTTTCAAAACCCCCTCTCATTCCTCATACCCCATTTATCCCACTTCATTTTCTAGTTCTCCTGAACATACTCCATATTCCCCACTTCTGTTTCCTGAAAGGCATCAATTCTTGAGGTCATGCTTGAGGAAACATATTACCCCAGCTGCTGCTGGCATCTAACTTCCAACAACGAGGCATAAGACCGCACAGGGTAGAACTGGCACAGCAAGTGGCAGATGGAGAAGTGGAAAGAATCTGAGTGTTAACATCTTTTAGTTGCTGAATCAACCTTCCCTGAAGTCACCCTTCTTGCAGACTTTCTGTTATAGGAGTGAACGAATATCTAGATTTTATACCTACAGCTGAAAGCAAAACTAACAGTAGGCTGAGAAAGTTCATTGATGGAATAACAAGCTACATCACTGAGAACCCAAATGAGGCCATCAACAACACAGCTTACAGTGGTTCCTGCCAGCCCTATAATCTGAGGAAGAGAGAAACTATCTGAAAGACACCAGTGGGGAGTTGACCATGACAACAATATGTTACAGTAGTTCATAATCTCAACTGAATCTTAGATATGGAAAGGATCTTAATGGTTTTATAATTTTACTTCCCACCAAAGGCATCCATGATAGGTAATTATCAGCCTTTTAAAATGGATGGGAATTCATATTCTTCCAAGGCAGTGTATTCTATTTGATTATTTATTCTATTTATTATTTTAAATTATTTGTGACAAGCTAAAATATGCCTTCGTGTAATTTCTAGTCACTAGTCATAATTCTCCTCTCTTGAATCACACATGAAAAGACCTTGAGATATAGGAAACTATCAATCATGGCTTGTCTCTTCTAAGTATCTTCTTCCCCACCTTCCAGACCTCTCACCACCTCTTATCCATGGATAGAAGGACAGAGTACAATGGCATGCCTCTAGACAGATCCCTACACACTGACATCAGCCCACAGCAATCTACTTTTTTTGCACACAATGTTCAATCTGTTACAAATGTAAATTTTCTCTAACTTGACCATAAGAATATACTATTAGTCAAGGTAACACCAGCTGCTATAACCAGACTTCAGTGGCTTAATCCAACAGAATTTTATTTCTCCTTCACAAAGACTCAAAGTTCTGACTGGTCTCAGGATTCAGGATTCAGGGTCTCAGGATCCTACTCTCTTATGACTCTACCAACTTCAACACCTGGCTTCCAAAGCCACCACGGAAACAGAAAGAACAAAGAGGACCTGGTAAAAGGTGTGGTTATGTCCAAGTCTGGAAGTGGTGCACATCACTTCTACTCACATTCCATTGGCTATAACCCAGTGAGACAACATGTATGACTAAAAACACATGCCTAAGAAACAAATTTAGCTCTGTGACCAGGAGGACAAGGACACAATCTTGGTGAGCAGCCAGTCAATTTCTGCCACAAATCCCATATGAAAACATCTGTCTAAATGTCTAAATATTTACAGAAATCCAAATTATCCATAAGGACAAAGAAGGACTTGCCTAAAGTGGAAAGACAAAAAGTGGAGTCCCACAGGAAAACAGTTATGACAGCACATTCTGTATATTTCATAAAAATAGAAAATATTTTGGCATGGAATGGGAAACACCTAAAAAAGAGTGTTTCCCAAAGGTTTCCTAAAGAGTGTATTAGGAAAACTCATTTCCTCCAAAGCACAATAAAAGAGCAATAGTGGGGCTTCCCTGGTGGCGCAGTGGTTGGGGGACCGCCTGCCGATGCGGGGGACGCGGGTTCATGCCCCGGTCCGGGAGGATCCCACATGCCGTGAAGCCTGCGCGTCTGGAGCCTGTGCTCCGCAGCGGGAGAGGCCACGACAGTGAGAGGCCCGCATAACGCAAAAAAAAAAAAAAAAAAAGCAATAGTAAGTCAAAAGTAGTAACACTCATTTTTAGAAAATATTTTCTGTGGCCTGAATTATTTATAAGGAACAGCAATGCTGTACTACATTATTCCCAGAACGTTATTCATATTTATTCATTATTTAATAATATGAAGCAGAAAATCATAAAGAGTAAATTGATAGATTTAACTATGTAAAAATTAAGCTTTGGTATATCAACACACAGTATAAAAATTAGGAAAATACTTGCAATGATTGTGACAAAGAGCTAACATTCCTAAAAATATAAAGAATTCTTGCAAATAATGAAATAATGAAAAGTAAATACTTTAATGTATTTATTTTCAACAAATAAAGAACATGATTAGACAATTCACAAAACATAAATTATCATTACAATAAGATATTTGCCTCAACAGCAAAATCAAAGCAAAAAAATGAAAAAAAGTTACCCATTTTTAACTGATCAAGTTGGTAAAAACTTCTTTTAAAGGTCAGTATATATGTTGACAACAATGTGCTAAACCTAGCATTCTCATCTAGAACTGTTTGCCATAGGCATGAAGAGGCTTACAATTCCTTTCTGACCCACAAAATTCATATTTGGGAATCTACCTTAAAGGGAAAATCAGATAATCTTCTCTGTTAGGATGATGTTCATGATAACATTATTTCTAATAGTGAAAATGAAAATATCCATTGCTGAAATAAATTATGGAGCATTTATACAAGAGAATACAAAGTACCCATTAAAAGTTATACTTTTGAAAAGTATTTAATAACACAAAATATTGTTATGTGGAAAAAACAAATTAGGAAGCAAAATAATATATATTGCATGATGTGTTCTAATTTTACAGAACACATGAGTGTTTTCAGTAGTATATGATAACACATGTATATAACAAGTAGTTGGAATGCTTGATGAAAAGAAAGAACTAGAGGGCTTCCCTGGTGGCGCAGTGGTTGAGAGTCCGCCTGCCGATGCAGGGGACACGGGTTCGTGCCCTAGTCCGGGAAGATCCCACATGCCGCAGAGCGGCTGGGCCCATGAGCCATGGCCGCTGAGCCTGTGCGTCCGGAGCCTGTGCTCCACAACGGGAGAGGCCACAACAGTGAGAGGCCCGCATACCGCAAAAAAAAAAAAGAACTAGAGCTTTCCAAATAGCTGCTGAAATTTTCTGGAACAAACTAAATTCTAATTTTTTCCACTTCTTATCCATCTGTTAGTGATAACATGGTGCTTACTAGGATCTTAAAATCTTAAAATGTTACCATTGGGCCTTGAACAGTGTTATAAACCACAACAGAAGCTGCTAAGGTTGTGTGCTTAATTCCCTTTTCTCCAAGAGGAGGGGAGCAAATAGAATCAAGGAATTTAAAGATGTTTATTAGGGAACACTTAAGTGCTTCTTCACCACATTTTGGTGTGAAAACATTATGACTCCAGGATCACTTCTTGTTATGGTAAGGAGGTCTTTCTTCCTGGGGAACCCCTGCCTGGATGGGACAAGAATCCTGGGGACCCTCATTCAACCCAAGTAGTCAGATGCGGTTACCGTACCTTTGCAAAGGAAGAGGTAGAAAGTTGGATGCATGGGTTGAAATGTCCCGTTCTCTGCCACTGTAGGCAACCCAGTGACACACTGCTAAAGCAGAATCTAGTACTCTTGCTACGGCCTGTCAACTAGCAGGTGGCCCAGAACCTGAGGGCCTAAGGGCTCACCCATGCTAGTGAGAGTCATGGGAACTGAGGCCCAGTTAGACAACTGAGGGTGAGGATTCTCTCCCAGCCTCACTTTCTTGGACACACTCCTCCAAAGCAGGCCTGGTTTCCCAGCATTAGAGCAGCTTGTTGATACAGCTCTTGCAATTTACACACACACACACACACACACACACACACACACTGAACCATTTTCAGGTTCTACCATCAGAACATCCCCTCTGACAGCTCTGGAGTAGTATGGAATCCAGATTGCTAGCCAGGAAAACAAGTTAGATCCTCAAAGGGAAATAGAATATAGAAGGTGGCCCTTTAAGAGACCGTATGCAAATCTGCCCATCACTCCACCCAGGAACCATTCAGTTCTGCATAATAACGTGTTGGAGAATCTATGACCACCTCTGTTCTTCTATACCTTCAGTTTTCTCCAAGCCCCAAACTCTCCTGTTACATTCTCAGAAGAGGGGCTTGGTGTTTGCTTGATATCTACACAACTAAAGGGGATTACTCAAGTGGGTCTTCGCAGAATCAAGACATTTTCTTTCCAGGTAAAGAATCACAAAAACTGGAAACAGAAACGGCCAACAACTTTAAAGGACAGTTTGTCTTGCTTAAAAGAAGAAGATTAAATTTAAGTTCCCCCTTCACCAGGCCCCCTGTAGCTTAGAGCAACTTTTCTGGATACAACAAGGAGATCAATACATAATTTTTGTGACAAATAGATTTTTCCATGCTGGAGTTTTAACAACCTAGGACTAAGTCATGGTAAATGAAGGTCATCTCCTTGAGGTCAGTGGTTGAGACCAAGGCACTGCCTAGAGTGCTGTGCTGTTGAAGCTCAGTCTTTTTATCTGTAAGGTGAGTCACAATGCTACCTGAGTCTTCTTGGCAGAAGACTCACCCCAAAACCCTCCACATACTTTTATGAAAACAAACAAAAAACAAACAACCAAAAAAGCCCAAATGGCATGTGCTTTCTACATTGCGCTCTTCAAAGTCTATCAGTGACTTCCCCCTCCAAATAAAATATCAGCAAACCCCAAAACGTAAAGAGAGAGAACTGATGAACATGTTCCTGAAGCAGCTTGTTTGATGCTCCACAGCCTGATGAAAAAGACCTGAGAGCAACGTGTAATTTAAGCATCTCTCGGTCCCCAGGTTGCTTTGGAATACAGTCCCAGGTGAACTGTGATTGATTCTACTGGGTTCACAGGAGGGACAGCAGGTTGAAGCTTCTATTGGTTCATTTGTTAAACCACCTTGGAATCTGCCAACATGGGCTTTCTCTGCACATGAGAAAAGCACCCAGGGCAAAGCTGAACACACCACCTGTCTCGTTAGATCTGGTGACGTAGAGAACCATTTGTTCTGTTCTCAGCACATAGCTAAAGATATTTTTAATTAAAAAAAAATAAGGTGCCATCCAAATGACGTCTCCATTTTTATCTAAACCGAGCTCTTCTAACCTGTTAACACATTAAGGGGAGAAATCTCCCGCCTGCATTAGCTGATGGATCTACTTCCCAGAATGGACAGAGGAGTCTGGGTGGTTTGTCTTATTCAAGATTATGTCCTCCTGTCTGAACAGTCTCAATAGGATTCCCCTATAATTAGCCATGATGATAATGATACTATGTTACCCAACATAATTTTTAACCATTCAAAGCCCTTCAATGCTTATTTCATTTGACCATAAAAGAAATCCTGAAAAAGACATAGGTTGGGGAAAGTATTAATTACATTAATTATCATCTCTTTTAACGAAGACGTAAGTAGAGCCCAGGTTTGCCAACTCCTAGGTGGGCCCACTGGCTATGGGAGACCAGGACAGCTTCTGCTGGCAAAAAAAAAGCTTCAGGACAAACCTCAGGAGGACTTTTAAATTTCTTCTAATATGACGCTTCATCCTTGATAACTAACACCAGATAATGGATGATATTTCATTGCATTTTGTGACACATCTAGAATTTACCAAGCGCATTCACATATTAGATTGAATCACATGAACCTGCCAATATTTGGCTGTTTTTGACTTTCAAAAGCAATTTCATATGATTTGACCTAATACTTTACAAATTTCAACCTTCTGTAGAATAAATAGGTCCAAGCTGTTAAGTTTATTTCAGATCTGGGAAATGTAAACAGCAGGAGTGAATCTAATTACATGTGTGTGTTTATAGATAATCAAGCATAAATCATTTGGCTTAGCCATTTAGGTACAATTCCCAAAGTGCTCTCAGAATATAAACAAACAAACAAAGAATAAGCTATAAACATTAAGTACCTAGCCTCAAACTTGCCTCTTATTAGCTTCATTTTTCTAATCAACGGATTATCTCTGTAGGTACTTGGCTAACACAAACCATTTCCAAGCCCACTTACAGATACTCAGAACGCAAGTAATAACAACTTCCTGTATGCCTTTTATGTAAGCTCTTAACAAGGAAATTATGGACGTTTATTCACTTAAACTGATTTTTCTGATTTCTACTTTTCCTTCCAACCTCTCTGTAGTCACATGGACAATTTAACTGCATTATGTACTGCACTGTAATAGTGTTGTAATAACAAAATGATTCCATGCTAATTTCCCTCACTGCTACTGCTTGCCCCTTCCCAGAGGGTAGATTTCTACCATTCAAAGAGTCTGGACATTTTGCAGAATTTCTGTGGCCCCAACCAGTAAAGCTCTATCTGCCCCCAAAATAGTTTTACGAACTGTGTGAAACAACCGTATTCTAGCAGTATGTTCCTCTATATACTTGTTAAGTTTCAGGCCTCGAACTTCCCATGTGGTTTAATGAAAACTAGGCACTTCTTAAGAAAGCATATTATAGAATTCAACTTCTACCAGTGTTGTATCAGGCTTGATTTTAAAAAAATAATAATTCAGAAGAAACCCATAAACCCACTAAGTTGGATCAACTGTGCCAGCGCAGTTACAACGCTGTTTAAATTTCTCCTCCCTGATGAGATCATTTCCCTGAAGGCTTCTAAAGATACAAAGCATACGGCTTCAGTGTCCACCATGGTCTTCAACTTAACTTCTGCTGTCTTTGCTACATCACCCCTTCCCTCAGAGTGCAAAGGTTAGATGATGGTCCAAAGTGGTACTGGACCTACAGTGGATACCAGTCAGTACATACCAGTCAGTACTGCCTCTGTTGTTTACTGAAATGGCTTAATAACAGATGGAGACCCCAGAAGGACTAACATGGCCTTCCTGACTCTGTTTTTCTGCACTTGGCTGCCCACCTGACCCCAGCCATGCTCCCTTTTCCCTTCATCTTGCAGCTACCATGTATGAGAAAATATGTAATGGATAAGAAGAAAGCCCTGCTATCGTCTGCACCTGGGACACTTGTTTTGGGTGGGAAGAGAATCGTGTCCAAATGTATTCAATGTATTTTTACAAAATCCCCAGCAGGAGTCAACCAATTCACTAGGGTATGTGAGGAGCAAGAGAATGATAATGCTGATGAGGATGACAGACGATGTGTAAATAAACGTTTCTACCTCTGGAAAGCACGGGCAACAAACTGAAGCTCAAGCCAAGGACCAGGACAAAAACCAGGACTTCCAGTGGCACAGGCAGCATCCCTGGAGGGGCTGCATCAGGAGGCAGCTCTGTGAGAAGAGAATGGGCTTGCGGGGGCAGCCAGTCCTGGGCTCCAGACTTGGCTGGGCCACTCATGGGTTGCACCTTCACACAAGTTCATTCACCTCAGCTTCCTGGGCTACAACTGCGACAAAAACACTTAGTTCAAAATGTAGAGATGAAATGAGATCATCTGTGCACTGCTCCAGTACAATGTGGGTAAATATCCTTTCCCCTTTTCCCCCTTAATTTTTCTTAGAATGACCATAAGGAACCTAACAAAACCTACTTTGCAACCTGAGAATTTCTACAAGAACAATGAAGTTAAGGAAGCTAATGTGAAATCTGCTATTCAGTGAATGCAACTTATCTCCAGAGAGTCTGTCACCAAGCACATTTTTGTGTCCTCTGTCTGACTGCACTGAAAATTACTTTTCCCCAACCTGCTTACATAGTTTAGAAATATTTCAATGTGAACTCTGGGGGAGAAATCATGTAATTAATATTGAGATAAAGTCTTGAAAAAGAGCAAACCCTTCTCTCCACAATGAACATTGCTCCCCTTGGTACAATTCATCTGTCCTGAGCTAGGTCACACAGACTGTGACCCCAGAATCCTCAAGAACTGTGTAGTGTGAGCTGGATCTGGGCTGGCGAACAGCTCTCAACAAATGGAGTCAGTTTGTTTGTTCATTTGCAGTGGGAAGAAACATTAATTATAACTTCAAGAGCATCTGGATGAACTACAGTTAAACAAAGAACCCCCAAAGTGCTCTGTGAAAGGAATGAATACGGATTAGTGGGGAAAGTGTATTGAGAGATGCCCCCAAAGCAGGAGAGGCACAAGGAAGAGAAGCCCAGGGGATGTGGACGGGCAGGATACTGGGGGCAGTCCCTTGATAGGGAATACAAGGAGGAAAACGGGCAGCAAGAAATTTTCGGTTCCAGGTGCATGACCAGGGGAACTTTCTTGATTAATAGATTTTATTTTTTAGAACAATTTTAGATTTATGGAAAAGTTGAGCATGTTGTAAAGAGACTTCCATGTATCACATCTGGTCCCCATATAGTTTCCCATTATTAATATCTTACATTAAATACGGCACCTTTGTTAATAAACCAGTATTGATACACTGTTATTAATTAAAGTCCATAGTTTATTCAGATTTCCTTAGATTTCACCTAATGTCCTTTTTCTGCTCCAGGTCCCACATTACATTTAGTTGTTACGTTTCCTTAGGTTCTCCTTGGCTTTGATGATATTTCAGAGTTTCCTTGTTTTTGATGACCTTGAGAGTTTTAAGGAGTACTGGTCAGGCATATTATAGGATGTCTCTCTATTGGGATTTGTATGATGTTTTTCCCATGATTAGAATGGAGGGGGAAGAGCTTCAAGATGGCAGAACAGTAAGACGTGGAGATCACCTTCCTCCCAACAAATACATCAGAAATACATCTACATGTGGAACAACTCCTACAGAACACCTACTGAACGCTGGCAGAAGAGCTCAAACCTCCCAAAAGGCAAGAAACTCCCCACATACCTGGGTAGGGCAAAAGGAAAAAGAAAAAACAGAGACAAAAGAATAGGGACGGGACCTGCACCTCTGGGAGGGAGCTGTGAAGGAGGAAAGGTTTCCACACACTAGGAAGCCACTTCACTGGCAAAGACGGGGGGGAAGCAGCTTCGGAGCAATGCAGGAGAGCACAGCAACAGGGGTGCGGAGGCACAGCCACAGGGTGCGGAGGGCAAAGTGGAGAGATTCCCGCACAGAGGATCGGTGCCGACCAGCACTCACCAGCCTGAGAGGCTTGTCTGCTCACCTGCCAGGGCGGGTGGGGGCTGTGAGCTGAGCCTCGGGCTTCGGAGGTCAGATCCCAGGGAGAGGACTGGGGTTGGCTGCATGAACACAGCCTGAAGGGGGCTAGTGCGCCACAGCTAGTCGGGAGGGAGTCCGGGAAAAAGTCTGGAGCTGCCGAAGAGGCAAAAGACCATCGTTTCGTGTGCACGAGAAGAGGGGATTAAGAGCACTGCCTAAATGAGCTCCAGAGACGGCACGAGCCGCGGCTATCAGCCCAGACACCACAGACGGGCTGAACCACAGGAGCTGTGCGAACAAAGAAGAGAAAGGGAAATCTCTCCAAGCAGTCTCGGGAGCAGTGGATAAAATCTCCACAACCAACTTGATGTACCCTGCATCTGTGGAAAACCTGAATAGACAACGAATCATCCCAAATTGAGGCGGTGGACGTTGGGATCAATGATATATATTTTTTTCCCTTTTTTCTCTTTTTGTGAGTGTGTATGTGTATGCTTCTGTGTGTGATTTTGTCTGTATAGCTTCACTTTTACCATTTATCACAGGGTTCTGTCTGGTTTTGTTTTTTGGTATTTTTTTAGTATAGTTTTTAGCGCTAGTTATCATTGGTGGATTTGTTTTTTGCTTTGGTTGCTCTCTTCTTTCTTTCTTATATTATTTTTTTCAAATGTGTTTAATATTTATTTTAATAACCTTATTTTATTTTATTTTCTCTTTCTTTCTCCCTTTTATTCTGAGCCATGCAGATGACAGCGTCTTGGTGCCCCAGCCAGACATCAGGCCTGTGCCTCTGAGGAGGGAGAGCCGACTGCAGGACATTGGTCCACCAGAGACCTCCTGGCTCCATGTAATATCAAAAGGCGAAAATCTCCCAGAGATCTCCATCTCAATGCCAAGACCCAGCTCCACTCAACAACCAGCAAGCTACAGTGCTGGACACCCTATGCCAAACAACTAGCAAGACAGGAACACAACCCCACCCATTAGCAGAGAGGCTGCCTAAAATCATAATAAGG
>NC_041228.1:34658958-34659536 GCF_002837175.3 Physeter macrocephalus | reverse complement strand
CTATTACCATTTTCTTAATTGTTTTGGGTTTTTTAAGAAGGACACTACATAATGATCAAGGGATCGATCCATGAAGAAGATATAACAATTGTAAATATTTATGCACCCAACATAGGAGCACCTCAATACATAAGGCAAATACTAACAGCCATAAAAGGGGAAATCGACAGTAACTCAATCATAGTAGGGGACTTTAACATCCCACTTTCACCAATGGACGAATCATCCAAACTGAAAATAAATAAGGAAACGCAAGCTTTAAATGATACATTAAATGAGATGAACTTAATTGATATTTATAGGACATTCCATCCAAAAACAACAGAATACACTTTCTTCTCAAGTGCATGGAACATTCTCCAGAATAGATCATATCTTGGGTCACATAACAAGCCTTGGTAAATTTAAGAAAATTGAAATCATATCAAGTATCTCTTCTGACCACAATGCTATGAGACTAGATATCAATTACAGCAAAAAAATCTGTAAAAAATACAAAGACATGGAGGCTAAACAATACACTACTTAATAACCAAGAGATCACTGAAGAAATCAAAGAGGAAATCAAAAAATACCTA
>NC_041228.1:34658043-34658819 GCF_002837175.3 Physeter macrocephalus | reverse complement strand
AGCTGGTTCTTTGAGAAGATAAACAAAATTGATAAACCATTAGCCAGACTCATCAAGAAAAAAAGGGAGAAGACTCAAATCAATAGAATGAGAAATGAAAAAGGAGAAGTAACAACTGACACTGCAGAAATACAAAGGATCATGAGAGCTTACTACAAGCAACTCTATGCCAATAAAATGGACAACCTGGAAGAAATGAACAACCTTCTGACACTGAACCGGGGAGAAATAGAAAATATAAACAGACCAATCACAAGCACTGAAATTGAAACTGATTAAAAATCTTCCAACAAACAAAAGCCAGGACCAAATGGCTTCACAGGCGAATTCTATCAAACATTTAGGGAAGAGCGAACACCTATCCTTCTCAAACGCTTCCAAAATATAGCAGAGGGAGGAACACTCCCAAACTCATTCTACGAGGGCAGCATCACCCTGATACCAAAAGCAGACAAAGATGTCACAAAGAAAGAAAGCTACAGGCCAAAATCACTGATGAACACAGATGCAAAAATCCTCAACAAAATACTAGCAAACAGAATCCAACAGCACATTAAACAGATCATACACCATGATCAAGTGGGGTTCACACCAGGAATGCAAAGATTCTTCAATATATGCAAATCAATCATTGTGATATACCATATTAACAAACTGAAGGAGAAAAACCATATGATCAGCTCAATAGATGAAGAGAAAGCTTTTGACAAAATTCAACACCCATTTATGATAAAAAACAAAAAAACACTCTAGAAAGTAGACATAGAGGGAACTTT
>NC_041228.1:34657543-34657860 GCF_002837175.3 Physeter macrocephalus | reverse complement strand
AGATCAATGGAACAGGATAGAAAGCCCAGAGATAAACCCACGCACATATGGTCACCTTATTTTTGATTAAGGAGTCAAGAATATACAATGGAGAAAAGACAGCCACTTCAGTAAGTGGTGCTGGGAAAACTGGACAGCTACATGTAGAAGAATGAAATTAGAACACTCCCTAACACGATACACAAAAATAAACTCAAAATTGATTAAAGTCCTAAATGTCTGGCCAGACACTATAAAACTCTAAGAGGAAAACATAGGCAGAACACTCTATGAGATAAATCACAGCAAGATCCTTTTTGACCCACCTCCTAGAGAAA
>NC_041228.1:34639135-34657327 GCF_002837175.3 Physeter macrocephalus | reverse complement strand
AGAACAGTATGGAGGTTCCTTAAAAAACTAAAAATAGAACTACCATACGACCCAGCAATCCCACTACTGGGCATATCCCCCGAGAAAACCATAATTCAAAAAGAGTCATGTACCACAATGTTCATTGCAGCTCTATTTACAATAGCCAGGACATGGAAGCAACCAAAGTGTCCATCGACAGATGAATGGGTAAAGAAGATGTGGCACATATATACAATAGAATATTACTCAGCCATAAAAAGAAATGAAATTGAGTTATATGTAGTGAGGTGGATCGATCTAGAGTCTGTCATACAGAGTGAAGTAAGTCAGAAAGAGAAAAAGAAATACCGTATGCCAACACATATATTAGGAATCCCAAGAGAAAAAAAAAAAGGTCATGAGGAACCTAGGGGCAGGACGGGAATAAAGATGCAGACCTACTAGAGAATGGACTTGAGGACATGGGGAGGGGGAAGGGTATGGTGGGACAAAGTGAGAGGTGGCATGTACAAATATACACTACCAAATGTAAAAGAGATAGCTAGTGCGAAGCAGCCACATAGCACAGGGAGATCAGCTTGGTGGTTTGTGACCACCTAGAGGGGTGGGATAGGGAGGGTGGGAGGGACGGAGACACAAGAGGGAAGAGATATGGGGATAGATATATGTATATGTATAGCTTATTCACTTTGTTACAAAGCAGAAACTAACATAGCATTGTAAAGCAATTATACTCCAATAAAGATGTTAAAAAAAAGAATGGGGTTATGAGGTTTGGGTAGGTTTAGGAGGATGATCATAGAGCTAAGAATGTATTGTCATATCAAGGGTACATACTATTAATGTTTTAAGGCTGTTGATGTTGACCTTGATCACCTGTCAGATTTCTCCATTGAGAAGTTATTTTCTCACCACCTTTTACATACTGTCCTCTTTAGAAGGAAGTCACAATGTGAAATTAAGAAAATAGAAGTTATGCACCCCAGGAGAATTTTTTAGAACAAAACTAATACTTAATCCTAAATAATCTACGTCCTGCTCTCCTCCAATTAGTATCTCTGAATAGTTAGGAGAAGTCTGCTGCACACAAATGCCAGGCATGAGAATTATTTAGGGGAAACCAATGAGAGGCCGGGCTGGTAACTCTATGTGGATCCACACAGGGCAGAGAGAGAAGCACAGCTACAGATGAGCCACACGTGTGACCAAGAGCTCAGGAGCAACTAGAAATCTGAGCAAGAGAGGACCCTGAGACCATAAGCCACCAGAACTTCAGAGCACCCAGGATGGAGTTCAAGTCTATTTTATGTACATTTCAATGAACAAAGTCACCTAAGTAACATCTGAGTTACACATTTATCTGCACTTTACATATTTATTTAAATAGCTACTAAAAGACAGGCACTGCAGTTGGTGCAGAGTTGGTGGGGAAAGACACAAAGATGAACTGAACACTGTTTCTTCTTGAAAGAAACTTAAGGAAATTTAAATACTACCAACTTGATAATCCTTTCATTCTTGTACTTGCTCAGTTCTTTCATTGGTTTATTACCTTCATAATATGCCAGGGTCAACCAGGAGCTATGCCAAGAAGTGGGTGGGGGAGACAGATTGAGATGGTGGAGTAGGGAGACCCTGAGCTCACCTCCTCCCACGGGCACATCAAAATTACAACTACTTTTAGGGCAACTATCTGTGAGAATGACCTGGAAACTAGTAGAAAAGATTTTCCACAACTAAAGATAGAAAGAAGGAGCCTCAATGAGACAAGTAGGAGGGGTGGAGACACAGTCTAGTCAGGACCCACACCCCTGGGTCAGCAACCCACCAACAGGAGGGATATCACAACTGCAGAAGCCCTCCCTGAGGAGTGAGGGTGTCCCCGTTCCACATCAGGCTCCTCAGCCCAGGGGTCTCCCTGTGGGAAGATGAGCCCCCAGGATGTCTGGCTTTGAAACAAGTGGGGCTTGTTCAAGAGAGCTAGATAGCTATATGAAACAGAGACTCCAGTCTTACAGGTCATGCACAAAATCTCACTCTCTGAGTCCCAGTAGTTTGACAAAGTGGACAGTTTGACAAACTCCCTTGCTGATCTTGGAGAATTTCCCAGAGAGGCAGAAGGCAGCTGGGACTCCCCCTAGGGACAGAGATACTGGTGGCAGCCATTCTGGGGATCTTGATCTACCATGCTGACAATGGTGCTGGCAAGCACCATTCTGGAATCCTCCCTCTAGCAAATTAGCACTGGGGACTTGCCCCCAGTAGTACCCACCAGCAGGTCCGCAGCAGAGGCATATCACCAGGCATCACAACAACTCATGCTGGAGGCCTGTCCCACCCACCAGTGCACTGACAGCAACTGCATGAGACAGCTAGGTCGAGGGCCAGCCCTGCTTACCAGCACACTCACAGTAATCAGCCCCAGCACAACAGAAGCATGATGCAGCCCACATAAGGGACACCCCTAGAGTATCGAGCTCTGGTGGCCAGAGGGGAGTACACTGCTGGACCCCCGTAGAACATCTCCTACATGAGGCCACTTCTCCAAGACTGTGGGATGTAACAGACATAAGTAATACACAGAAATAAACAAAGAGATTTGGGCAAACTAAGAGATAGAAGAATATGTTCCTAACAAAGGAACAAGAAGAAACCTCAGAAAAAGAACTAAACAAAATGGAGATAAGCAATCTACCTAATAAAGAGTTTAAGGTAATGATTATAAAGATACTTACTGAACTTAGAAGAATGAATGAATACAGTGAGAATTTCAACCAAAAGTTAGAAAATATAAAAAAGAATCAATCAGAGATGAAGAATACAATAACTGAAATGAAAAATACACTAGAAGAAATCAACAGTAAATTAGATGATACAGAGAAATGGATCATTGATCTGCAAGACAGAGTAGTGGAAATCACCCAAGTTGAAAAGAAAAAAAAAATTTTTTTTTTTAAGTGAGGATAGTTTAAGAGACATCTGGGACAACATCAAGTGTACTAATATTTGCTCTATAAGGGTCCCAGAAGGAGAAAAGAAAGAGAAAGGTACAGAGAACTTCTTTGAAGAAAAAATAGCTAAAAATTTCCCTAGCTTGTAAAAGGAAACAGACATCCAGGTCCAGGAAACAGAGAGTCCTAAACAAGATGAACCCAAAGAGATCCACACCAGTACACATTATAATTAAAATGTCAAGAATTAAAAATAAAGAGAAAATATTAAAAGCACCAAGAGGAGAGCAACTACTTACAGACGTTCCCATTAACACTATCAGCTGACTTTTCAGCAGAAACTTTGCAGCCCAGAAAGGAGTGGCACAATATAGTCAAGTTAAGGAAAGGGAAAAACATACAACCAAGAATACTCTACCTGGCAAGATTATCATTCAGATTTGAAGAAGAGGTAAGAAGTTTTACAGACAAACAAAACTAAAAGAGTTCACCACCACTAAACTAGCTTTACAAGAAATGTTTAAGGGACTTTTTTAAAGTGAGAAAGAAAAGGTCACAACTAGACATATGAAAATTTTGAAAGGAAAATATCACTGGTAAAGACAAACATAGATCAACCACTTATTAAGCTAGTAGAAAGGTTAAAAGACAAAAGTAGTAAAATCATCTTAAAATCATCACGTCTATATATAATTATATATAAACTTAATGGTAATGACAAACCAAAAATCTGTAATAGATACACCAAAAAAGGGAAAGGAATCCAAACATAACGCAAAAGACAGTCATTTAATCACAGGAGAAGACAGCAAGAAGGAACAGAGAAGAACTACAAAAACAACCAAAAAACAATCCACAAATGGCAATAAGCACACACCTATCGAAAATTCCTTTAAATGTAAATGAATTAAATGCTCTAATCAAAATATATAGAGGGGCTGAATGAAAAAAAAACCAAGACTCATATATATGCTCTCTACAAGAGACTCACTTCAGATGTAAAGACACATGCAGACTGAAAATGAAGGACTGGCAAAAGATATTCCATGCAAATGGAAATTAAAAAGAGAGCTGGGGTAGCAATATTTATATCAGACAAAACAGACTTTAAAACAAAAACTGGGCTTCTTCCCTGGTGGCGCAGCGGTTGCGCGTCCGCCTGCCGATGCAGGGGAACTGGGTTCGCGCCCCGGTCTGGGAGGATCCCACATGCCGCGGAGCGGCTGGGCCCGTGAGCCATGGCCGCTGAGCCTGCGCGTCCGGAGCCTGTCCTCTGCAACGGGAGAGGCCACAGCAGAGGGAGGCCCGCATACCACAAAAAAAAAAAAAAAAAAAAAACTGTAACAAGAGACAAAGAAGGACATTACATAATGAGAAAGGGATCAATCCAAGAAGAAGATATAACAATTATAAATATATGTGCACCGAACATAGGAGCACCTAAATACATAAAGCAAATATTAACAAACATAATGTGAAAATCTGACAACAACACAATAATACAGTAAGTCCCCTACATACAAAGAAGTTCCATTCTGACAGCAAGTTCATAAGTCCAATTTGTTCATAAGTCTAACAAAGTTAGCCTAGGTACACAACTAACACAATCAGCTATATAGTACTGTACTATAATAGGTTTATAATACTTTTCACACAAATAATACATAAAAAAACAAAAAATAAAGAAAACATTTTTAATCTTACAGTACAGTACCTTGAAAAGTACAGTAGTACAGTACAACAGCTGGCATAAAGGGGCTGGCATCAAGTGAACAGGCAAGAAGAGTTACTCACTGGAGGAGGGAGAAGAGGTGGGAGATGGTAGAGCTGAAGGATCATCAGCAATAGGAGATGGAGGGCAAGCTGCAATTTCACTCATGCCTGACACTGATGGCACAGGTTCTGGTTCCTTGCTGGATTCAATTCTATCTACCCTCTTGAAAAAAATGATCCAGTGATGTCTGGGTAGTAGCTCTTTTTTTCTCATCACAGATGACACGGTAGCACTGCATTGCATTCTGAACGGCTGCTGCAAACCTTGTGTACCATTCTACGTTCGGGTCCTGTGCCTCAAAAACTAATAGTGCCTCCTCAAATAAAGAAAATCCCCTTGCCATTTCCTGCATAGTGAATCACTTCAGTTCTTCAGTTACTTCTTTTTCCTCTCGTCTCTCTTCATCCTTTCTTTGGGCCTCCAATTCCATCAGGTCTTCTTTAGCAAGCTCCTTGTGTTGCACAGCAAACTCCATCGTTATCCCTTGGCGCTTCTTAGCAGTACCAGCTACATCATCACTGCTTTTACGCTTGCTTCTGGACATCCTAGGCTTGAAATAAAAATACTGCACTACTGTACAGTACTGTACTGTAGAGTACACAAAAGCACAACCACTTATAGAGGATGCAAGCACGTGACAATGTACACCAGACACGTGAACTAACTTACATGATTGGGCATGTGAACACACGTTCGCATCTTTGAAAGTTCACAACTTGAAGGTTCGTATGTAGGGGACTTAGTGTAGTAGGGTACATTAACACACCAGCTACATCAGGGACAGATTATCCAGACAGAAAATCAATAAGGAAACATCAGCCTTAAATGACACATTAGATCAGATAGAATTAATAGGTATATACAGAATATTTTAATCCCCAAACAGTAGAATACACATTCTTTTCAGATGCATGGATTAAAGACTTAAATATCAGATCTGAAACCATAAAACCTCCAGAAGAAAACCTAGGAAGTATGCTCTTTGACATCTGTCTTAGCAATATTTGGGGGGATCTGTCTTTTCTGGCAAGGGAAACAAAAGGAAAAATAAACAAATGGGACCACATAAAACTAAAAACTTTTTGCACAGTGAAGGAAACCATTAACAAAACAAAAAGGCAACCTACTGAATGGAAGAAGGTATTTGCAAATAATATATCCAATAAGGGGTTAATATCCAAAATATATCAGTAACTCATACACCTCAATATGAAAAAAACAAACAATCCAATTTAAAAAATGGGCAGAGGACCTAAATAAACATTTATCCAAAGAAGACATACAAATGACCAACAGACACATGAAAAGATGCTAAACATCACTAATCATCAGGGAAGTGCAAACCAAAACCACAATGAGAAACCCCTTCCCACCTGTAAGAATGGCTATCATCAAAAAGACAACTAATAACAAGTGTTGGTGAAGATGTGGAAAAAAGGGAACCCTAGTACACTGTTGGTGGGATTGTTAATTGGTGCAGCCACTATGGAAAACAGTATAAAGTTTCCTCAAAAAAATTAAAAATAGAACTACACTACAATCCAGCAATTTCACTTCTGGGTATTTATCCAGAGAAAACAAAACACTTATTTGAAAAGATATATGCATCCTTATGTTCACTGCAGCATTATTTACAATTGCCAAGATGTGAAAGCAACCTAACATCCATCAGTAGAATGGATAAAGAAGATGTGGTATATATAAACAATGGAATATGACTCAACCATAAAAAATAAAACCTTGCCATTTGCAACAGCATGGATGGATCTAGAGAGTATCATGCTAAGTGAAAAAAGTCAGACAAAGACAAATACTGTATGATCTCACTTATATGTGCAATCTAAAAAACAGAACAAATGAACAAACAAAATAAAAACAGACTCAGATACAGAAAATAATGGGTGGTTGCCAAAGGGGTGGGGGACAGGGGGTTGGGTGAAATAGATGAAGGGGATTGAGAGGAACAAACTTCTGGTTATAAAATAAATGTCAGGGGATGTAATATACAGCATAAGGAATATGTTCAGTAATAACTTGGTATGGAGACAGATGGTTACTAGACTTACGGTGATCATTTTGTAATGTATTTAAAATGTCGAATCACTATATGGTACACCTGAAACTAACATTAATATTGTACATCAACTATATTCAATAAAAAAAGAAGTGGCTGGGAGCAAAAACTTTAGTTCTTCCTGCCCCAATAATTTCTCCTCAAAAGCCAATTTAATTTTTTAAAGAGTATTCTTTGATATAACTTATTGCCATTTCATTAATTTTCCATATAGTCTAAAAAAAAGATTTTTTGGAAATTTTTAATTTTATGAATTTTGATACACAAACTAAGAAAACGAGTGTGTGCTTGCTTTACAAATTTGCCCTCAAGAAAAGTAAGCCTTTATTCTACTCCCCACCTCCAGCAACAAGGCTACTGCCGCAAACACCCTTCTAAGCAGAAATTTTGGAGCCACCACGTTTAATATAGGCAGGCAATATATTATTATGGCTTTTTGACAAATAAGAAAATGCAAGTACAGAAATAATGGGTAATTGCCCAAGGTTTTGGATTTGTAGGCCAAATACAGAACCAGAATGAGAACAACTCTGAGCCTGCCTGCTGAACCATACCACTTTCCATTCTTAAATATTTAACAGCCTAATGCTTACATGGACAGTTCAGACACAAGAGTTGATGCAAGCAGAAACGTAGTGACACTTTCTGCAAATGCTTTGTGTTCAAAACAGCAATAAGAGATAAAACAACTAAGGACATGTTGCCAAGAAGTAACTGCCATTCTGGAAATCACACATGCATTAACATGGTGAAAGGTTTATGGGTACACCACTTTAGCTGTACCACAAAGGGCAGGAAATGGAAAAATAACACCTCTGGCCATAAGTCAATTCTAATATTTTGAAATAAAACAAAATATGCATCTATGTAAGCTATAAATAAAGATTCCATACATCATCAATGCAACTGACACATATATACAACACCATGGAACATCTGAACAAGAGGGAATCTTTGATCATCTCAAACAGGGGTTTTCAAAGTTTCTTGAGCCTTAGAACCCTGTGTCCAAATGAAATATTATAAAAATAAGTGTATCATTTTAGTTGAGTGGGTTGGCCCAGTGACCCCCTTGGCTCTGAAAGCGATCAGATAAACACTGCTTGAAAACCACTTCTTTAATCCCATTTCCTCATTTTACAGGACTGTTTGAAAATATGCCAAGATGAAGATAAAATTGTGTGAACTGCAGTAGTGTGTGTGCGAGTGTGTGTGTTACTCAACAGCCATGCGCTTATTTTTTCATGTTCCAAAAGTTTATAATATCTGCTGAAGCTTCTCAAGCTTAAGCCTGCTAGGAATCACCTGGAGAGTTGTTAAAACACAGTTTTCTGAACCCCAACTCAGAGATGCTGCCTCGGAAGATTAGGGTGTGGTCGTGGATTTGCATTTCTGACCAGCTCCAAGGTGCTGCTGCTCTGCTGCTGGTCCGGGAACCTCACCTTGAGTACCTGCACTCAAGGACAGCCTACAGATACAGCCTTTTTGCACTAAAGGAAAATGCGGTCACCAAAAGCCTCCCTTACAAGCTCTCACACCCAACACAGCAAAGGGCTTGCAGATACTTGCTGAACAAATGACCAGTTACTGAGACAGCTAGGATGTAAAGTGAGCTGCTCCATGGCATTGGATATTAACACTTCTCATTGCAACAGTGCCCAGGTTGACACTCCAAGGACCTCACATAAATAACCTCATTCCATACTTTCCAGGGTTTCTTTGTCCTCCGGTGGGTTTCAGTGAAGAGAATGCGGCTGTGTCTTCTATCTCCTTTACCTTTTATCTTCTCTTTGCACCTCCCATCCGTTCTCCAACCTGCTCCGCCTGACCCTTATGGACTAAATCAATGGGTTCCCTTATCCCCTAACTTCCGGTTGGATCGTATCCATAGAAGGCACTGGCAGGAGGTTAGGAAGTAGGAGAAGGCTGAAGGTGCTGTTTGCATTGCCCCAGCTTCCTCTCTGCCAGGATGCCATGGGCTGGCAGTGCTCCTACCAAAGGGCACAGCTCCTATTGGATGGCCCTTTCCTTTCAGCCACCCTCTATGGATTCTGGTAACTCTCCATTCCCTGACCTTTCAGGACTAGTGGGAGTAAAGACTCCCAGCTGTAGCTAGCCCTGGGGTACTGCATTATCTCTTAACAGTTTCTAAAAACCCTAGCCTCACTTTTCATTTTGTTAAATTATGCTTGAATGGCCAGTTCAAGGGTGCCTTCACTTCCTGATGGGACCCTGACCGGTAATATAAGGATGTTTCTTTGACTGCTCTCATGAGAGGCCAGGGCTTGGGGAGCTACCCTCACCCATGACTTACTCTCCCTATGCTAGTTGTAATTTAGTAAAACTACCTACCTCTTCTCTATCTCACACAGGGATGAGAAGATACAATAATTTATTTGAAATCAATGCACACTTTTAGAAACTCAAATGTTCATATCCAACTTAGTTGTAGCATTTGATATATACCATGACTTAAAAATTCAAAGCAATATACAAATAAGTCTCACGTGGATTTTTTAGACTTTGAAGTTTAATGGATGCAAGTATTTTGAAGGCTGATTCTTTCATTAGCAGTTTGCCTGTTAGTCAATAAATGTAAGCTGTTACTCAGAATATAAACTGAGCCCCTGCAATGTGCCAGTCACTGAGCCAGGCCCAGTATGTACCAAGGTGAACAGGACAATCTCCCCTCCTGCCATCATGGAGATTCCAGTCCAGCAAAAAAAGGAGATATTCTAAAATAAATTACAAAATTTATTTTTAGGTTATTACTATGATAGGTGCTATGCAGGAGAAATGCCAATGCTGAGTACACAAGTCAAAGGGGTGGGATGGGGGAAGGGAATGTGGGGGAGGGGAGGGTTGGGAAGTTGGGGGAGGGTACCCTGATTAAGCGGAGGAAATAGCAGGTTTACATGGACATACTTCATCTCACTATTGTCTTTTCTGAATCTTCTCCTAATGGAAATTCACATTTAAAGAAGAAACAAAGACACAGAAAAGCCGAGGGAGGGACTTAGAAGATGGAGAGGAGAAACAACTGTTTGCCCAGCCTGCAATGTTACTCAGAAATGGTTAAGGTGGAAAAAAAAAAAAACGTTGTGATTGTTACACGTGTTTTCATACCAGGAGAACAAGCCTCTATTTTCTATTTTTGTCCTAAACTATTTTTATTCAGTATCTACACTCTACTATGTTTAGATACCTCTGCTGAAAAACAAGTATTCTAAGAGAATTGAGAGGCTTTCTTTCTTTCCTTTAGGACATTTTTTGTTGGAATTGTTTCCTGAAGAGTCATTCTAAGTGCTCAAAATGCTAAAAGGCACTAAAAAAATAATGAACGAATTTTCACAGAAGCTGAATTTTCCAAGCAACAAACTAGGTGCTAATGAGGGGATTTCAACGTGGCCCCTTAGACACTTAAAACCAATTTCAAACAGAAATCCCATTAAAGGCCCCACAGGTGAACACTCACAGGCAGGTGCATTCACTCTGGCGGCTTCTCTCAGGCAGACCTTGGCTCTGCTACAATGAACTCCCTCTCTTTATCACTCACATGGGTCCTCACAGCAGAGTGCGATGCATAGAATTTCCATCCTAGTTCAGCACAGGGCAACAGGGCACATTACTCACTTTCATGAAATTTATGGAAGATTTTGGTACTTAAGATGGTCTTCAATTATTTAAGGACCAGGCTATAAAAGCTATAGGCAAGTCATGGTAAATAGAGCAGGAAATGAGAAAGCCCACAGGCTTTGTCCTCTCTTCCTTCTCTCCCCACTCTGTACCCGTTCCCAACAAGCCCCTTGTCTTTTCTCAGTAGCTTTTTTGTTACGGGAGATGGCAGCCCATGTTCCACAGTGACCAGTGGCCCAGATACAAATATTCTGCCCCCTCTCCAGAGAAATGCATATACATGCTTGTCAGTCTACATGGATGAACTTTTGAGTTCAGAAAGCATGATCACTATACTCATATATATCCCAACTATGTTTACCTCCTTTTCCTTTTTATTAATTTAAACAGATCCTATTATCTTGGTCAAGAAACTAGAGATTAAGAGCATGTGTATCAGAGCCAAGGTCAAACTATTTCCAAATGCCCCATCCAGGCTACCAGCTATGAACACCATCTTCATTCTCATGACTGTCATTTATTGAGTCAGGTCCTGCTGTAAGTGCTTTAATTATATTTCATTTCGCCTTCACCTGAATTCTATAAGGTGAGTACTACAATAGTATTCTCCCCATTTTACCAATGAGAAAGCTGAAAAGAGATTAAGTTATGTGGGCAACGTCACCCAGGTAATAAATGGAAGACCTGAGATGTCATCCCAGGCCTATCTGATTCCACAAACCAGTCTCTACACCATAATGATGTTCGTTAAAACAGAACTTAACCCTTCAATTGAAGCATGTATCGTGTGTATGTGGTGGGGCAGGCGGGAGAGGGAGTGAGGGGAGCACTGTTTTATTGGTAATCTCTAATAAACCCTCATGACTGTAAGCTCTGAGAGGGCAGGCATCCTACGTGTCTTATTTTCCATGGTATCCCAGATCCTAGCACAAGACTTGGCACACAGCAGGTGTTCAACAAAAGCCTGTTGAAGAAAAGAAGGAAGGGAGGGAGAGGGGGAGGGTGGGAGGAAGGGAAGGAAGGAAGGAAGGAATGCAGGCTGACTCTCAAAGAAAACAGTACGTTTGGTAAAGTAGATAGAAATGTATAAGGGTCTGTAGCTCAGCTCCTGTACCTGAATGCTGCGGCCCTTTAAGAAATAAGGAGGCAGTTTTCCAGTTGTTCAGGGAGATAAAGGAGGAATGAACAAGACTGGCAGCAAAATATTTGTCATACGGTTAATAGGGTACTCAGACCAATCGGTTTAGGCCACGTATAAATTTGTAAAAAATACTCAGAGAGCAAAACCCCCGGGAAGTACAATGCAGTGGGCAGCTTTTCATTCCCAAAGATTCCAGTGGGGGTGGGTGGATGACCATTGGTAATGGGACCCTGGGAGCAGCCATAAGGGAGGCCATCTTTTGGATAGCACTCATTCTGGAAACTTTTCTCTTTTTGCTAAAACCTAACAACGCTCATAAGGCCACTCCAACTCCAAAGTACGGAGAAGAATGCATTTTACACCACGAATGATGTAACATTCATTCCCAAACACAGGACAGAGTAATGAACAAAGATAGCGTTTATACTCTCGAGCAGCTCACAACAAATCAGCAAATAAACGTGAGAAGTACCAGGAAGTGATAAGTGCTATGCAGAAAATTAAAACGGAGTGCTGGAGGCTGTCCTGGAGCTTATAGCAAATCAACAACTGAATCTGGGAAATATCAGTGTAGGGTAAGGGCTCTGCAGAGAAGCCATGTGATTGACTTTAAAATGACGCAGAATAAAAACTTCTAAGAAGTCATTCTGAGTTTTCTCAATAAAGCCAAAAGCTACACTCTACTCTTCTTCCCTGAATTTATAGATAGACTTTTCCTTTCAGAATGCTGTGATAAGGGTACTAAGTTGGACTAGAACAGCTCAAATCCTTATAAGACAGAGCGAGAACAGCAAATAGAAACAAGTAAATGAAACTCAATCCATATAGTGTAAGGAATGCATTTTGCAGGCCTCAGTCATCTTTCTTTCTGGGAACTAACCTACTTTCCCAGTCAGTCTAAATGCCACAAAAGACCCTGTTAGCTTCGTGGAGCGGTGAAAAACAGAAACTCAGCCAGCATAGCCTTTGTGTTACATCAGGGCCTGAGGCCCTAATGAGCTCACACTCAGGACAGGGGTGGTGGTGGCACCACCTTGGTCAAAGGCTTGGCAGCCGTGAGGAGAAAGACACTGCACTGGGCTGAGGCCAGAGCAAAAGGAAAGCCTGGCAATTCCACATCAGCTTTGGCATCCCTGGAAGCCGTATGTAATACCAGGACAACAGAAGTGCACTACTTAACAGCTCATAGGCAATGGCTTTGCTCCTTCACCAAAGGAAAAATAAATACCACAATGACAAGACCTCACTCCCCTCCATCCTTGCCTGCACCGGGAACCTGACCGGGCCTAGCCAAGTCCACTGCCAGGAAAAGTGGAGGTGGGGACACATCAGATGCTGCATCATACTGTATCTTCTGGTTAAGGTGGCATTTTACAGAAGGGGAAACAGGAGCCTGCATTCATTCCATGGGGACTTGAGAGCCACTGAAGCTTTTCAACAGTGGAGTGATCAGATCCGTGCTTTACAGGAGACAGAAGTACTGGTAAAGGAAGGGTCTCAAGATGCATAGAGAAAAGTGACCAAGATGGCAAAGTATCTGAAAACGATTTAAAATGAGAAACAGCTGAAAAAACTGGGCGGGGGAAGACCTAGGGAACATAAAATACTCTTTAATACTTCAAGGCTCTCACATGGAAGAGGGATTCAGAGTTCTCTGCAAGAACTAGAATGGAGGTTAAAGAGTTGGAACGGGGAAGAGATACAGATTTCACCTGGGACCAAACAGAAGAACTTTCTGATGACTAATGCTAAGCAAAAATAGAGCAGGTTACCCATGAAGGCTGTGACTCACTGGTGGTGTTCAAGTACGGTCCAGATTACATGACCATGAAATCCTTGTCCATTTTATGCTCTATTATTTCATGATTTCCTCCTTCGATGCCCAAGGCCTTTCTAAGTCTATCAATTCATAGCTGTCCTGAAAAACACAACTCAAGTTCCATCTCCAAGTTGCTCCAGGCCTTTCCATAATCGTCTCTCCCTTTTCTGAATAAGACACTTACTACTTGTACCATTTATCTGGGAGATAAGCATGCACAGCTTTGTGGCATTGTTTCTATTGAACAGTTACCTATTTCTTGTGTATCAATTAGTTTTTTCATGGATTTTATCTCTGTAATTAGACAATAGCTTCTGGAAGGCAATAATCTCATCTTATATTTACAGAACAAGTCTTGTGCCTTGCACATAGCAAATGCCCAGCCTGTTGGCTTATTACCAAGACTCCTCAGTGCCTACCCTGTAAAACTGCAGGTCTCAAGGTAAATTTCTTGTGTGCATCCATACAAGAAACCTTGTGGGTTCTTTCAGATGTCTGATCCTGATTATTTCATTTTCTGATTATACTCAGTTATATTTTAGTTGTATTGAACTAAATATTTCTTCCAATTAAATCAGTATTCTTCCACAGCATATTTTTAAAGAGGAAAAAAAGAATGAAACTTTTAATTGAAAACATTTTAAACCTTTCTTTCCATCACAAAATAAAAGGAATGGTTCTGCAGGAGAAACTGTCATCCAGAAAATCAGCCACTTATGAAAGGCTTAATTTTTCTCATGATTGAATTAAACAAGTGCAATTAACACTACTGATTTATTCTCCCACACAGAGGTTGCCTTTGTGAATATTAGAATTCAAGACCAATAACAGGTAATTTCTTGGTGGTCCAGTGGTTAGGACTCCACACGTCCACTGCAGCGGGCATGGGTTCGATACCTGGTCAGGGAAATAAGATCCTGTATGCTGTGTGGCATGGTCATAAATAAATAAATAAATAAATAAATAAAATAAAATAAAATAAAATAAAATAAAATCAATAGGGAAAAAACTGACTCCTCCATAAATGATGTTGAGACAACTGGCTATCCATTTGGAAAAGAGGTAGATCACCAACTCATACCACAAACAAACAAACAAACAAAAAGATCAATTAACAAATTAAAGTGCCTATCAAACTGAATGACTGTAGGAATTTTTCAGCCCCTTTGGGTCTTTACATGGATACACTTGTTGAATGTGGCTCCTTCCATAACCTATTTAAGTGATCATTCCTTTTTCTAAAGGCAGCCTTTGAGTTATACGAATTTCCAGTATCAGAGGGCAGTTCACATCCATATTTTGGATGTGAACTTTCCTTTGGAGAAGGAGCCAAAGCCTCAGAAGCTGAAAGCTCCCCCAAGATGCTGCTTTTGAGCAAGCACCATGAGCTTGCCTTATACCAAGTCCTTTTGATACTTTGAGATTGGAGCAGATTGAATGGGAAATACCACAGACCCACTTTATATGTGGAGAGCCAATGTGCATGCAGTTAGGCTTCTTGTAAAAGGTTATAGCCTTGAAAATCCCTCTGATTTCTTATACATAAAAAATTGCACAGGGCTTCCCTGGTGGCGCAGTGGTTGGGAGTCCGCCTGCCGATGCAGGGGACACGGGTTCGTGTCCCGGTCCGGGAGGATCCCACATGCCGCGGAGCGGCTGCGCCCGTGAGCCATGGCCACTGAGCCTGTGTGTCGGGAGCCTGTGCTCTGCAACGGGAGAGGCCACAACGGTGAGAGGCCCGGGTACCACAAGAAAAAAAAAAATTGCACATACTGTTTTCATGTAATGGATTTTCCATGACATCACATAAATTAGCATATGTTGGAAACTGTAAAGGGCTCTCTTCCCTTCTATTTCCGGCTGCTTCTACACTGAAAGACATTACCCCACTGGGTATGCAGTTAGACAATTCTATTTTTAAAAGAGAAATAAAGCATGGTGTGAATGGTTCTAAACCCCCCAATGGCCAGAGGCTACCATAAATACATTTCTGAGGCAGAGGCTGAACACTTCTTGGAACTTGTTCTCCCTTCTGAGCACATTTACCACAGAAGTTCCCCTGCCTCTGAGGTCCTGTCCCTCTGCCACCAGGCAGTGAGGGGTTTGCAAATCTAATTGATGGGCACATTTTCTCCTCATCCCCATCCCTGGCCCTCTCAGAGGCTCTGCCAAGGGTTCACTGCCCTAGTCCAGAAGCAGGATCTCCTTTTCTTTAAGAAAATTTAGTTCCAAATACCTTAGCCCACCTCTGCTATCCACCCACAGAACTCCACCTCCACACCGTGGCCTGAAGAAAACCAGAAATGGGAAGCTTCCAATTCCCTTTGTCCCCAGGCTAATGAAATTGTGGGAGGGGTGGGGGGGGACTTTATGCATCTGAATTTTCACCTTCCTATTAGAGGTAAACTTGTATGAAATTCATCACACAAGTAGGCCCACCAGATGAGCTTGTTTTTGTGAAAAAAACAGCTAACAAACCAAAACTCTAGGGTCGTGTTTATCTGCTGTGATGGCTGCTCTCCATTGCCCCTTCAAGTCCACTCTCTATGCTTCACCCTGCTCAGAACCCCAGAAGGCTACATTTTATGGAATGCAGCACTGGGCTTCTTGCCATCGCCCTGGGTTCGGGGTGGGGTCTGCAATGGAAAGCCCCAGCAGGTGGGTGGAAGGAAGAGAGGCTGGAGGGTTTCCTGTTCAGTCTTCTCCTGGTGGGTGCAGACAGTTCCTCTGCTCTAAGCACAGCCCCATCCAGCGGCTTCTCCCACCTGAAGTTCTTTCCCTTCCTCTATCCCCTCAGGCCCAGGACTGGTGATGGCCCCTCAGGGTGCTTTCATTGTCCTTTTTTGGTTTCCCTTAACCTGCCTACACTTTTGTAAATAGATCTTTCCTTAAACTCTCCCGAACTTCCTGCTTGTGAGTGTGCCTCTGTTTCCTGCCGGACTCTGCAGCACTATTTTAATCTAGCATTCTCCAGAAATGCCTCCACCTGAGGATTCAACAAGCCATGAGCACCTAAGAAACCAGGAGAGAGGAAAAAAACCAACTGGTTATACGTTGTTTATAAAAACAACTCATTCTTTGGACAGTTCTCTTAAGTCTTTAACCTTTCTAAAGGTTTTAATGCAAAAAAAAAACCCCAAAAGAAGGAAAAATCTCTGCTTAATTAAAACATCATCTACCACCATCCCAGGCTCTGCATCCAATACAACAAACTTCTGCTTCCAAAACCAAGGGTATAGATGTAGCCCTCTTCCAGCATATGGTTCCATGACATAAATAGTTTTAATAAATATCAGTATAATAAAATATATCATTATGACATCAGATAGTGTTATTTATAGAAGAAATGGGCAAGGCCTTTAAGAATAAGAGTGAAAAATCTGTTCTATAGGACAGCTGACTAATAAATGTTGGAGCTCTTAAGTGAAAGGAATTTGCAATTTAATATCAAAATTGTTCAGCTATTTCTAACTGACTCAAAAACAACTCTTGGAAACCTAGGAGATCAACAAGCACTGAAGCATCGTGCTCTTTCCATCAGTGAAAAGGGATTAAAGGACTCTCCAAATAACATCCTCTCTGTCTCCCATATTTGAAATTAAAGGCAAGCCAGAAGCTATCAAGTGTAACTTTAGCCATGCAGAACCCATCTGAAGAGAATACAGTCACGTCTCTTCCGTTTAAGAACAAGGATAAAGGAGTGCTGGAAAACCCACCACTTTTTCAAATCACAGAGAATGGTATTTTATGATTGAATCTGTGACCCCCTAAGACAACTCTACCCAGAGAGTTTCCACCATCATCTCAGATCAGGTCTTTGCAGCTCAGCTTCTCATCTGTGCTGAGAGCTCAGGCATCCCACACACTTTGGGGGCTGGAATACCAGCTTTCTAAGTAACATGTGACAGCAGACACCAGACTCAGGGACATGGATGTCGCTGAAGGGACTATCCACAGACTATCTATGCTATTAGAGCATAAAATATCTAAACAAGGTCAGTCCCACGCTCCCTTTAATCCAGCATCCTGCCCTCGCTGAGAACTGTCATCTAAACACCAGCTTCAAGGATGAAGGACATCCTCCAAAAGCATGTTTCCACTCCTGACCCATATAGATTATATCACCTGCTGTCCTGTCCTTAAAAAATAATCAGGAAGACTAACTGAACAACAACAAAAAAGGTCTAGTGGGACAAGGTGAAGTTTACTTCTGCTTCTCCATCCAGCCAGAAGTTCCAGACAGGTGGCTTGGGAGGTTGGGTCTGTCTCCTTTAGGTGAGGAAAATTCTCTCCTTTACACCACCATCACCATACCCTGCTTCACTCACAAACATGATCTATCTGGCCCTGTCCTAGACGGTGTCCCAAGTTCACTTCTATGAACATTTAAAGATACAATTAAAGAGAGAGGAAGATGAACTGGCCAGGCGGCAGGGTGGGGGCAGAGAATCATATGGATGCTGCGGTGGCTTTAAAACTTGGTGGCGGGGCTTCCCTGGTGGCGCAGTGGTTGAGAGTCCGCCTGCCGATGCAGGGGACACGGGTTCGTGCCCCAGTCCGGGAAGATCCCACGTGCCGCGGAGAGGCTAGGCCCGTGAGCCATGACCGCTGGGCCTGAGCATCCGGAGCCTGTGCTCCGCAACGGGAGAGGCCACAACAGTGAGAGGCCCGCGTACCGCAAAAAACAAAACAAAACAAAACAAAAAACTTGTTGGCAAATTCTGTGATATTTCTCCCATCTAGAGGTGGAGTCAAATTCCCTACTTCTTGAATTTGGGATGGCTTACTCACATCCACCAAATAAAATATGGTGGA
>NC_041228.1:34629830-34637412 GCF_002837175.3 Physeter macrocephalus | reverse complement strand
TAAGAATCCGCCTGCCAATGCAGGGGACGCGGGTTCGTGCCCCGGTCCAGGAAGATCCCACGTGCCGCGGAGAGGCTAGGCCCGTGGGCCATGACCGCTGGGCCTGAGCATCCGGAGCCTGTGCTCCGCAACGGGAGAGGCCACAACAGTGAGAGGCCCGCGTACCGCAAAAAACAAAACAAAACAAAACAAAAAACTTGTTGGCAAATTCTGTGATATTTCTCCCATCTAGAGGTGGAGTCAAATTCCCTACTTCTTGAATTTGGGATGGCTTACTCACATCCACCAAATAAAATATGGTGGAAGCTGTGCTGGTAACTTGCAAATTTAGATCAAAAGAGCAACAGAACTTCCGTATGTCTCTGTCTCTCTCTCTCTCTCTGTCTCTCTCTCTCCCCGCCCCCCTTTTTCTCATTCAGGATCTTCACTTGTGGAACTCAGCCACCAAGCCACATGGAAGCCAAGCACCCATGAAGAGGCCCATGTGAAGAGGAACCAGGGTTCCCCATCCCAGCCTTCTGGCAAGCCCCTCACCTCAAGCCTCCAGCCAAAAACCAGAGCCAACTTGCCAGCCATGAGAGGGTGCCATCATGGCAGTGGGTCCTCCAGCCTCCAGTTGACCTGTCCCAGCTGATACTGTATGGAGTGTGGAGCAGAGATGAGCCTTCCCACCCAGCCCAGCTCCGATTAAAGATTCACGAGGCATGTAAGTGATTGCTGTGCCCCCTGGTTTTGGGGTGATTTGTTATGCAGCAATATCAGAACAGACGCTTAGACTCTAAAACTTTTACTAGTAATTCCAATATGGAACCTATTAAATATGTCTTCATCTAGTGAAAGGACAGAAAAATGAGGGAGAAGGCAGGTTCTATAGCTTCTATGTTTTTTAAAACCCTCAAAAAAGGTACCCGTGACCTTTTACACTTGACGTTTTACTCACTTTTAAGGGCTATAAAAAATGGAAGAGGAAAGAGGATGAATGCTAATGATGCTGGGAGTGGAGAGCCAGACTGAGGAGGCACGCCTATCTCTGCCCCTTCACTGTAAAAACCCTCGCAATACTTCCTTTTTCTTCCCAAGCAGCTTATTTTTGCTGGCAGGATTATTTACAGTCAACCCTTCTTCCTAGAAGGACATCAGATCAAATTCCAAAAACACTCATTCAATAACATTCAAGGGGTAAGGGTTGAAGCTCTGAAGCCTTAGGGCGTGTTTTTTTCCTGAAAATTATTCTGCACACTCCATCACATGAAGTTCCTGAAATTCACCCAGCAGCATGTCACTTTCTTGTTCAAAAACAAATGAGCGCTCCCTTTTACTTACTGTATTAAATCTCATTTTCTTTGTCTATCTTTTATGGTATCATGGCTTCCCCTTGTGTACTGAACTATACTTCCCAATCTGCCTTGGCTATTCTCACCTCTAAGCTTTGATTCATGCCAAGCCAGAGCCCCTTACCGATGTCCTTTTTATCAGCCAACTGTCTTTCCAAGCCATATTCAAGCCTAATCTCAATTTTTAAAAAAATTCCCTGACCACTGCAGCTGACAGCAATCCCTCTCTCCATCTGAACCCTTACGGCACACTCACAATCCCCGGGGCTCCTCTGATATTTACGCACATCTTCCCATTCTCCACCACTCATTATGGGTCCTTCAAGTGCAGGACCATATGTTATTCATCTTTACATTCCTCTCCATCACTCCAAACATACCCACAGCCCCACTCAGTATCTTGAATGTCTTATGTGCTCAATTACTGCTTATTAGATTAGTTAAATGAACTAAATAATATGGCAAATAGTCTGCAAAGTTCCATCCAGTAATACTTTTATTTTCACCAGTAACTATTCTTAAGGAATGAAGCTTTAATTGGGCAATTCTGAGCCTGAGCCAGCTGGCTGGGGTTGGTAAGTATTTGGTGGGGGAGGGACTGAGGAACACTCAAAACGGGGAGGTGCCTGCCTATGTTAGACCTACCCAGGGAAATTTATCTTGTTTATCATGTATGAAGAAAGGTGTAGAAATTATTTAGTGTAAACCAACCATTTACAGATGAAGACAGTAAGACTCAGAGAGGATAAGTAATAAGTCCCAAAGCAGCTGGTTATCAGCAGAACTGGCCTTGACCTAATTTCTCCTGACTCCTGTTCTGGCATTCCTTTTTTTTTTTTTTTTTTTTTTTCCGGTACGTGGCCTCTCACTGCTGTGGCCTCTCCTGCCGCAGAGCACAGGCTCCGGACGCACAGGCTCAGCGGCCATGGCTCACGGGCCCAGCCGCTCCGCGGCACGTGGGACCATCCCAGACTGGGGCACGAACCCGTGTCCCCCGCATCGGCAGGCGGACTCCCAACCACTGCGCCACCAGGGAAGCCCCTAGCATTCTTTCCACTACAGAAAACTGGAGGACTACTGCTTTTTCTCAATAAGCACTCCTCTTTGAAGAGCAGCCTATAGACAGTATTTCAAATTGAACATTTAAATGATCTTTTTAAAGTCAATTTTGACTGTGAAGAGTGACCCCAATTTCTAAACATTTTCTTCTCAAGGAAAAAAAAAAATCCACTTTTATTCCTCTGACTGAGAAAGATGCATTCATGTATTTAACTTGCAAGCAATTTCTCCAAAGGAAAAGGGGATTCTTATCTGAGCACTGCATCATACAGTGTCTCTGGGATGAAAACAGTGAACCAGACCAAGTAATTGGCACAGCCAAAAGAAAAATATAAAAGATGAAAGCCGATGCATTAAAAACAAACCCAGAACCCAGGACATTTCTCAAGTAAATGTGTGCATTTACTTGAGAAATTGATTAAAAGCAGCTTAAATTACAAACTCTTTTCTTTAAGAGGCTCAGCAATCACTCCTTGTTAGTATACTAGCAAATCCTTTTTACCAGATTTACCTTCCAGATTCTAAGATTGATTAAATCTTTCCACTGACCTTGTCAGAATAGGCCTTTCTCATAACAAGAAGTAATAAAGGCAACTCCATGGCCCAGATTAATAAGATCAGACAGGTAGGCTGACAGAGACAGCAGAACAAAGTCCCCGAGTAATTTTTAATTTAAAAAAGTAACTCATGAGAAATGAGTACTCCACTTTGTTTTCAAGTTCTGGCTCTATATTTTGATTAAATAAGGAAAAGTTATTTATCTATAGCTATATATATATCTGAGATATACATACTTGTCAACATATACGTCAAAACAGAAATTTAAAGAGTACAGTGGTATACAATAGTTAAGAACCCATCCTCTAAAGCCAACTACCTAGTTGAAATCCCAGCTCTGTCACTTCCTGTGTGACGTTGGGAGAGTTACTTAAAACATTTTCTAGTTCAGTTTCTTGATCTAAAACATGAAATTGAAATTATTAGTTAATTCATAAGGTTGTTATTAGGAATCAGTGACAGTATATGCAAGGGACTTAGTGCCTAGTAAACACATAAACATTAGCTGTTATTATTATCTGGGAGAGGGACAAAATTATTAATATGTGACTACAGATGGTCTTCCCCTATCCCCTCCTGCTTGTCAGGTCAGCTCCAGGGTTTTCTCTTGTTGCACTGTCTGAGTCTGGGTGTGCGAAAATCCACTAAAGAGCATTCAAACTCTATTTCCCGGGGGAGGTTCTGTGTAGGAAAAAGGGTCATGGGTCGGGTGTGTGTGCTTGGGGGAAGATGGCTAAGTGTATGAGCTAGACAGTACGTGTCAGCAGAAAAGTAACAGAGAAGCCATTTAGAAATGAGATGGCAATATGAAGAGAGAGGAAATTTCAAGCAACTGCGGCATGAAATAGAATTGAAAAGAAAAGGTAGATTTAAGAACTTCATGTTCATTTCATGTTCTTTGAGAGTTATGATAAAGACAGGAATTAATTTTTTTTGTAATTGCTCTGGACTATGGGACATTGTTCCCTTGGATGTGAGGCTGTACTGAGACTGAGCCTCAATTTCATATGGGTGCAGAGCAAGTTAGAGAGACAGAACAATTTGCAGTACATGGCTTCAGATTTACAAGAACAGATTATCACAAAGTGGTAAACATCACTGAGCAGAGCACACAGCTTTAAAAAGAAGCTAAAACATTCCCTCCATGTATTCACTAGAGGCCTTTAAAAAATATTTTGGCAATAGGTATCCAGAGCCATAAAAACATTTATCCCCCTCCATGGGGTACTAATTCATCCTAAAGGAAAAAAAAAGAAACGCTGTACACAAGAAGATGCTCATGGCAACATTATTTATAATAGTAAAAAAAAAAAAAAAGGAACCAACCAACCAACTAACCAAAATAAAGTGCACTGATTTAATAGAATGATACAACTTTGTTTAAAATGATAATGTTGAAACTTGGGAAAACTTCTTAAAAACCCAGAATACTGATGATGATCCTGGAGCTGTCCGCTTCCAGCTTAAGGACACAGAAAAGATCACTGCCCTTAGAATTATGGGCTATAGCCTGTTTGCTGATGCTTTCTGGCTAACCCAGGCTTCTCCAGGCTTTCAGAACTCCTTTATTTTCCTCAGACGAAATGACTTTAGGAGACTAACCCTCATCCAATTAACCTAGTATCTGCAACTGCCCACCAGTTTAAAGAGATCTGGGCCTGGCCCCTCGTATTCTCCTTAGTTCTAGTAGAAGAATAACAAGTAAAACTTTTTGCATTTATTCTTCTGGTTTTGAAGCTTCTCAAGTTTCACATCCTCTATTGGATTCAGAGGGTTAATAAAGCCTTTGATAACACATTTCTTTAAATAACAGTCCCAGCATGCCTGGAACAGTAAGTAGAATCCTGGGAACAATGCTCTTGCTGAGAACCTGTGTGATCTCTGCCACGTAATTTGTAGAATCAGACCTGGGTTTTTATTTAAGGAACTTGCAGAAAAGGAGAGAAACATAACTTGTTAACACCATTCATTCCTTCATTCATTCATTCCACAAATAAGCACCGACAATGTGCCAGACACCATTGGGAGCACAGACGACTGCCACAGTCCCAAGCTGCAAAAGATGCACCGAACAGTTAATTCTCATAAAACGGGATGAGTGCCTTGAGAGAGGAAGTGTGGGGAGACAGAGGACACAGCTAAGCCAGCTTCCAGTAAGTCAGGGAAGAGGAGGCAACATTCTCCCTTGATTCAATCGGAAAGATTTCAAATCAGTCGTAGAAAAAATGAAGAAATAGGCCCAATTCAGACTTTGTATTCTTATTTCTAAGCCATATTCTTTCAGCCTGTCCTGTCCTATTCTCCTAAACACCGCCTCCAAATACCATTTCAAAAGCAGACACCATAAATGTAATCTGAGAACCAAAGTCCCCTCAGCAAATAGCAGATAAGCTAACATTCTCCAACAACCCACTGTGGGCCAGGCCCTCATCCAACTGCCAACCTTGCCATTTTGATTTTCTGTCTTGGATGAAAATATTCTCTCTCTCCATACTGGTATGGTTTTAATTTAGCTCTGTGAATGACAGTAGTAGGAAGTAGTTTATTTTGGTTTTAAGTAGAAAGGAAGACATATTTTGTTGTTTTTTTAAGAGTGGCAAAGGGCATGCTGAATCATCTTCTTTTGCCTGACATCGTATAGACAATGTGCTATTTTTATAGAAAAGATTCATCTTCTCTAATTCTGATGGTGTCCTGAGTAGTCTCAGAGTGACAAGTCGGAGAAACCACACAGTGACACAGACTTGTCACAAACACAATAAATTATCAGGTGCCCCTCACCTCTCCTGGAAAAACTACCAAGGCTGCTTGTTCCCGTGAGGCTGAGACCCCTACAGCTTCATGCAGGATGGGAATTTGAGAAGAAAGGGAGTCAACATTGATCCATCTCCATTGTAATCCCACTAATACAAAAACCCTAACCTTGAAATCTGATTTTAGCCACTCCAATAAAATTTCAGGAGAAAAAAACAACTTTGAAACATGCAGAAGTTTGCAAAAGTTATCTACTTCACATAAATAGTACTAACTCATGTGCCTGAGTTCTCCCCCGAGGCAGGGGGGATCCAGAGGAGTTCAGGGAGGGCCAAGAAAGGCAACAGAGAGAAAAGACAGGGCTGAGGAAACAGGGCAAGAAAGAGTCCAGCCAACCACCCAATGCAAAGGATCTAGGTAAAGGGGAGATGCAGGTAGAGAATAGGAGAAAACAAAGGAGAATGGAACAAATCTGGAGGTGCTGTTTATAGGGTGTCTGTGGAGAAGGCACGAGCCAGGGAGGGCCCAGAACCATTTCAGACGGCACAGGCAATACAATTAAAACCCTGGCCGTGCTCCTCGCAATTGCTCACTGTCCACCATCCAGGGCAAAAAGGGTCTTTTCAAGAGGCAGTGCCCCGGAAGATCCCTCAGGAACGTGTCTCTCTGGGTCCCTGCCGTGCCGCTTGTCAGAAATTTCAGCATAGCTAGCTTTGGTTCTTGCGCTGGAGTGAATTGGCTCAGCACCAGCTGAACTAGCTGGCTTCATTTATCGGCCATGTTGGATGAAAAGCACATATTAAAGCTCTATGTGGCAAGATGCTCACACCATGTAAGTCATGTGAGAGGCAAAACCATCTGAGCAAACAGTGTGGGCGGTGATGCCTGATGGAAGGGCAGATAGAAGCGCTGGTGTGATTCAAATGTTCAGTGCGCTTGTTCTTTCTCTTCCGTCTTCCTCCTTCCCTCACGACCCTAATCACAAAGAGCTCAACTATTATTATTTTTTTAACATCTTTATTGGAGTATAATTGCTTTACAATGGTGTGTTAGTTTCTGCTTTACAACAAAGTGAATCAGTTATACATACACATATGTTCCCATATCTCCTCCCTCTTGCGTCTCCCTCCCTTCCTCCCTCCCTCCCTCCCTATCCCACCCCTCTAGGTGGTCACAAAGCACCGAGGTGATCTCCCTGTGCCCTGCGGCTGCTTCCCACTAGCTATCCACCCGACGTTTTATGGAATCTAAAAAAAAAAAAAAAAAAAATGTCATGAAGAGCCTAGGGGTAGGATGGGAATAAAACACAGAGCTCAATTATGATAAGGAAAGGTGTGTTACCTTTTCCCAAAGTCAAGTGAATTCATGAATTTCCATTATTAAGCTAAAATATATGTATTAACTATAAAGGCTGAAAATGTAAACGGCTGAAAATGTAAACTTCTTCAACAAATATTACAATATATTAAAATATATAAAGACAATGAATGAAGGTTGATAAAGAACATCAATCTATCATGGAGATCTTCCCTCGATTTTGTGATTGACAGGAAAGACTCTATACTATAATAATACAAATGGCCAAGATCCCAGCCATGCCACCTACCAGCTGGCTGAATTTAGGCAAGGTAACTAACAGCTGTGTCTAAGTTGTAAGCAGGATTAATAATGGATTGTTGTCTAAGTGTCCATCAACAGATGAATGGATAAAGAAGATGTGGAACATATATACAATGGAATATTACTCAGCCATAAAAAGAAACGAAACTGAGTTATTTGTAGTGAGGTGGATGGACCTAGAGTCTGTCATACAGAGTGAAGTAAGTCAGAAGGAGAAAAACAAACACCGTATGCTAACACATATATATGGAATCTAA
>NC_041228.1:34609372-34629635 GCF_002837175.3 Physeter macrocephalus | reverse complement strand
CTAGAGGGGTGGGATAGGGAGGGAGGGAGGGAGACGCAAGAGGGAGGGGATATGGGGATATATGTATACATATAGCTGATTCACTTTGTTATAAAGCAGAAACTAACACACCATTGTAAAGCAATTATACTCCAATAAAGATGTAAAAAAAAAAAGATTGTTGTGAGGATTAAAGACTTAAAACACATGAAGCACTCAGAGCAGTTCCTGGCACAAGGCCACTGCATTGCACACCTTCTGGGTGACATTCCCAGGGTTGTCTATGAGGAAGGTGCCCCTGGGAGCTGTGCAGTGCACAGCTCATGCCCAGGCCTGGCACAGAACAAGTGCTATTTGCTGTTCTTCTCATTTACTGGGTCTTTACTATGTACTAAGTAATGTGGCCAAGCAATTTTCAAAGATTTTCTTGCTTAATCTTCAGAATAACCCTATGAGGTAGGTACTCTTATTATTCCCATTTTAGAAATGAAGAAACTGAGGTGTAGAAAGTTTAAGTAACTTACCCAATATAAGCCAAGACATCAGGATTCAGACCCTGGGTGCCTAACTACAGCTCAGGCTCTCTGTACACACCACCTGGCCAGGCAAGGAAGGGACCAGGTCATTCTTAGATTAAATCGACTAGTTTATGCAATTAATCCACAAGCATACTCTATAGGGAAAAAAAGGCTAAATCACTCCCTCATCTCCAGAACGTGCAGTCCAGGGATCATTAGCTGCTGCCACCACCTTTCCCCTGATGCTGTGAAATGGGGAGCCATATCCAGAATTAACAAAGAGCATCACTTGTCCAGAGTCAACAAAGATCTTTCTGTGCCCACAGCTCCTAACAAGGGCACATGTAATTAGTTAAATAAGCAAACCAGTAGGTTGATAATAGAAAGGTCAACACAAATGTATCTGCTGATCGGCTGACAGGCCCAAGTCCCAGCAAATCTGAGGCAATTTCACTGCCCAGGAAAGATGAGAATTTCAGGCCTTGGCTTTCTGGACTCCCTCTTGCTGTCCAAGAAGTAACACCGGGTGAGGATACTGTTTTAAACCAGTAAATTCCAGTGATGCATGCAAAGAGAAGTGGGGCTGACACAGAGTGGGGGAGGCGCGGATGAAGCTCCAGCGAGTCCTGTCCTCCTCGTCCCACGACAGTCCTTCCCTCTCCTGACTACCAGTTCTCCATGCCATTTGGCTGCCTGTTGCAGTGGAGACAATCTGCACTTTCACAGTTGAAAGAACAGACTTCTTGAGGATGCATGACAGAATGAATGGGCTCTGCAATCGGTCCAACGGAGTCGAAATCTTGGCTCTACCACCTCCCACTGTGTGACTTGCCAAAAACCCCAAGAGTCTTCTGAGCCTCGGTTTCCTCATCTATACATCTGGGACACGAACAGTATCTATCTAATGGTATTGACGTAAAGATGAGATGCATGTCAGCTTCCAGAACTCCATAAATAAAAGTTGCTATTCAAGACTCTGTATTGATTGAAAGTGGTGACACATTTTTTTCTTTAATTTACAAGGACACAGACATTCAAATGTTCATTATGCTCTCCAAAGCAATCACCTTAAGAATATCTCTAGGCAGCATTTCTTTCCCTGAAGCTTCCTTTGCTTAACATGTTTCTGGAACTTCTCCTTTGGAATGGCCTCCAGCAGGAATATCTGTGGTGATGACAAACCTCTCTCCTTTGGGGATGCCTTATGACCGGAATGATCATTCAGAGGCAAGCACAGTGTCAAGAAGAGGAGCATCCTTCCAGTCCAAAGTGAGGGGCAACTGTGAAGTTCCAATCTGGTCCCAATACGGATGTCCCGTTCTATCGGCTGCCACTGTTCCCCATCCTACACACTGGAGTTCTCAAGCCTCACCTCCTGCTCTCAGGACTCGGTGCCCGCTACTCCTCCTGAATGGAATGGTACAGTCTTTCTCCCTGATCCCTCTGGAAATATCCTACTTATCCACCATGCTCCAGCCACATTCAACCCTTCTGTGACGCTTCTCCTCTGCCAATGAGGCAGAACAGCACAGAGGGTAAGAACACAGACATGAGGGTCCAATGACAGGGCTCAAGAGAAGCAGCAGCCCAGCTGGTGATGTGCATGGACCACGGAGCCAGGCTGCCTGGGTCTGAATCCTGCCCCTACCATGCGGCCACGAGCTCTGTGATCTTAGATGAGTTACATCACTTCCCCATGTCTCAGTTTCCTCAATAGTGAGGTAGAATAAAGCATAGTAGCTACTTCAAAGGTCTGTTTTGGAGATTATATAAAGCACCTAGAACAGTACCCTACAAATATTTAACAAAGTCCTAGATCTACTGTCTCCTAGCTGGGTGACTTTTGGTGGGTTATTTAACCTCTCTGCATCTCAATTTCTTGACTTTAAAATGAGGGTAAAAAAAATAGCGTCAACTCTGTACGACTGTTGAGGATTAAATAAAATAATACATAAATGTAATGTGCCTAGTACGTGATGTATGTAGAGCCTTGTATATGATATCAATAAAACAGTAGTTTTTTTTTTTAAACAGTTGTTTCTTCTGAACTCCGTAACACCTTATTTGTATCTCTATTATGGCACATATCAAATTATAATAACCTAGACTGGAAACTCCTGGAGGACAGGAACTGTGTCATTATTCTTCTGATAAAGGGAAAACCTGTTCAGCTGGCAACTAGGATGTTAGGGGAAACTGAAAATTGAAACAGAAACCATAACTTGCAAAACTGTATTACAATGCACAAAAGAGAAAAATTGTACCAAACCATGACATGCAAGACAAACTAAGTTCAGACTCAACACCGGCTCATTCAGATGCATGGTATTCTAAGCGAGACCACAGACAAACTAACCTGACAGTAACTCCACACTGTTATGTGCCCCAAAGATAAGACCACAGACTGTTTCAGCAACTTCCTACGTTACAAATTCTGGCCGATCTTTGCGAAAGCCATCCTCTGACTGACTAACTCCAGTCCTGCAAACTCTATAGATGCCCTTCCCTAATTTCCACCTGTTGAAATGCCCCACAATTCTCCACGATGTGTGCTCTCCCTTACTGCAGCCAGCTAATAAACCTAAGCGTGTTTGACGATGGTGTGTCCTGGGAGTCTTGCCTGGTGGGCTTTAACACATGTTGGCGTGCCAAGGCCTTGGAGCAGCACCTGGGACTAAGCAGGCATTTAATAAATGGCATCTTGAACAGAAGAATGGGGTAATGAGACTCTTTTGCTTTTGGAACTTATGAGTTCTGAAGATAATTCTAAACAGAGAGTTTCAAAAATATTAAGAACTACATCAAGCAGCCTTGAGGAGACCATGTATATAATTTTCCAAGCTATATACCTTAAAGAGCAATCTCAACTGAAAATATGTAATCGGGAACACTGATTAAAATACAGTCTTGGCCTTGCCTAGCAGTGCAGTGGTTAAGACTCCGAGCTTCCAATGCAGGGGGCACGGGTTCGAACCCTGGTCGGGGAACTAAGATCCCACATGCTGTGCGGCGTGGTCAAAAAATAAAAATTAAAAAAGAAACCAACAGTCTTGTTGCTGTGCACTTATACACATCAAGTATAATTCATGCTCTACTGGAAATGATAAACTAATTGAGGACACACGAGGTAAACAAGCAAGCGGACATGGTCTGTGTTCCCACAGCACCTAGCAGAGGATCTTGCTCGCAGCGGTTGCTTACAGAAACATGTTCATTGGTTACTGACAGGGATTTTACTCTGTCAGTAATAACTGGCTGAGAGCTTCTGAGTGGAGGCAGATCCTGATAAATATGAGAGTCTAGGAAACTCATGTAGCAAAAGCAAAGAAATTCTGTGAGCAGGCAGGCTTGTGGGAGGTTATCTCAATAACCAGACCATTAGGAAGGTCTTTGCCTATGGGGGTTAACAGTGGGAAAGGAAACAAATCTATCTTGCAGAGCTAGAAGAGATGACCGTGATGACTAAGTGAACGTGAGGGCGTGTGGAGGGCACCAGAGGTAAAGATGCATCAATGTTTAGCACTACAGCGATTTGGAAAATGATCCTGATGCAGACAGGAATAGCTGCCAAGGACAGAGATGATCTTTTCATCAGTGCTAATGCCTATTATCATGGGGTTTGGGTTCTTAGGTTAAAGCAAAGGTATGGCATTGCATTAACCACTACCTACTGCTCTAACACCATGAAGAGGTCAGATCAATAAGGGTGAAAAGATCTTTGTATCCACGTAGAGTCACTAACTATAAGCACCTCATTGATCCTAGCTACTCAAAACCATGACATTCCTTCATAAGGCACGATACACAGATTTTTTTTCTCTAGCTTTGCTCAAAATCGCAATAAAACTAATTTAAGCTATGAGAGTCAATGACTCTTGAAATTTAAGCCAACTGACCACTAGAATGAATAGCTTATGAACCTTTTTTTTTTTTTTTTTTTTTTTTTTTACTTTTTTACTTTAACATTTTTGTGATTTAAAGAGAGCAGCCAATATGACTGAAGACAAAGCCAGACCAAACATTTTTCCAAGCTAGGGAAAAAGGAAATACAGTCGAGACGAATAACAGTGAAAATTAACTAAATGACACAAATAAATAATACCTTTAAAGAGCATGTTTTTATTTTATTTTTTCCAGAGCCTTTTATGTGAAGGTAGCTTTGCCCAAGAATCCATCACAAATATGGAAAGGAAAAGTGGGGTTAATTAAATAGGAAGAAAACATCACAGCAAATAGGAGACTGACAGCGTCCACTGCATCATATTTAAGATTCGATATAAAGTATTTCAGAGAGATAGTCCACCAGGAAAAGGAAGATCAAATATGAATTTCTTTTCCGAAGAATGCAATCTTCTGGGCACTGCCGATTCATCACTCACTAAAAACCCGCAGCTGAAGAAAAACATTTTCGGATCCCTTCGCTGAAATTGCTGCAACCAATCTATTTTCAGCTCTATTTCTCTGAGACTCACAGCAGAAGTTCTTAAATGATCCTGGGGCCAGGTTTTGTTCAAGTTGCCAGAAGCATTTAAGATGGTTTTGTTGCTTTGCTTTCATTTTCAAATAATCTGCAACTGAAGGTACTGGGCTAGAGTGAATGCTTTCCCAGAAGCAGGGCCTCTCTGCCTCTTGGTCATCTGGGTCTGTTTTCATTAAATAATCATGCACCAAAAAATCAATGAACAACTGGAAATGATTATTTAGTAATTACATTTAGCTCCAACAGAAACAACTCATTAGGACAAGAAGAGCATGCACATTACGATGGCCATTTTTAACTCTGAAAATGCCAATTGGGGCAACCAACAATGCAAGCTATGCCAGTCCCCCTCCTCCCTCAGGGCCCCTGGAGGTCAAATTCAGGCTTCGCATCTTGTTAAAGGCAATACCTTTCTCACCACACAGTGAGGCCGAGGAATCTGGAGCAATCAGGGTCTGTGCACTAAAAAACTTCAGAACAGGCTAAGGGAGTAGCAAGTTTTTAAAACAATAAAACTGGCTCTATAGAAAACGGATTTGCTCATTAATTGAATGCACTTACTTTGAATTTCCTCTAAACGTAATGTCACGAGTAATCATTTCAGGGGCTCAAATAGCAACAAACCATTTTGCTCGCTATTCCCCATCCCTGCTACGACACCCACAACCCTACTCCACTTCTCCTGCCCCCGTTGTCACCTATACTGTTGGCTTCCTGTTGGGTTTGACTAATGGGGGCACCAGACAAAGACGGGAGGGCTGGGAGGAGAGCAACAGGGTTTTGTTTCCCCTACTCTCTCCCTGTTTCACCTCAGTGTCTGACCACAGTTATGGCCCTTCACCGCTACGGCTCCTGTCGAGTGGCCCTTCCGCCATGGTTACAACCCTCCCTGGACTCCACTATTTGTCCCTCTTGTCCCTTTGGCCTGGGGATAGCAACGGCTTCCCGCTGCCGCTAGTTCCTGGGGGCTAGACCACCCCTTGTTTGTTCTCATAACCCTGCCCACGGGTTTGCAATAGTCCCTTACTTCACGAAACTCTCTTCATTCAAACCCTCCGAGGTAAATTCTGTTTCATGCCAAGATCCCAATGCAACCACTTTGCAAAATAAATATAGCAGTGCTTGTTTCCTCACTGAAGACGGTGAGCAAACACAAAAAGACGACCAGCGTCTATGAAAAAAACCTGCATGAGCAAAACAAACCTCCACCAACCTGTTTTGGCAAACTTGATGTATTTAATGTCACAATGTCAAAAACAGCAAAATATAGCTAATATTCCTCCTTGCTAACTTCTACTCCTTTTTTTTGAAATGAAAGGGAAAAAAATCTCACCCACTCACTCCCACCATCAAAAAAGCCTCCACTGCATAAACCCCAGGAAAGCCTAATCCTAAAGACTAGTGATTCTCCATAAGTCCCATGGATGCTTAGGACAGATGAGCTTTTTTCCCATTCTTATGCTTTTGCAACTACAAAAAGAAAAGGAACATTTTCTGAGTCTTTTTCTTTGGTGTCCAGAATTTAATTCACTATACTGCAGAATGGGTGATGATACTGCCTTTCAAAAACTAGAATCAAGTAACAAAATAGGGAAAAAATAAATAAAAGCACTGTTTTAACCAAATTGTAGAAGGTGGTATATGACACTCTTAAAATCTGTTATCAATTCTAAAACTATATCTCTGACAGCAGTTCTTTTTCTTCAGTCTAGGTATTTATTTATTTAGCTGGAGGCTACAATTCTTTTACTATCATTAACCCACCAAAAGAATGTTTGTTGAACTTGCAACAAGTTGATCAATTGTACAGTTTTCTAGTCTAAATGTAATGTTTTCGTTGGATCCTCTTTTTTTTTTTTTTATTAAGCTACCGGCCGCTCCTAACATTGTAGCTATGAATTAATAAGCAGAGCACATGTTTTAACCCAGGCACAATTAACTAATCAGACTATCTCTCCTGCATTTTACTTTAACACAGGGCTGGTTATTCTCACCTCAACCCCTCTCTCAATGCATTCTCCAGATCCATTCTCCACCCTCTCCTCTTCCTCTGTGCCCAACAACTGTATTGTCCATTCCCTGCCCTCTGGCTTCTTGTTAAGTGTCGCCAGTGGGGGGCCCCCACAGGAGCACAAAGACCCCATGTCCTCTGAACACTGGAGTCTTAGGTTCTGGCAGTGGCTGGTTCTCCAACTACACATCCCTGACTACTGCTGCACCTGGTGGCTGGTCCCAAAGAGGGGAAAGCTTTTCACTGCTGAAAGCTCTGGTTGCCTTAATATCCTTTGTTTCTCTCACCCTGCCTACGTCTCCGTAAATAGCACTTATGCTAAATTCTCTCCAGGCTCTTCCAGAGTGTGCTTTCTGTTTCCGGCTCTGTCCCGGACTGACAGAAGCAGGACTTGGGATGCAAAGCACAAGGTACCCCTCAGGCAAGGGGAGGTCTCCCAGGCACTGGTTTCTGAGCACTTGTCAGGTGTGCCCAGGGTCTGCCCCTGGCTTTGGAAGAGCAATGGCGAATGAGTTCTAGCGTCTGAGAACCACCTGGGAGCTTATTAAAAATACAGATTCGAGGAAAGACTAAGAAACTATCACAGATTGGAAGAGACTAAGGAGACATGATGACTACATGCAATGTGATGTCCTGCACTGAACAGAAAAAAGGACATTAGTGCAAAAACTGGTGAAATTTGCATAAAGTCTGTAGCTTAATTAGTATTAGCGCATTGATATTAGTTGGTTAATTTTGAAAAATATATTCTGCTTATGTTAACATTAGGGAAGCCAGGTGAAGGAAATATAGGGACTTTCTGTACTGTTTTGCAACTTTTCTATAAATATATTCCAAAATAAAGTGTTTATTTTTTGAAAAAGCAGACTCCCAGACCCTGCTCCAGACCTCTTGAATCAGAATTTCAGGAGTGGATATTTAAGCAGGTGGCTTGAGAACTAAACTTTGAAAATCACTGTCTCTAAAGGACTTGGAAACTATTATCTCAGGTTGAGATAAGGATGGAAACAATTGTTTACGAATGCCAAATTGCAGCATAATTACCTGACTATTTAAGGAAGAACTAATCAAAGCTTTGTCAAAGTTCACCTTCTATTTCAGTTAATTAGAATGATTCATCCCTCGACCAGTCTCCGTATATAGTTTCCTGCATAAAAACACTTGAAAAAGTACAGGTAATTATAGAACCCAAAAAAGAAAGTGACAGTAAAGCCCTTCCACTTCCTCCTCCCTCTGAGATCAAGGTTTTTTTTGCAGTACGCGTCCTTTTTATTTCCCCCAACTTTGAGTTTCCAAATCTTCTTTTTTTTCTCGCGGTACGCGGGCCTCACACTGCTGTGGCCTCTCCCGTTGCGGAGCACAGGCGCCGGACACGCAGGCTCAGCGGCCATGGCTCACGGGCCCAGCCGCTCGGCGGCATGTGGGATCTTCCCGGACCGGGGCGCGAACCCGTGTCCCCTGCATCGGCAGGCGGACTCTCAACCACTGCGCCACCAGGGAAGCCCCATTTTCCTCATCTTTTCCATCATGGGTTATCCTGTTTCCCTAAGCTTTAAGCTCCCCGAAGGCAGGAGCTCTATTTTCAGTTTCTTCTGTGTTTTTCTACAGCTCAGTTGAATGTTCTTCATCTACTACTCTGATGAATTGACAACGTGCACTTCCCCACTATGCTCATAGCTTTGCCTACTTATTTCAGATATAATTTTTATTATGCCATTGGAACGTGTAAGAAGGGGATGGGGAGAGATGAAAATGCTGGCATTATTACTGCTCGTTCACCAACAAAAATGTTAACTGAGAATCTACTATGTGCCAGGCACTGCTCTAGGGACTGGGGATCTAACAGTGAATAAAATAATCTCCACTTTAGGGAGCTTAACGTCAGACCAGGGAGACAGACGATTAAGCAGATAACTGCCAAACAAGTTATAGGTTTTCCCTTACCATCCTCACACTTAGCTCATCATGACAGGGCAACCTGAAGAGGAATTAGGAATAGGACAGGTAGGTTCTAGCTCCTGGTCTACCTCTGGTAAGAATGATTTTAAGGGAGGCATAAATCCTTCTGACCCTCAATGCTCTCATTCAAAAAAGTGGGAATTAAAAAAAAAAAATCTATCTTTCTGTCTTCCGGGGGCTGTTAAAAATCTCAAATAACAATGGATGTGAAAGTGCTTTGAACACTGCAAAGTCTCATACAAATGTCAAGCAATAGAAGGTAATGACTTAAACTGTCCCTGCCCACTAACTCTAAACCAAAATATTAGTGGTTCAGTGGTCTTCCCATTAAGCAGAAATTTCAGACAATAAGCATTTATAAAAGGCAATCCTTTCAAAGATCGAAGCTCTGTTGCTTTGGAGTTAGCAATTAATGAGAATTAGATTAACACCAAAGAACTGGGTCAGAGGAGAGAAGTCACCTGTGAAGAAAGAAGGCCTGTCATTTTATTCACAGCAGACCCACTCTGGCTTCACTCTCCTTGAATAAAAGGGGCTCAGTTACTGCAACTCTTGTCTGAAATTGAAAGGGATTTCTTAGCCAGAGCCATTCAACATTTCTATTTTATTCAAAGAGAAGCTCCCAGATCAGAGCTGAAAGAAAAGCTTCTCCAAGTCAGAGCTAGAGCATGTAAACCTGTGAGCAGTCTTCAGAGAATGTCTTATAAAAAATGATGCTTGGAGAGAAATTTTGAAAATCAGATTTGCTGTTTCAGATAAATACAGTTTCTATTCTCAGCTTCTAAGGTAGAAAATGTTCTATCAGAGCAGTTTACCATCTTCCTCTCTGTGTGGAGAAGTCGATGAGCTCCTAAGGGCTCTCTTTGGATGCCATGGTAACAGCATGATTCTGGTCAAGTCTGTTGCATCTGGCGTACAGCTTAAGGAACTTTAAAATACTACCTAAGAAAATATGCATGACAGCCCTGCTGGCATGCTTGAACTGGACGCACGACCCATTCTCTTCAGGGGCACATACGCTTGTAAGCCTCAACAGTGTCCCAGCACCGGGCTAGCACTAGGGTAACTAAGTGAATGGAAGACACTCGCAAAGAACTCGCAGGGGGTGCGGTCCCCAGGGAGCCACAAGAATATATAGGAATGATATCGTCAAGTTTTAGCTTTTATTCCAAAATGTAAATTTTATTCTCTAGCTTTTGCTGTGACTTCAAGTGTGGAAGGCTTTCACGAAGATCACTTCAGCTAAATACAGACATGAGAAAAAGTTGACCGTTGAGCATGGGAACAGCAACAGCATCAGAAAGAAGTTTAAGCTGTTCATTTGGGTCTTCAAATGCACTTAGCCTGCAAAATCATGAAGGGACAAAGGAGAACTACTGGCCTATGGAAAGGAACAGCATTTTTGGCTTTCTGGGTAAGGCAGCATCACATCCAGCATGTGGGACTCTCTGAAGTCTCCTCAGACGCTCTCCCTAAAGATGATACTTTCCCTTCACCTGGAAGTACTGAGCAAGTGTCAGATGATGGAGACTTCCTCTTCACTGTGGTTAGTATACATGTGTGTGTCTATACCACTGTCAGATTATATCAGCAGTCACTTTGGGGCTCACCATTTACATGAACCAATGACCACCTCAATCATTTCTATATATGTGAAAGAAATTTGATCTACGACTCCAAAGAAAGCCCACGAGTGAGCTGAATTTCTTCAGGAAATATTTAGGAAGCACGTGCTATAGGCAACATGCTGAACCAGGAGCTGAAAGAGACACAAAAGAAACATCATGCCTGGCCCTTTTTTTACCCTTTGGTGGAGGAGGAAGATAGACCCAGAGGAAGCAGACAGGTAGCAGTTTGTTCTCTTTCTCTTGTCTCTTAGCCACTCTCCATTTCCTTACTGACCTAACGGAGTTCTCCTGGCCTTGGCCTCCACCTACCATGTCCATTAACCATTTTCTCCACCTTCATGATACCCCCATCTGACCCCACACACACATCTTGGCCTCCCGTCCTCTGTGCCCAATATGAGATGATTACAGTCTCTCCCTAGACCCCTTAATATCGCTGTTCTCTTCTCTTCCCAGCCCTGGATAACCCTGTATTCTATGTTCTCCGCTCTAACACTAAACACTCTTGGAGAAAAACCATGTAACCATGAAGATGCCTTCAATGAAACCATGAAGAAAGGACCACTGGAGAATGTTGATTCCCAATTAGAATGTAAGTTCCTTGCAGAAGGGACTGTGTCTCACGCTGCTTTGTTAAGCCCAGGGGCACATCAGCAGGCTCAATAAATCCTTGTTGCAATAAGTTAATGCCAAAAACAAAAAATGAGAAAAGAAGGGTCCATACTCATACTTGGACAAATAGATTTTTTAAACTTTCCCACATGGTTTATATGCAAATACACAGTTATTTATTTAATGCTTTAAAATAAAGCATTGAATAAAAGAGCCTTAAAAAACAGCTGGTAAAAGTTATTCTGTGGATTTCAGAGTTGTAAATCTCTTCAAACTTCTTTTATAATTTAGAATTTTTATAACTTAAGATGGTTCTTCCTGGCAATTAAAGCAATGTAGTGAGATCTCACTACACTGCATGGCAAACCACCTCGAAAACTTCACCAAAAAGAAGCCATCCTCAGGTCACATCTGTATTTCTCCCAGGGAAAAATGAAAGAGTCTCTCCATGTTGGCCAGAAAGGCAAATATCAAAGGAATCCTGAAACATCACGTTTCAAAGAGAAGAAAGTCAGCATCCTATGAGGGTAATGGCTGCTGTGAGGTGTAAGATTTCAGTGGGACATTGCTTCCTGAACAGGGGCCCCAATGGACTCCTGGTCTCTGAGACCACACCGGGAATACAGAATGCTCCTCCCTCATACCAGGGGCAACGCTGTCTCAGAGCTGGGTAGGGACTTCTGCTCTGCCAAGCCAACTGCACCACAGGCCACTATCCTCATACCGGCTTGGCAGGAACAAACCCAAATGTCACCTGATTATCCTACAAACGGAATAATGTCTGATAAGAGGCTGATTGGACAGCACACAATGTCATTTCCTCTAATTAAGGAACTCTTGAGAAAAACCAAAATAGCCACAAAGCACCGTCAGCAAAGCAATCAGCAGCAACAATTAGCTGTCAACTCAGTCCTGAGCTGAGCCTTGTGTAGTGAGCAGGGGGGTTGTTATGGGTTTCCAATCAGCGTGGCCGCGGGAGTCAAGGGTGACCAGGCGAGAAGAGGGGCTGGAGCCTGCTGCACGCCAATGAAGTCTGCAGCAAAACCCTCGGGTTGGGGGACAGAGCGGGGCCGGGGCGGAGGCAGCAGCTTGTTGGTTGGTTTCTGTGCAGCAATGGAGTGGGGGGGATGCTATAAAGAATCCTGCAGCAAGCTTCCAAAGCAGCTGGAAGTCTACTGGCTGCAGCCCATGCTATTTATTTGCCCTGAATCATTCTTCTTCTCAACCTGAAACAATTCTACAAATCTTTAAAATCTATAAGCAGTTCATCTCCATCTCCTTTATGAGGGTTTCACAACTTCAACACATGTGTATTCTCCCTTTGCTCAACTCTCATAAGAGGTTCCCATCTATATTACAAGGCCATTAACTGTAGGAGTTGGGAAAAATATAACACAACTGTCACAATATGTCATCATATATAATAAGACATTGTGTGTGTGTGTGACACACACGTGTATGTAACAATTATTAGGAGGAGCATTATTCTCTCTTTCCCAGCATCCCTGCCTGGGCACATAAAATAAAACTGTTTGTCTTCTTAAGAGAAGGTGACTATTGGAAGGTGACTTCTACCCTTCACTACATCCCTTCACTCCTCAAGGGAGTGACTCCTTGAATTGCTCAGACTGAGTGAGGGAAAGTTCATGGAGGTCTGGACACCCTCCTTTCTATTTCTCACCTCAGCAGCATGTATTTTTCTTTTCCATGAAAGAAGACTTCAGCAATAAATATAATAGGATGCCTGATTCTAGCTGATCCTGTCCATAATTTAAGCTCATTCTCCAATCCAGGATCACTGGGAATAAAGCTGATATTTAATAAAGCTCCCTGTCTGTCTGATATCTGCATTTAGTTCTCCATCCACAGCAAACCCAGCCCTGATTTCTTTTGCACCAACAATACGCCCAACTCAAAGATACATTTCCCAGCCTCCCTTGCAGCTAAGGGTGACCCCTAAGATTAAAGCATAATTCACTGGTCCCAGGAAACCAGGTCAGCTCTTAACCTGGGCTGACTCAGCTAAGACGCATGACCTTGTGCCCCTCTGTGTCCACCTGCTTGGAATACTTCCATGATGGTCCCAAGTTGAACAAGCTATGCTAAAACAATTTAATGACATTGCCAGAACTCTCTGACTTGATGTCTCTCACTGAGACATGGGGGCGGGGGGTGGGGGGAGGCTTCAAAATACCTGTATACAAAAGCAAAGGTAAAGACAAAAGGAAAGCAGATGCTATAATCCAGCAATCATGGCCAGCATTTTTTTATGAAATCTAAGGAAAGAGGACAACTTTTAAGAATTGGGATAAATGTAAAATTAACCTTTACTGAAAGTTGAGAAAAAAATAGAGAAAACTAGAATTCTGTCAGCACAGTCGCATCATTGCATCACAAGATACTCAAAGTTGGGAAGATTCAAAAGCTGAGGGTCTCTCAGCAAGAACCTTGTCTCTAAAGGTTCTTGGGATGGGTCCTTGCTAGAACCCTTTAGGCCAGGCTTTGAAGCATCAACAGAAACTTCATGTAGGAACCTGTTGCTTGAGCTGAACCCAAGGTGGAGAGGAAGAAAGAACTGCCCCTAGGAGGCAGGCTTCAAAGGTCTAAGAAATCCCTTTATAAGGGGAAGCAACAGAAAAATCCCTGCTACAAGAAAGAGTCAAGATTTTTGAGTGCTAGGAACACAAAGCTCAAAGAAGAATTTGAAACTAAGAAGTTTTACTATGCATATCAATGATAATTGTTCAATTAAATTCAACAATTTAACTAGAAAAAAACATTTAAATGCCTTAATTTAAATATGTGTGCACTACAACCCAGTTTATTCTTAAAGTAGGGTTACCTTCACAATATTTTGACTTTGAAGGATTTTAATCTCATTATTAAAAGCACAGTTAGCAAAAAAAAAGAAAGAAAGAAAGAAAAGAAAACAGTGATTGGGTAAAATAGGGGTCCCCAACCCCCAGGCCGTGGACCGGTACCAGTCCATGGCCTGTTAGGAACCAGGCCGCACAGCAGAAGGTGAGTGGCGGGCCAGCGGGCAAAGTTTCATCTGCCGCTCCCCATCACTCCCCACTGCTCACATTACCGCCTGAACCTCCCCCCCACCCCACCCCACCCCAATCCGTGGAAAAATCATCTTCCTCGAAACCGGTCCCTGGTGCCAAAAATGTTGGGACCACTGCGGTAAAACACTACTTCTCAAAGTGCACAAGAATCCCTCAGGGATTTTGTCAAAATGCAGATTCTGATTCATCAGGTCTGAGCATGGGACCTGCAATTCTGCACTTCTAACAAGCTCTCAGGTGATACTGATGCTGCTGGTCCTGCCCTGATGGAAGAACAAGGGACTCTCAGGCCCAGAATCCTGCACTGACACGAAGAAGAGAGGTCTGCTACCACTGAGGGAGGGGCAGGGAACTCTCTCCCACCCAAGCCACCTACAGATACAAGGCAGAAATGGAATGCCACAAAGAGGAACAGGAACATGGACAAAGCTGCAGTCCCAAGGCCTGCCCAAGATTGGAGCTGGACCAGAAGAACTGGGAACCCCCAACACAGCCACAGTTTTGCACTGAGCAATGAGCAAGAGCAGTTCACAGCTAGGAGACGAGCATCAACATGGAGAGCGACCCCCTTGGTGGAAAGCTGAGGGTGGAGTCTGGACGGTGAGAAAAACCCTCTGCACACCAGGCCACACACTAAGCCTGAGGTAACGTCAGTCCACCACTGGAAAACTTTGCAGTCTGGTTGGCTGAAGAGAACTATAGCAACCAGGAGCCCAACCCCACCCAAACTCCCTACTAACTACTAGTCTTATTAACTGCTAACAAGGGACCAAACCATTCTTACATTTAACAGCCTTGAAAAAGAAGTGTGCCCATTTCTGGGTGGCAATATTATCAACTTTATTACCTACTGCTCTTCTACCAACAACGTCCAACATCCAATTAAAATTATGAGACATTCAAAAAACCAAGGAAAAACAACCTATTGTCAAGATAAAGCCACCAACAGAACTAGACAGAGAGATGACCCAGATATTGGAATGATCAGAGACTTTAAAATGGCTATGATTAATATGTAAAAGGCTCACATGGAAAAGAAGGATACAATCCAGGAAAAGATGGAGAATTTCAGCAGAGACATGGAAACTACAGGAAAGAAACAAAAATTCTAGAAATAAAAATGCAATGTCAGACGTGAAGAATTCTTTGATTGGCTGATGAGACAGGACACAGCGAAAGAAAAGAAGCAACAAACTGAGCATTTCAATAGAAATTACCCAAAGAGAAATGGTAATTTAAAAAAGTGTCCAAGTGGACTTCTCTGGTGATCCAGTGGTTAAGAATCTGCCTGCCAATGCAGGGGACACGGGTTCGATCCGCGGTCTGGGAAGATCCCACATGCCACTGGGCAACTAAGCCCATGCGCCACAACTTCTGAGCCCATGCTCTAGAGCCCACAAGCCGCAACTACTGAGCCCACCAGCCGCAACTACTGAAGCCCGCGTGCTCTGGGGCCCATGTGCTGCAATTACTGAAGCCCACGTGCCTAGAGCCCATGCTCCACAACAAGAGAAGCCACCACAATGAGAAGCCCGCGCGCCTAGAGCCTGTGCTCTGCAACAAAAAAAGCCACCGCGATGAGAAGCCCATGTACCGCAACAAAGAATAGCCCCTGCTTGCTGCAACTAGAGAAAGCCCGTGCACAGCAATGAAGACGCAGCACAGCCACAAAAAAAAAAAAAGAAAGAAAGAAAAAGAAAAAAAATGTGTCCAAGAGCTGTAAAACAATATTAAACAGTCTAACATGCATGTAATTAGAGTACCAGGAGGAGGAGGAGAGAGAAAGGTGTCCAGGTATTTAAAAGGGGGAAAGGATAGCTTTTTCAACATATGGTGCTGGAAAATGTGGACACTCATGTAAAAAATTGAACCATGACCCTTATATCTCACACCAGATACAAAAACTACCTCGAAATGTGTCATATAACTAAATGCAAAACTTTTATGTTTTAACTATATTAAGCTATAGTTTAACTATAGTTTTAACTATAAAATTTCTAGAAAAAAATTAAGAACATCTTTGTATTTTTGGTTTTAGCAAGGATTCCTTAGGACACAAAACTGTTATCCATCAAAGAAAAAGTTGATAAACTGAACTTCATGAAAATTAAAAAATTTCTGCTCTTTGAATGATGCTTTTAAGAGTATGAAAAACAAGCCACAGCCTGGGAAAAGGTATTTACAAAGCACACATTTGATAAAGGGTTTGTATCTGGAATATATTCTATTATAGCTCAGTAATATAAAGATAGATAACTTAATTCTCAAAATGGGTGACTGATTTCAACAGACACTCCACTAAAGAAGATATACAGATGGCAAAGAAGCACATAAAAAGATGTTCAACATCATTAATCATTAGGGAAATGAGAATTAAAGTTACAACGAGATAATACCACAAACCAACTCAAAATTGCTAAAATTATGGAGACTGATTATACCAAGTGGTGGAGAGACTGTGGGGCAACTAAAATGTCATGTATTACCGAATGGAATGCAAAATGGCACAGTCACTTTGGGAACAGCTGGAGGGATTTATTTTGTATAATGTTAAATGTATACAATCCAGTATACTATATAGTATATGACCCAATAAACCTACTCCTAGTAATTTACCCAAGAGAAATGAAAACATACATCCATACAAAGACCTCTTAATGAGCAATTATAATAGCTTTATTCATAAGAGCCAAAAACTATAAATAACCCAAATGTTCATCAATTGGTTAATGGATAAACAAATTGCGGTACATCCACACAACGGAATTCTACTCAGCAATAAAAAAGAACAAATGACTGGTACTAGCAATGACACGGATGAATTTTTGAGAGTCTTTGAGATTTTTTTAAAAGAAATCTGAAACAAAAGGCTACATACTGTATGACCCCATTTATTTATTCTGAAAAAAGAAAAAAATCTAGGGACAGAAATCAGATCAGTGATTGTTACTACAAAGAAGCATTCTTTCAGGTGTTAGGTACATTCTGCATCCTGATTGTGGTGGTGGTTTCAGGATGGTACACTTTGGTGAAGCTTATCAAACCATAAATTTCAAGAGCGTGAATTTTACTGTGTGTTCATTATACCTCAGTAAGCCTGACCAAAATAAACAAATAGGTAAATAGTGCTATGACAAAAGGATGGCTTCTGGTCAAGTGCATATCCACATGGAAAAAATTAATCTTGACCCTCTACCTCACATCATATACAATAAAACCAATTCCAGACGGATCGTGGCTCAAAATGTAAAAGAAAAATAATATAGCTTTCAGAAGAAAACATAAAAGTTCTTTGTGATCTTAGAATAAGGCCAAGATTTCTTAAATAGGTACAACAGTACCAACCACAAAGAAAAAAAAACGGATAATTTACACTATTTTAAAGAAATTTCTGATCATAAAAAGAGTAAAAAGGTAAACCACAGGAAAAAAAGTAGATATTTACAACATATATATCCTACCAAGGCCTCAAATCCAGAATACCTATTATTAAAATGTCTACAATTCAATAAGGCAACACAATTTTTTTTCAGAAGACTTGAATAAGCACTTCACTTTTTTTTTTTGAGACTTGAAAGGGCTTTTCACAAAACAAGATATTCCAACGGTCAATCAACATATGAAAAAGTATCCAACTTCATTAGTCTACAGGGAAATACAAATCAAAACTACACTATGATACTACTTCACACTTAGCAGTAGAGACTAAATGAAAAATCAAACAAACAACAAAACAGAAAATACCCTGTACTGGAAAGGATACAGAGAAATCAGAACTCTCATACACTCCTGGTTAGCATGTAAATTTTTAAATTAATAGAACCATTCTGAGAAACTGATAGTATCTGCTAAAGCTGAACATACACCTACCCCATGATCCAGAAATTCCCTTGCTGCATACATATCCAACAGAAATGTGTATATATAACCAAAAACAAAATTTGCCAAAACTGACTCAAGAAGAAATCAGAAAACCTAAATAAATCAGAAGTTAAATCAGCAGGTAAAAATTCTTCTCTCAAAGAAAACAACAGGTCTCAACTGTTTTACTCTCATATTCCCCCATACATTCAAGCAGCAAGCAATTCCAATATTTTGAAAACCATTCCTGGCAAGGAAAACACCAGAAAAAAAAATTTATGCAATCTCAGGACTAAAACTAAATCTTAGCTAAATATAGAAAGAATAATGCATCATGACCAAGTTGATTTTGTCTGAGAAATACAAGGTAATTTAATGTTAGAAAATCAATTAATATAAATTACCATGATTACATGAAGAATAAAAATCATTTCATCAGCTCAGTAGATTAGAAAAGCATTCAATAAAATTCAACACCCAGGGCAACTAACTTGCTTTTAGCAAACTAGGAATAGAAAAGAAACTTCTTAATCTGATATAGACTATTATTAAAGTACCTCCATCAAATGATGTACCATAACGGATTTAACACAATTTGCCTACTGTTGGATACTTAGATTCTCTCCTCTTGTTTTGTTTTATTTGGCAAGTATAATTTATGCTGTGATGAACGTCTTTGTGCATGTTGATCAAGTTGCCTAACCTCTCTCTGTCTCAATAAAATACACCTAATTTATAGGACTGTCGTAAGGATTAAAAAAGATGTTGGATTTGAGTCTTAGGAAGTCTTGGGAGAAAAGCGTGGTTTATAAATGAGGAAATTTGTCCTGCACTTACCTGGCGGAAGATCTCTCAAAGCACACTGCAGGCTCAAGTCAGAAGAAGTCACTCTGTCAAAAATAAAGTTATTATCTTTAGGTTATCAGGAACTAAGGATGTAATATCTGAGGAAGGCAGTCAGTGGTGGGGGCTATTGCTTGCTGCAGGATTCCCTTGCATCATCTGATATCTTCTACCCCTCCCAGCTACCATGTCTCTCAACAACCATGCTCCCCCCTTCATCTGTCCTTGATCTACAGCACCCTATTTTTGCACAGCAGCCAGAGTGAAATTCTAAAATCTGAGCATGACATACCACACCCCTCCTGAAACCCCTTCCACAGCCTCCTCTTATCCACAGGATAAAGGCCAAGCCCCTTGGCATGACTTATAAGGCCCTTCATCATCTGATGCCTACCTACTTCTCTAGCCTTGTCTCTCATCCCCATACCGCTGTCTGGGCTCCTACTACACCGGACTTGCTTCAGCCCCTCACTCCTTGGCACGTCCCAGCTTTCACACACACCACCCCCTCTGCCAGGACCGCCCTCCTCTTGCCCTGGCTAACTCCTACTCGTCCTTCCATTCTCCACTTAAGTGTCACTTCCTCACTCAGGCCATCTGCTCCCCTTGACCATGTTAAGCTCCTCTATTTACACTTCAAAGAAGCCTGCAAGTCTTCTTCTGTAATATCATACATGCAGCTACTTATTCAGTATATCTTGTCTTCCCTGTGCGCCCAGGGATCATATCTGCTTTGTTCACAGCTGTATCCTCATGCCTATCCCAGCACTGGTCTCACAGTAGACACTTAACAAATATTTATTGAGCAAAAGAATTACTAAACTTATTCCTCAGGTCTTAGCTTTCCAACTCATCTTCTGATTCATAATGATAATTTAATTGACTTCCTACTTCATTACCATACCTCATTGATTAAGATTCACCGGTTGTAAGAGACAAGGCTATTTTACATAATAATAGGAAAGGAAAAATGGTTGCAAATTAAACTGTGATACAATACTAAGATTTAGAATTTTTATCTTGTACTTACTGAAAAAGCTCTATTAGATTTACTTAGGCATGGGTTTTATTATATGCATAAAAAGGAAAATGTAAAAATATTAGTGAAATAAATTGGTTAGTTGCTCCAATTTAATTTGATTTAGATATCACATTCAAAACCCACTCTTCTTTTTTTTTAACATTTTTATTGGAGTATAATTGCTTTACAATGGTGTGTCAGTTTCTGCTTTATAACAAAGTGAATCAGTTATACATATACATATGTTCCCATATCTCTTCCCTCTTGCGTCTCCCTCCCTCCC
>NC_041228.1:34566208-34609064 GCF_002837175.3 Physeter macrocephalus | reverse complement strand
TGAGTAATATTCCATTGTATATATGTGCCACATCTTCTTTATCCATTCATCTGATGATGGACACTTAGGTTGCTTCCATGTCCTGGCTATTGTAAACAGAGCTGCAATGAACATTTTGGTACTTGACTCTTTTTGAATTATGGTTCTCTCAGGGTATATGCCCAGTATTGGGATTGCTGGGTCGTATCGTAGTTCTATTTTTAGTTTTTTAAGGAACATTGTATATATGTGCCACATCTTCTTTATCCATTCATCTGTTGATGGACACTTAGGTTGCTTCCATGTCCTGGCTATTGTAAATAGAGCTGCAATGGACATTTCTCCAAAGAAGATATACAGATTGCCAACAAACACATGAAAGAATGCTCAACATCATTAATCATTAGAGAAATGCAAATCAAAACTACAATGAGATATCATCTCACACCGGTCAGAATGGCCACCATCAAAAAATCTAAAACCCACTCTTCTGAATCACTTTGCCACAGGGTCCAATGACCGTGTTTTTCCACACAATATTGTCCTCTATACCACCAAGAGATTTAGTGATGCAGCATTTCTTAAAGGAGTGATCAAGTATTGCATTTGGGATTTTCTTCTAAGCTTCTGATGCCTTTCCACAGTGTTGATGCTGGCAAGAAAATCTTGCTAACAGGTGTCAGCAGAAGAGTTCAGTCAACACCTAGGACCACATTCCTTCCTCAGATGATCATGGAATGGACTGCTGACTGAAACAATGAGCAGTTTCACTCATCTTGTCATGCAACCAGAACTGCCAAGTTCACACACGCATGGGCAATGCAGCTACAGCAGAACCATCACCTGACCAACAGCAATGAAAGATGCTTCCACTGTGTATGACCCATCCTGGTATCAGAGTATTAAAATGTGAGAAAAATAAAACGTGTCTTAGAATCAATGAAATACGAGAGGTCAAAAAAGATTCTTCAAGAGAACTTGGGAAAGTTAATAAAAGGAAGAATGCAAATTCATTCTCTCCCTCTCCTTCCATCCCCATCTCTCTGTCTCTCTGTCTCACTCTCTCTCTCTCACTCACATACACACACACACACACACACACACACACACACACACACACACACTCAATCACTCACTCATGGTCAGAGGCTCCTCACATGTTGGGAGATGGGTGCAGGAGGCATGAGCTGAGAGGAGGGTGGAGATAAGTTCAGCCCATGCTCCTCCAGCCCAGTCCTGCAGCAGGTGCTTCCACCCTGGAGGAAGAAGGCATTTCCTGCCTCTCCGCTGGCCCAGCCATGCCCCCATGGACAATGTCCTCCCAGAGGGACTCCTTTCTCTAACTACTTTTTGACCTATTAAAATACTTTTTTTGCTTCTTTTTTTGTGGTTAAAAAAAAAAAGAAGAACATGAGATCTATCTTCTTAAATGTTTAACTGTGTAATACAGTCTTGTTAATTACCAGCACAATGCTGTACCACAGATCTCTAGAACTTATTCATCTTGCATAACTGAAACTTCACGCCCAATGAATAGCAACTCCACTTTTCTGCCTCTCCCCCAGCCCCTGGCAACCACCACTCTGCTTTCTGCTTCTATGAGTTCGACTATTTTGATACCTCATGTAAGCGAAATCATGCAGTACTGGCTGATTTCACTTCACATAACATCCTCAAGGTTCATCCATGTTGTTGCATATGACAGGATTACCTTCTTTTTTAAGGCTGAATAATATCCCATTGTATGTATATACCATATAAAACAGCATTTTTTTTAACATCTTTATTGGAGTATAACTGCTTTACAGTGTTGTGTTAGTTTCTGCTGTATAACAAAGTGAATCAGCTCTATGCATACATGTATCCCCATATCCCCTCCCTCTTGCGTCTCCATCCCTCCCACCCTCCCTATCCCACCCCTCTAGGTGGTCACAAAGCACCGAGCTGATCTCCCTGTGCTATGCGGCTGCTTCCCACTAGCTATCTATTTTACATTTGGTAATGTATATATGTCAGTGCTACTCTCTCACTTCGTCCCAGCTTACCCTTCCCCCTCCCCATGTCCTCAAGTCCATTCTCTATGTCTGTGTCTTTTAAAATAGCATTTTTAAGGACACGGTTTTTAAATAAATGGAAGTTTTTTAGAAATGTGTCATCACATTAGAGCAGAGCAGACTCTAGTGTCAGAGGTTATCTCATCCTCAGTCCACAGCATTCAGGGTTTCAGCTTGTGAGTACTCAATCATGGCTGGGAAAAGGAGGAGGAAAGGGACACCACTGGAAAAGTCAGTGGGCTTTTCTGTGCCTCAGTTTCCTCATCTGTAAAATGGTCATATAGGATTAGATGATTTATCAATTCAGGGTCCCAGCATGAAAGAGATTACACACTCAAATGGGAGCTTTTATTAAGGGGATTATTTACAAAGTGTAGACAGGATTAAAGAAACCATCAAGGGATGGTAAAGCGGGACCTCCCATTGGCCAAATAAGTGATTGATGTGATCCATGGACACTAGCCTCGCAGGACCCAAAACAGCGTGGAGAAGGGGAGAGAACAGAGCATGTTCATCTAGGATCATGTCTGAGTTGCCACAAAGCTGCAATAGTCTGTGACCATTTTGGTACAGAATTAAGTTTGCTATAGCAAGAAAAAAATTCTGTTTACTCTAAAGATTTGAGGAAAATCCACCAGTATGCATTTTCTCATCATTCTGTGCTTAGCTCAGATAGCAGCACCCACTTGCTGCTTTTGGAAACAGCTCAGGTTGAGAAGATTACTCTCAACAGCCCGTTTTTCTTTAACTGAACTCTTACAAATGTGGGATTCTGTTTTGAGCTAGTAATTGATGTTTCTCCCTCCTTGTCTTATCCCCTGAGATTCTTCCCTTTTTCCGGAAGGAGGCTCCTGCAGTGTCCACTATCTCACAGAAGAGACATTCCAACAGATGCAAAATAAAGTCTCTTGGCTTTCTAAGTCTCAGAGCACAGACAACACGACGAGCCAGAGCAATGCTTACCACCTGCTCCGGCCCACCACCCCACACCCAGGCCAGAAAGTATGGAGAGAAACCTGGGACCAAGTAGACATCGTGGGTCCTGAGAAAAGGGCCCCCGAATCCTTTCCCCACCATGCTGAGGCAGTAGATGGTCAGCACCATAGGAGCTCTTTTCCTCTTCCCACTCATAACTCATCTTCGAATCTCCCCCGTTTCCCTTAGCTGTGCCCCCTTTCCGCCTGCCTGCCCTGCAGCAGCAGCGAAGCCTCATGGGTGCTGAGGACTCACAGGGGTGCTCAGTCCTAGGACAGAGCTCTGAGATTTTTAATTTTAACAATCAATGATCCTTTTGAAAGTTTGATAAACAGTTGCTTCTAAGGAAGTTCCTGGTGTCACTCGCCCTAAAGACCCAGGCAACGGTGCTGACCAGATTCTAGCATTCTAGCATCTAGCATCCTGAGTTCAGAGGCACCGCCATGCTCCAAAATGCATGGGGTTTTGCTGTGCCTGTTATACAGATGTCCAACTGGGCTGCACCAGCCATTAGAGAGATGTCACGCTGTGGGGTGAAAGCTCTCTCAGAAGAGAGGGCAGTCACACTGCCTCAGAACAAAAACCCATTTGGAAAAAAACAAAAATAAGTTTTCTGAGTAAACATGTCTTTTCTTCTTTCAAAGGAGTTAGACTATTTCCCAGAGGCTTTATAAAGTGAAGAAAGACTCTAAGTTCTGGCAAATAACAAACTAAAAGGAAGCGGGAGGCTGCCATCCTACCCATTCTGAAAGAGGCGTCTAGCTGGGCCGGAGGGTTCAGTCATTAGCTGGATGGCTGTGGTCAAATAAATCGCTTAACCTCTCTGTGTCTTGTTTTCCTCATCTGCAAAAATGCCAGGGGTTTGGATGAAGATAATTATCAAAGTCCCTTCCATTTCTAAGAATATTTGACTTTCAGACTAGGAAAGGGACATTCCAGTTCAGGGTCCAAGGATTTGCCATTGAGAAATGAAGCAAAGACGGAAGAATTGCCATCATCAGCCAACAGGGCTGTAGCCTGACAAATAACAGACAGGAAGTACTCTGCAGATTCTGTCATTCTGGCCTTGATGTGTTAGGGCTGCATTCCCATCTCAGATGATACCGCACAAATGGGCTATTCCATGCATCTCAAGAATGCCCCGACCAAATTAGGAATTCTCCTAAGTGGCTCCTCTGTGACATTACACAGTGTTGCTCCTGACGTGGACATTTCAGTCAGCTTCGAACTCAACTCTAGACGAAAATACTACAACTGGATGATCTGTCAAGTGCTAAATCTAATCCTTGCTATTCTTTTTCTAGAGTCCTTAAAAAGAAGAGTGCCAGATGTTATGCTTGTATATTTAATGGGAAACTGAATGGGAAAAAACAAAACGCAGCAAGCCTAGTTGTAATATTTAACCGTTCTTGAAAACCCACCATCTAAACATACCAGAAATAACATATTTTCAGAACTGTGACAAAGTCAAATGTCTCTCAAACACAAAAAAATAAGTCTGTCATGAGTAATTCAAAATAAAGCAATCTGTCAGTTGTAAAATTCAAGAACCCTTTTATAAGTAGTTTGAATGCTTCCAACTCTCTCAAAAGATACCATGTTAACATATCAAAAATATTCAAAGAGAATTTCATCGACCTCAGAAAACATTAGCTAATCAGCTACTTCGGTAACATCAGGCTGGATCTCCCACAAACACTGGGCACTTATCAGGGACAAATCTAACTCATCGTCTGTTGCCCAAACCGGTCCCCCCTCTTGCTATCCCTTTCCACTAATCACACGAGCCAGGAACCTGAACATCATTTAATACCCCTCCACTTTCTCCTCTCATCAATAACCAAATTCTATAGATTGTGCTTACTGAGTATCTTTGTCTCCTATTGTCTCTTTACTGCCACTACCTTAGATCAAACCTTCATCTCCTGTATCTGTTAGACAACTGCAAGGTCTTCCAGCCTTTGATGTCTTCAACTAATTCATCCATCCTTGAGAGTTCTCTTTCTCAAATGCACATTTGATACGTCATTCCCCCAATAATACCCACTCTTCAATGGCTCCCTGTTACTTATCGTAAGAACTCAATATTCAAGATGGTGTCCTGCTTCACACTCCACATCCCAGCCTTGTCAAACTGCTTACAGTTTTCTATTGATTCATTTCCATTGTGATATTCAGGTCTCCACGTCCTCATTGATCAACCCCTTCCCACCACACCTCCAAAAGGGTCCATCTAACAATTCTACTTCTTTCAAGATGAAAATTCCTTATCCTCACCTGGCACTACCCTCCTCCTCCACTGCTCAGCTCCAGCTGTACAACCCTCTGTAGGGTCTGCTGCCCTCCTCCTTTGAGTCTCAAGTTCAAGGTGGTTCCTTCAGAGTGACCTTCCCTGACCCCCAAATTTGGTCTTTCTCCTACATACTCTGCAACCTGCTATTCTTTTCCCTTATTGCACTTATCACGACTGATAGCTATATGTTTACTTTTGTGGTAATTAGTTCAAAGCCCACCATCCTCAACGGACACTTACCTCTGTGAAGTAGCGATGGTTTAGGCCCAAAGTTAATCCCTAGAGGCCTAGCACTCAATAAAAATTTTAAGCCAATGCACGGTATCTCCAGCCTCAGTGCTTCTATGAATAACTCTCCGCTAACTCCCACTGAGCAGCTAAGGATCACGTCCTCCCTTGCAGCTCAGACAGGTCCCTGGGCAGACTTAAATCAGAGCACCCATGATGCCTAATACACTTCCATGTCATTCTTCTTCTGCTATAAGCTCCTTGCGGTTCTCCTTGCAAAAATCTTGTCATGTCTTTGAGGCATGTGAATCCTTATGGCATAATGAAAGGATACAGAGGGACATACATCCTCAGATATCAATTTATGAGGGTGCCACAAGAATGGCAGCAAAAAAATTTTGTAATTCAATTTGTATTTTAGGTTTTTTTTGACATCAAAGAACAAACATGAACCTACTATGCTTTTATATTTATGCTCAATTCTAACTAAAATAGAGAAAAGGGCACAAATACATTATATTGCTCTTGGGTAGCAGGTACCCCCCTCTGTGTCACTGATCTATCCCCAGCATCTAGCATAGTGCCTGCATGTTGTAGGTGCTCAATAAATGTTTAATGAATAAATGAATGAAAAATAAATAACAGAGTGAAAAGTGAATGATTCTTATCCTCAAAGAATTTACTACTCAAAGAAATAAACAGCAGACACGCCAAAATTTTGAAATCTCTATAGATAGCTCATGAAATTGCTACTTTTATAAGGCAGTTTCATATGGTTTAATCTAATACTTATGCGTAGTAGTGTACATGCATTCATTTTTTTCATCATGTTTATTTATAACTTTTATCCATTTGGACAAGATAAATTGTGGTGCAAACAACAGGCATATATAACCAGGGTACCCATATATTTTGGTTTGCCTGACACCATTCTGACTTAAGCATATGGCCCCGAAATAATTATTTCACTATCAATAATTATTTCATATTCACTATAAATGTTTCACTCTCAAATGTGTCCCAAATTTGGATGATAAAACTCTGTGATCTGCTAAAATCCTCTTAAGACATTCTAAGGCTTAAGACCACAGCCATAAAAAAGCTTTCTCTCTCTATGGGAGTTAATGATTTCTCCTTTCAAGAGAAAAGACTGAACAGAATCTTGGGGGAATGTCACATTCAGGGAAATACAGTCCACAAGTAACTAATAAGCATCATCTTTCCTAGTTCTGGAAGAATACTAAAGAGAATCCAATACCTAACTCACAACAATACTTCTTCAAAGTTCCTTCCACTCCTCTCCAAGCCCCCATACCTCAGAGCTACAGGGTGAGGGGTGGGCGGTAGGAGAGGAACTCGGGCCTTTCTAAAGCCTCAGGACCAGCTTCCAAGGAACACACCCCTCCTCCCACCCCTCATTTCCTCTAGCCCATTACCCCATCTCTGGATTCTTCCTCAGTGAATTCAAAAAAAGAGAGCAGATCTGGCAATGATGCAACTTTCTTTAGAAGAATCTAAGTGGGTAAAGGCAAAATTCTTTAAAGGGTGAGAGAGGAAAGAATTTCAAACACTGTATGTCAAAAATATGTGTCGCACAAACACCGAAAACAGGCACAGAGACTATGCAAGATTAAAAGAGATGAAAGAGACATAATGGATCAAATGGATTCAGGATCCAAAACCTGTTTGAAGACATTTGAATATGGACTGTATATTAGATGATTTTGTGGAATTACAGTTAATTGTCTTGGGTGTAGTAATGACATTGTGGTTATGTAGAAGAATGTCCATATTCTTAGGAGAAACATGTGGAAGTATTTAAGGGTGAAGTATCATGATGTCCCCAAACTAATATTCAAGTGATTCAAAAAGAGAATGTGAACATTTATACATAAATCTTACTTTAACACAAACTTAATCCAATGCATCTATATATGGAACAAGCAAGAGAGGAAAAGCACATGTAGCAAAATGAAGGGACTGTGACTGTGTACTATTCTGTCAGCTTTTCTGTAGGCTAATTTTAAAAATAAAAAGGAGTGGAAAATAAATAAATAATAAGTAAATAAATAAGATGCCTTTCACATGTGTATTAAATATTCCACACAATGCCCAAGTATTCTCCTTTGAAGCTCTAACTGCACTGACCCAAGGGGGGGAAACAATGCCCACAGCTTTTCATGCTGGGAGAAATCGTTTATTAAACCCTCGGGGAATCTAACTTTCTGATGGGAAAGTAATAGCTCTGGGCAGTGCCATTAGGAGGACTAGCTCTGGCAGGAGTCAAAACTAATCTCCTTAGCATTTCCTGACGGCCTCGGCAATGGGGTCCCTGCCCCAGCACAAGACAGTCTCCCTTTTGTGAACTTCTGTGCCCACCATATATGGATTCCACCACCCCTCCTGCTAAATGACCAGTGATTCAAGCATGAGTATGAGGCAGCCTCAATCCCCCAGTTACTTCTTCCAAGGGTGACTGGTCATTTAATTTATCATTCAAATCAAGACACTTTTGAGAATGCAAGAGGGGACTAACCAGACAGGGTAGTAGAACAGCGCCTATACTGAGACTGTCCAAGGAAAACTGGAACTGTCTCAAGAACATTTGGATATATGTTCATCCTATTTGTACCCCATAAGCAAGTGTATCAGACAAATACATAAATGATGGCAACAGCAATCTTCACCCATATAACAAAATAATACAAAGCAACTGCATAAATAAATTGCTTGGGAGTTCAAAGGAGGAATGAAGTAATTCCTTTGGAGGAATCAGAAAGAAATTCCTGGGCAAGGAGGAATTTCAAGTTGGTTTTAAAATAATAAGATTTCTGCAGGTAGAGATGGGAGACAAGGTCATTCCAAATGGAAGGAATTATGTGAGTGAAAGCCAAGGTAGGAAAGTGGGGGGTATACCAGGGAAATGGAAGCAATCTAATATAGCTGATCTGAAGAGGTGTCCACAGGAAAGCCAAGGAGATGAGCTTGGGGAGGTAAATTGGAACCGTAGGGAAAGTATGCACTCAGTCCAACAGGCAATAGGGAGTCACTGAGGGTTTGGGGGAGGATGGTAATAAGACTGTGGAGGGCCTTGAATATCAGGCTAAGGACTTAAGCCCAGAGAATCAGAAAGACCTCTTCCAGAAGAGTAAATCAATAGTACCCGGCCTGAAAACATTAATAATATAAACCAAAAGAAAACTGTCACAGATATTGATGCCATAAGCTTCTCAAAACCACTTTTATTCTCTCCTGTGGGAGGTTCTGTTTTGTATGCTGGCTCAAGTATTACTTCTTCTGTCAATTTTTCACCATTAACTTCCCACAGGAGCCCTGTTGCCAGAAAGTGACTGTCACAGAAACAGAACTGAGAGGGTTAAAATGTTCAGAATCGTCCAAGCTTGAGAAGATGAAAACAGAAAACACAGCATTTGAGCTAAAGGGAAAGCAAGTTACCAAGAGGGGAGGGATGTGATAAATTTCCTTTGAGGGTAGGAAATTACATTTTCAAGGCACAGCACATTTTGAATGCAAGTCCTTCTATAACACACAAAGAAGCCTGAGGCAATCTCACATTTAATAAGATTAATTTATTTTTCCCAAAGGTTAATTTACAGATATTTATTGGATTACACAGAGAATTTTAGGGGTGGGGGGAGTAAGTGTTTCAGCTGTTTTTAATTTTATTCCAGATATTTGACTAGGCAAGAGCACATGCTTCATAGAAGAATAAGTCATTTTAGAGAAAAACTATTAATATCAAATCTTTCCGGAAAAGGTGGACAACACTGGCAAAGCAATCTCCTTTTCAGAGGAGAATAGCCCAACAGGAAGCCAGTGCTCTGGGCTCTAAATACAAAGCCAGGAATATTTGTAAACAGAAAGCACATATTCCCTTTCTATAGAGGGTGTGCCCCGCTCTTCAAATATACTCCCTGGTCAGTTAAGGCCATAAATGAATGGAGAAAAGGCTGGTCTAGAGAAGTAGTTCTTGCGTTTTCAGTCCATGGAGTTTTATATCTACAAAGGACATCCAGGAAAAATAAACAGGAGCCAACTTTAAGAGGCTTCTACTGGGCTTTGAGCTTTCAAAAAGATAACTGCAATTAAATGAAACCCATCAAATATGCTTAAGTCCACAAAGTCATGCATACACACACACACACACACACACACACACACACACACACACCTTTGGAGGATGAAAGGGAACCAGATTCATGATTGTGAAACTTGGTAAATAAAAGTCAAATATTTATCTTGTCTCTCCTATGTGAACTATACCACTGAGTCATCAAAAAATAGATGGGGGAAGCAATTCTTTATAAAAGTATTCCACCTGATAAGTGAAAAAAGTCTAAATTAGAATATCACCATTTTACCAACCCCAACAAATAAATGAATCTAAGCACTGAGCATCAACAATAGTTAACATCACAAAAAGGAAAAGACAGATATCACACACTTCCAGACGGAAGAACACTCTTATAGTGTTGCCAAAGGAATTGTATCTGAGTCTGACCAAGCCTCTAAATCCAGCTACCACTCTACAGGAATACAGAAGACAGAGGAACACAGTGAAATGTGCCATGACTATGAGAAACTCTACGGGTCAGAAGGCTGGGTTCATCCACAGATAAACTATAAGGAAAAGAAAAGGATGGATCAGGAATCCATAGATAAAAAGAATGGTGTATCAGTATTTTTTTGATGAGTAAACTCATTTTCAAAAGCTGTTAAGCTACAGTACCTAAGGACGCCCATTTGGGTAATTACTACTAAAACCTCGATAATGGTTACTTACAAAGTGAAGTAGGGGATTATGACTGAGATGGGGACACATGGAAAGGGCTCCTAAGAGTGGGTGGCAAATTTTTATTTCCTGACCTGGGTAGTAGTTACAAGTGCTTTTGCCTTATCAAATATATTCTTTACTAAGCTATATATTTGATTTGGAAGGGAGGTTCTATCTGTGTCTTATTTTACAATAAAGTAGCTTGATTTTAAAAGAAGAAAAGAAATTTCCAGTAAAGTCCTTAGAAGCATGAAAAAGGATCTAAAGAAGCATCTGATAATTTCCAAATTTGGGGGAAGTATGATAGGTATATAAGGCAATAAAGATTCATATTTGGGGAAGGTGAGTTAAAATATACTCAATACATTTCTGTAATCAACACTAGAAGAAGTCAACGAGGAAGGAATATAATTCAACCAAGAAAACTTGAAAGGACAGATGTTGATTGCTATGTAGGACTCCATGGCCTCCATTCCCCATCAATCTCCTCGTGATCCCCAAAGGTGTTATAGCTCAACCCCCAGGTACAAAAGGGGATGGTTTAACAATCCTGGGGCAAGTCATATAAAAATCACAACTCTGAATACCAATATTTTAGAGCAAAACCAGCCTCTTCTGCTAATTTTCTCCCTCTGAGAAATAGCTGCTGATTTTTCCCCTTGCAAGTCCATTCCTAGGCTCTTGTGGAGGCAGAACTCCTGGCCTTGGACACCTGATGACCACATGACCTGAGCTGCCCACCATAAACTAACCATGTCATTTGATCCACCAATCCATAAAATCAGTTAAGTGCAGTCACACTCTGTCACCAGGTGGAAGTGATATATATAAGATAGGTCTGTAGAAGGTCCAGAAGGTACAAATAAGTTGCATGATTAGGAACTCAGATTCCTATGGCCACCTACTCATGCTACGTGGCTTTCTCTTTCTCAGCCTACACCTATGACCTCATAAGGAATTCCCTATAACCAGTTAATGCTGGGAAAAAAACTTGGGTATGTTTTATAGATAATTCTTCATTATATACCAGCACTAGCCGGAAACAGACTGTTGCATATTCACTCAGGGGTGGCCCTGAAAAACAGTGGAGAAAGAAAATACGGCCAGTTGGTAGAACTTCACAGTACATGTGGATATCCACTTTGTCCAGGCTGAAAGATGGCCAGAAGTACAAATCTATACTCACTCATATGTAGTAGTTAATGACTTAGCCAAATGGTCAGAGAATTAGAAAGAAGAGAATTGGAAAATTGGTAAAAAGGAGGACTGCGGAATAGGTATATGGATTTTGGAATGGGCAAAGGGTATGAAATATTTGTATCCCATGTGAATACCCACAAAAGAGCATCCACTGCAGAGGCTCTCAATGGGAAGGTAGACAAGATAACACATTCTGAGGATGTCAGATGACAGTCAGCCCTTATTTCCCCAACTACGTCAGTGCTTTCTCCAAGGACTTATCTTCACAGTGTCTATGGCAGCAATCTATCAGGCTGTGCAGAGACTCACCAAGGCAAATCTTGCTACCACCACTGCTGAGTACTCAACCTCCTAACAGCAGGAGCCAACAGTGAGGCCTGGCAGACCAGCTAGCCATCTGCTGAGGGTTGCTTACCTTGGTCCCCTTTGAGAAAGAAGGGGGCAAAGATCTGTCCTCACTGGAATAAATACATCTGGATATGGATTAGCCTTTTGCAAGCACCACCATCCATATACTTATTTACCATCATGGTACCCCTCACAACATTTCTTCTGAACAAGGCACTAATTTCTCAACAAAAGAAGTACAGCAACTGGCTTATGACCATGAAATTCTTTGGTCTTGCCACATCTCCATCATCCAGAAGCAGCTGGCCTGACAGAATGGTGGAATCACCAACTGAAGGCTCAATAACGTCACCAACTGGGAGATAACACGTTGAAAATTTATGGAACTATCTTACAGGATGCACTATATGCTTGGAATCGACAACCCATACAGAGTGCTATTTCTCCCTAACTAGAATACATGGATCTGGAAACCAAGGATTAAAGTTGAAGGGTCTGCTTTCATTATTACACCTAATAACCAATCACAAAAATTTTGCTTCCCATCCCTGAGATGTGGGGCTCCACTGGTTTAGAGTTATTAGTTCTCAAAGAAAAATTTTTCCATTATAGGCACAGAAATGGTTCTACTGAACTCAAATTTGAGACATCCCCCTGGTCATTTTAGACTCCTCATGCCATTGAACCAATGGACAAAGAAAGGTTTCACTGTCCACACTGAGGTGACTGGTCCCAACTGTAAAGATGAAAGAGGATTGCTGCTGAACCATGGGGACCTAAAGAGGGATGTCTGTAATTCAGAGGATTCTCTGGGGTTCTGTTTATTACTTGTTCTGTTATTACCGTTTGTTACATGTTCAGTAATAAAGTTGATAAAAGATTTTACCAGTCCAATAAATGAGGGCCAACTAAGGACACAGACTCTTCAGGAATGAAGCATCAACTCACCAGAAAAAGAATCCTCACAAACCAAAGGACTAGATAAAAGGAAAAGGAACATGAAAGTGGATAAGGGAAGACGGAAAATATGTAGCTACAGATATAGTTCTATATACGTAGATCCCCTACCTATTTATCTATCGTTATATATCAATTATGGCCTTGTGATCAGTTACAGAAGTGAGAACTGTAGCAACTATGTGTATTTTATTCCTAGATTTTTATGTACATATTTGAATATAGAAATAATTTTCTCCTTTTTCCTTTCCCCTGATATGTCATATAAGGACTGTTGGTTGACAGTTAACTTTACTGTATAGTCTTGTGGGTTATAAAATAGGATTTTGACCAACCTGTGAGAGTAACTAAGATCATTCAAATATGGACGCACTTGACTGATGAGACTTTGCATCTGCCTTATCGGGGAAAGGGTGAGCACGCCTTCACCGTGAAAGGGATGGCTGCATCAGCAGAAGCACTGCCATGCTGCTGTTGTTGTTTCATCAAGTTCGTATGTGGGTAGAAGGCTGCGTGCGGATGCAGAAGAGACAAAGCGGTGGACTGTGCCTAACGGTGCTCAATCCCACGCTCACCCTTCGAAGTACCTTCCTCCGACAGCACACCACGTTTTTCTGACTAACTCACCACTTGGCTTCCTATTGGGTTCTATCAGCTGGGGCACTAGCAGGAGACTGGAAGACAGCAGAAGGGAGAAGCCTTTTCGTTTCTTTGCATTTCTGGCAGTGCCCACAGAGCAGGGGCAATGATGTCGTCACAGCTAATGAGGGCCCTGGGCTCCTGGTCAGGCACCTCGCTTCTCACAGCAGAGGTGGGCTGTGAGCCAGCTGAGGGCAGGGACTGTCTTAGACTTATGGCTCCCCTACAGTGCCTGACCTAGGACGAAACACATAGTAGGCACATGGTTGTTTTGTTTTAATTGTGCTAAAAATAAATAAATAAAATAAAATTTACCATCTTGACCATTTTTAGGTGTACAGTGCAGTCATGTTAAGTATGTTCACTTTGTGTGAAACGGACCTCCAGAACTTTTCATCTTGCAAATCTCTATACCCGTTAAATAACAACTCCCCTTTCCTCCTCCTTCCAGTCCCTGGTAACCACCACTCCACTTCCAGTTTCTGTGAATTTTACTACTTCAGAAAAGTAGGCACATGATTTTTTTTTTTTGGTCGCGCCATGCAGCACGTGGGATCTTAGTTCCCTGACCAGGGATCAAACCCCAGCCCCTGGCAGTGAAAGTACGAAGTCTTCACCACTGGACCGCCAGGGAAGTCCCAGCACATGATTTTTTTAAATTAACATAATTGCAGAATCTCAGGGTTGGAAAAAACCTTAGAAGTAATCTAGTCCAGGGTCTTACCCAGTGCATGGGTCCCACCTTTTTCATCTTAAATCCAGTAACCATTACCTTCTGATCACCTTATCTCTGCTGGAAAAATCCCAGTGACTGCTTCAAAAAGGTGATAAAAAAGTTCTTCCTTTTACATTAAATGAAAATGTCGAACTGCTCCCCATTGATCTTGGTCTATTTTCCAGAACAGAACAAGTTTTCCTTCATCAAAGTTTACATGTTTTTGCGCTGTTTTAAAAACATGTTCTTATCATGTGTTTTAGCCTGCCATGGCAAGATTTGCATGGAGAAAATCAGTAACACAAATCAAGACTATCAACTGCTGTTGATATTCAATACTCAGCAACAGTGTTATCACGTAGCCAGAGGTCTCCATAGCCAAAGGGAAGGCAGCAGAATTCAGGAGCTAATTTAAACAGTGAATCAGTGCTTGTTCCTGAGACCCACTGTACATCTAGGCCTTTAAAAATAAATACTCCTCTCCACATGTTCACAAGATTACTGACAAGTTTCTCATTAGGTGACTACTTAGCTCTTTAATAAACCAAGGGATTCTCTCCCAGATAGTCACAATATTTACCACGATGTAAAGACAAAAATTGTCGCTAATGAAATCTCATTCAGAAAAGCCCATCACCTCGAAATGATTTCTGAAGTTACAGAGGCAGGATATCATCTTGTTCTTGCAGTGTTTCTAGCAACACTAATGGCAATCTCTTCCCCGAATAACTGCACCATAAGTTCTTTACACGACAAATTTATGCTGTTGCCATAGAAATAAAACCAAATAATAATAATAACGAATTTGAAGAACATGGAGGCTGTGACAAAATGCCTCTGATGGAAGATTAGGGGCTGGGCCAGCCTTGCACGAGAGGTTAACTATAGAAGGCAGCTGCCTCTGTGGGTTGTGATAAATGCCTTGGGCAACTGTCTTCACCATTCTCTTCCTCATCACTGTTAAGTCCACTCAGTATGCCTTTGATATAGAAGAAGCACTTAATGTCAGTTTAAGAGAGAAATGTAAAAATCAGTAAAGGCCAGGAAGCAATCATTTATAAAGAATAAATGTAAATTGCAAATAAACATTTGGAAAAATCTCTCTCTGACTTGTAATCAAAGAAATGCCGATGAAAACAATGTAAGATACTACTTTTGTCTCAACAACCGAGAACAACAGATACTGTCAGTACTGTAGAAGTGTAAACTGGTACAATCTTTCAGAGGATTAATTTGCCAATATATAACAGACACCATAAAAATATTAATATATTTTGGTCCAGAAACTTTATTTCCTGAAACATAGGCTATAGAAACAATTTTTTTAAATGGGCACACAAGGGGCTTCCCTGGTGGCGCAGTGGTTGAGAGTCCGTCTGCCGATGCAGGGGACGCGGGTTCGTGCCCCGGTCTGGGAAGACCCCACATGCCTCAGAGCGGCTGGGCCCGTGAGCCATGGCCGCTGAGCCTGTGCGTCCGGAGCCTGTGCTCCGCAACGGGAGAGGCCCACATACTGGAAGAAAAGAAAAAAAAAAAAAAAGAACAATCCTTGCTCTGGATAAGGAATGTTTATCACATAGTACTCTGCATGGGGTTTGCAGAGTACGTAAGAAACAGGGTGAGCCTGCGAGCCTGCAAAGAATGCTGCATCAACTTTCATCAGAATCAAGTCCACAAACTCCCCTGACAATTCTTACCACCTGGCATTTGGTGGCCTTGATTATTCCCTTGGCAGCAAAGCCCCTACAGGACTTAAGTAGAAGGCTCCAGAGTCTGCAGCATTAACCAGAATAGCACGTAAATATGTTTGGGTGACGTATCCATATTCATTAGTAACCCATTCCACAATTTTCTAACATTCACTTTAGCAGTGTTGCCGAGACCCCTGTGGGCTCCCAAACCGCAACAACCATAGTGGGCAGAATTCTAAGATGTCCACCAAGATTCCCTCACGCAGGTGTACACACCTGTGTAATCTCCTCCCCTCAAGTGGGAACCTGTGAATATGGTGGGATGGTCACTTCCTCAATTAGGTTACATTATATGACTAATGGAGATGGGACTGTCACTCCATCCGAGCCAACTAGAGAGAGATGCGCTCCTGCTGGCCCGGAAGAAAGCAAACATCTATGCTGCAAACTGCCTACGGGAGCCAACTGGAGAGGAACCTCAGGTGTCCTCGAGGAGCTCAGGGCGGTCCCGGCCAACTACTAGCAAGAAAAGAGGGATGTCAGTCCTACAACATCAAGGAAATAAATCCTGCCAACAACCAGCGAGCTAGGAAGACAACCCTGTGCCTCAGATAAGATCACAGTCCCTGCTACCACCTTGATTTCAGCCTGTGGAGACCCTGAGCAGCACCCAGCTAGCCTATGCTGGGCTCCTGATCCTCATGGACTATGAGGTAATAAATTTGTGTTGTTTGAAACCCAAGCCCCCAGCAACAGAAGACTAACACAATGAGCATGATGGTGACGTCGTCAGAACATGTGCTGCTGATGTTCTTTCTCACACTTCTACGGTCTTCAGAAGGAATGCCTGTCCATAACATTCTCCCCTAAGGAAGCCAAAGAAGAGTGATAATTGATATCTGTATAATCGTTTGGAGCTTATTTAACTTTCAAATACAATCTCATTTACATGTGGCATCATTAATCTGAGAAAGTCCAGGCAGTGATGATTAGAAACAAAGATTCAGGAGCCACGCTGCCTGGACTCGACTCCCTCTTCTTGCCACTTACTCACCAGATGAGCTCAAGCCAGTTCCTTGACCTCTCTGTGCCTCAGTTTCCTCACCTGTAAAACAACAACGTGATCATCCCCACCTCCTAGGGGGCTGTGAGGATTCAATGATTTTGCATAAAGTCTAACTCCTAGTAAGCACTGGATAAGTGTTTACTGTTCTTGTGATCAATGGTAGTACCTAAACACACCAGAAAAGCACAACTAGCTTTGTTCACTTCCCACTATAATATGCTGCAAGAATTAAAGCCTATGGTTTTAACAGGTTCTACAACACTGAGCTTGTGTGTTATCCTGGAGAAAAGTAACCCACAGCAAGGAAAGAACAGATCTCCACCATTTAGCTGTTGTCCTGAGTAGAATGGGGGGAGCACAGGCAAGAAAGAATGAGCTTTCTGCAGCCCCTAGAAAGGACCACAGATCCAGGGGCAAGTGGGAGTGTGATGGTTTCCTTCGGTGGCCAGGTAAATCAAACCCTGGTTCCAACAGAATTCTGGATTTGAGATGAGAATACAGACACAAGTGGGTTCCTGCTGCTATAATTAGACTCACACAGCCCACATCACACACATTCTGGAGCACAGACGGGCTGTCACGTTGACCAGCTAAAACAGGTGTTCCTTCCAGGTAAGCTTAGGAATAGTAAATCCATTAAAAGGCAGTTGGGGTGGGCAGCAGAGGGTTGGTAATGCCTCCTGAAGGGCTGCCAGTTCCATATGTGGCAAAGACAACAGTCGTCTCTGGGACTGTGAGCTGCCCGTGTACCCACCTTCATTACACGGAGACAGGCTCATAAAAGGACACTTTCTATTTCAGAGTACCCCGCCAAGCTGTCCCAAAGGTCAGGGCTGCTGTGGACATGGTGGTGTTTTGGTTCATGGGCAATGCTGTGGTCAGGGGCAAGTGGGAGTGTGATGGTTTCCTTCGGTGGCCAGGTAAATCAAACCCTGGTTCCAAGAGAATTCTGGATTTGAGATGAGAATACAGACACAAGTGGGTTCCTGCTGCTGTAATTAGACTCACACAGCCCACATCACACACATTCTGGAGCACAGACGGGCTGTCACCTTGACCAGCTAAAACAGGTGTTCCTTCCAGGTAAGCTTAGGAATAGTAAATCCATTAAAAGGCAGTTGGGGTGGGCAGCAGAGGGTTGGTAATGCCTCCTGAAGGGCTGCCAGTTCCATATGTGGCAAAGACAACAGTCGTCTCTGGGACTGTGAGCTGCCCGTGTACCCACCTTCATTACACGGAGACAGGCTCATAAAAGGACCCTTTCTATTTCAGAGTACCCCGCCAAGCTGTCCCAAAGGTCAGGGCTGCTGTGGACACGGTGGTGTTTTGGTTCATGGGCAATGCTGTTGTTATACTCTGTAAAAATTTAAGGCGTTCGTTAAAGGTGTTATTTTCCCAATGTGGTTTTGGTCCCATTGAAGTATCACTGACCAAAGGCCTACTTAGTCATCCCTCATCTGTTTTACTAATTTCTCAATTTAAGTGTTAAAGAATTCTTGTCAGTGGGGGGAAAATATGTGGGTATATCTTTTTGTTGTTGTTGTTGTAATAAATGCCCCTCTTTTGTCTTAGCCCTTACCTGTGCAGCCTTCATGCCACAGAAAGAGACATGTCCCTTTCTTTTTGGTACTTTCCCATCACTCCTCTTCCCCCAAAACAAATAAATCATTGACAAAGGAAATGGAAAACTACAACAGAAAGTGCTTTTACCTTATCTGCAAATTACTCAAAGGCATATTGGTTTGTTTCAGTGAGTTTACCTTAATTCACACTGGAAGGTATCCTAAAAGATCCAAAAAGAGGTAGTAAAGCTTGAATGCCTACAGGCATGTGCAGTTAGCACACAGGAACTGTGGGAGCTAGGTTGAAAGGAACAGGCCTAGATGACTTGCCTTTTAAAACACTGTGCAGACCTAACAAAACAGCCAAACAAAAATCTCTCCAGTGGGCCATGTGTGGCTTGGGGCCACATTTGTAATGACCTCTGACCTAGAGAGTAGGAGATTCTTTCAAAAGCCACTTTGATACAGAAAATGTAGACCCCCAGGCCAAGGCATGAGGACCTCAAAGAGAAAGTCAAAGCAACTGGAACTGCTCTCTGAAAACTGCCCGCCTAGCTGATTGGTGAGCTCAGAATTCTCCACTTGGCATGGCCTGAAAGTCCAGAGGAAGGCTGCAATAACACACCAGTCTAGACACAGAGGGCCACAATCAAGAGGAAATGCCTCCCTGCTGGCACCCAATTACCCTTGAGACTTTGATCAAAGAAAAAAGGTTTCCTTTTTCTAATCAAAACAATCCAATCACCTACTATGGTAGGGTGGGTTTCAAGCCATTTAGCAGCAAGCTCCACTAATCAGGGCATTACCCATTGATTAGAGGTCTTTTTCCTGGGAGGAATTCCCTGCTAAAATCCCTTGAGGGCACAGTTCGCCCTAGCAGAGCCTGGTCTAGGCCTAAAAGTACATACTGTCCTCAATGAGTTTGGTGGGTTTATTACATGTATAACAGCATGTCAATGTGGAAACTCTTCCCTCAGTTTAGAGACAATAAACCCAAGGCAGAATTTTAAAGTTAGTGTCCAAGAACTAGTTAGAGGACTCAGACCCCTCACCTACAACAAGAATATCAAAGAGAGAGATGAGAGGAAAACAACTGAGAAAAGAATGTGTGAGGAGGATTTATTTGGAGTGAGCTGTACTTTAACCCTTGGGAAAGGGGTGGAGGGTGTCTATTTTCACTTCAAGCCTGGTGAAGGGCAGTTCACTCCTGAATCACGGAAGTCACCGTGGACTGAAAATCCTAAAAGTGCCAGAGGTAGACTCGTTAGAATCCGGATGGGCCTGCACTAGAGCTCATCAGTCCAAAGGGTGCCTGCATGTTTCCCGTGATGAGGTGGAGATGGGGCCACACACAAGAGGGCTGGTGTGAGGTCACGTGAGGGCCTGTTGTGTAGGGTCTCCCAGATGCTTGATGAAAGCTGGATGTGACTCCAGACTCCCTGGGATGAAGAAGGAGTAAATGAAGAACCAGAGGAGAGACCGTGCGTCATTTGCATCAGGAGAGCTACAGGTGAAAGGGTCTCAATGATTAGGGCAGCAAGTGGGGATGATGGTGGAGGTGAGGAAGTGGGTAGTCTCTAGAACATCCATAAAAACACCCAGGAGAAAAAAAGTTAGCCTTAAACACCTGCCAGGTCCAGAGAGTATAAAGCCGTCTAACAGCAGTGACATCAAGTCACTTTCCAGCTCCCCTTATCTTTCCATCCCAACACAGAGGACTTGGCGAGTCCCTGGGACGGGAGGAAAAAGGGAACACAAGGGAATGAGCCAAACAAACCCCTTCTGTGTGTGTGCTAGCAGTGGACCCACCACCAACAAAATGCTGCTCCAACAAGATCTCCTGAGACTTATCTTAGACTTGCTGTCATCAAGGTATTAAAAGCAAAGTATAAACTCACCTCTCACACAAGGAAGTCACTTTGGTCACACCTGCTTGTTCTTACAATATTTTAAATTTTCTTTACATAATTATGGACATTTAACTGGATTCCTCAATTAGTGCATGGCCCATGTGAGTCCTTTACTCACTTCCATTTGAGGATAATATTTTGTTGAAGTTTAAGCTTTGGAAACTTCTTTAATAAAAAAGAGTTTAGAGAGGGTTTTTTGTTTTTTATTTTTTTGATGTTCTTCCTGCTGCTTTCTATAACTGTTCCCATAGAGCTGACAGCTGTCTTGTCCTTAATCCAGCAGCAAGTATCTGTATTGTTGATTAAATATTAATAGGCTGTCACAGGTTGAAAATCTGGATGTGAGCAAAATGCTGTAAAGATAATTAAAGGCTGAGGATTGGGAGCTTGCACAAGGAGAAGTCAAAGGAGCTGGGACTATTAAGAAGTGACCTGAAATTGGAATTAAAGTGTAAAAGGCAAAATGTGAGGAGGTTAGCAAGCAGCTGTTCTCCATTTCTATTATAGACAAGACAATTTTTTAAAATAAAAAATAAGGCTGCCCATGTTATACTAAATCGGGCTGGAGTAATAAGAAGGGGTTGGAAGGGGAACGTTTTGTAACTGCTCATTTTCTTTGCTTCCTTGGCCCTACCTGAAAGGCCAAGCCAGAAAGAAGACACCTGGTAGCTAGCTACTCCTAAGCTCTAGGACTCTGGCTGCATCTCTGCTGGGAGGAAAAATAATTCCATCATTGGTTCAAGGACTCCAGGTTGCCTCAAATGACTGATGTTAAAATATTACCAGAATCTCTGAGCATCAACACTCAGAAATATGTTAGAATTTCAACATATTTTCAGTTACTTGCGGTCAGTTACAGCCTTCATTTTAAGCAGGACATGTTAAAACAACACATGGAAAACTGCTACATGAGTTACTTAAAAATAGTTCTTTTTTAAAAATTTTAAGTCTAAGTCTGATAAAATACTAGAAGAGACAGAGAAGAGGAATTTGAGAAGGCAGTTGGAGAGGCTGTAAGAGTATTATTTACAACTTTAAATGATGAATAAACTGACCAAAACAATAGTTAATCCTTGCTAGGGAATTTGAGGACTCAGAGAAATGGGTTCAGGAAGAGAGGAATATTTGGGAAACTGCTCCTCTGGGCTGAGGAAAAAGCTAGCATAACGTCTACAGGCATGGGACGGAAAGGACCATAATTCATCCCACAAACGGAGTTAGCAGGGAGAAGAGTGGTGATTGACACTATTGAACGGATGTTTCTATAAGTTAGAAAGAACTTTCATGGCCAATCAGAAGTGGCTCAGAAAGGCATTCAAAGAGTTGAATGCGGGAAATTTAAGAAGGATTCCTTTAACATTTGGAGAGGATCTTTACTGTCATGGTTAAGTACACAGCTTTGGAGCAGGTCTACATGGACTGGATTTCAGTAATGTCACTTAGTAGCTCTGTGAGTCCGGGCAAGTTACTGGTCCTCTCAAGCCTTCAGTTTTGACACTAGTAAAACAGAGATGCTAACGGAATCTACTAGGTAGGGTTCTGTGAGATTTCAATGCATTAATACATGCAAAGTGCTTACAACAAGGCCTGGCACAGAGTAGGTGCATTTACGTGCATAGGTTCAATAGATAACAGCTCTACCAAAAAAAAAAGGATTTAGAAAATAGAGGAGAAATCCAAGGCTCACAAAGGTTAGCAACTGTCTCTATTTCTAAACTCAGGGCTTCCTACCATAATGCCCTGCTGCCATGAAACCAAGGGGCCATAAGTAAAAGAGATCAAGTCTGGTTTCACCTCCTTTTGCTTCTATTGGCTGTACTCTGATGGCAGGGTCACTGAGTAATGACCAAAAGGTTGAGCACTGCCTTGTTCAAAGGGATCGTAAAGGAAAATATGGTGACTCTAGTCCACTGACCCTGGAGACAGAGAGTCTTGGTTCAAATCTCAGCTCAACTTCTGCAGCAGCTCTATGACCCTGGGAAGGCATTTTAACCTCAATGAAACATAGCCTAGGAGTATTATGTGCCCATCTGGGTGGGTGTATGTGAGAATAACATTTTAAAAAATCCTTACATTTTATTCTTTGCTACATAACTGAATTTTTTTTGAGCAGTATAATTTTTATTTATCGCGATATTTATTTTTTAAAATTTTTATTGGAGTATAGTTGCTTTACTATATTGTGTTAGCTTATACTGTACAGCAAAGTGAATCAGCTATACGTATACATATATCCCCTCTTTTCTGGATTTCATTCCTCATTTAGGTCACCACAGAGCACTGAGTAGAGTTCCCTGAGCTATACAGTAGGTTCTCATTAGTTATCTATTTTATACATAGTATCAATAGTGTATATATGTCAATCCCAATCTCCCAATTCATCCCACCATCACCCCTTCCCCCCTTGGTATCCATACGTTTGTTCTCTACTTCTGTGTCTCTATTTCTGCTTTGCAAATAAAATCATCTATACCATTTTTCTACATTCCACATATATGTGTTAATATAGGATACTTGTTTTTCTCTTTCTGACTCACTTCACTCTGTATGACAGTCTCTAGGTCCATCCACATCTCTGCAAATGACCCAGTTTTGTTCCTTTTTATGGCTGAGTAATACTCCATTGTATATATGTACCACATCTTCTTTATCCATTCCTCTGTTGATGGACATTTAGGTTGCTTCCATGTCCTGGCTATTGTAAACAGTGCTGCAATGAACACTGGGGTACATGTGTCTTTTTGAGCATAACTGAATTATATATAATGTTTTGCAAATAAAATGTGATTTGTGTAAAGAAATAAAAGCACTGGTACATGGTAAACATTCAGATTTTAGCTGTTCCTGTCATCATCAAAGACAACAGGGTTCAACTGTCCAATTGATACTTGAATTTCCTCTACACCACTGGCTTTTAAACATTTCTCACCGCAACCCACAGTGGAAAAAAAGAATTCATTGTGACTCAGTATGCTCATATACACTTATTTGAAGCAAATATTTTACAGCACAATGTTTTCCCTTAATACATGCAACATACTCTGGTATTTCCCATTCTATTTCATTCCATTTCATTTTTAAAATGTTGGTCATAACTCACTAAACTGATTCTATGATCACAGATTGGTCACCATGCACAGTTTGAACCATGCTGCATTGCACCGTTTCTGCCAGCCATTTCTAGGAACGCACAGGGACGTTTGATTTAGTTCCCCCATGTTCACTGAGGCTATAATGTGCTAAGTTTAAATAACTTTAAATTCTATAATACGGGGCTTCCCTGGTGGCGCAGTGGTTGCGTGTCCGCCTGCCGATGCAGGGGAACTGGGTTCGCGCCCTGGTCTGGGAGGATCCCACATGCCGCGGAGCGGCTGGGCCCGTGAGCCATGGCCGCTGAGCCTGCGCGTCCGGAGCCTGTGCTCCGCAATGGGAGAGGCCACAACAGAGGGAGGCCCGCATACCACAGAAAAAAAAAAAAAAAAAATTATATAATCCACTCCCCCAAATAATCTAGCCTATGTGATAAAAATTATTCTTGATACTTCATAAATAAGCAGTGCTGCTATTAATCTTGCTTTTAGAAGAGTGACTAGAAGAGTGACTGCAATGCCTTCCACTGTCCAAAAAGTTGTACCAGGTAAAGAAACATTTAACCCTCTGGCCACATTTTTTATTATTGTTGTAGCTTCATTCTGATTCATCTCACAATGAGTTGTTTTTTTTAATGTTATAGAGGTCATATCAGACATGGTGTAAATCATTAATTATCTGATATCTGAAAGACAACCCTTGGCTTATGAGTTTATAATGCCATCGGGTATCCTGCAGCGCAGCAATAGAACTTACTTGGATGATGAAAAGTTTCCACAGAACTATCCAATACGGCAGCCACTAGCCACATGTGGCACTGAGCCATTGAAATGTGGCTAATGCAACTGAGGAACTGAATTTTTACTTTTAGTTTATTTTAATTAATTTAAATTTAAAGAGTCACAGGTGGACAGTAGCTGCTCTATTAGTGCAGATCTAGAACAGTTATCCATAGTACATACTAATGATCCTGATGATAAAGAAAATGATAACAAAAGGTGCCATTTATTGAACATTTATCAGGGGCCAGGCATTAGCCTAAGCCCTTTTTATATACATTATGCAATTTACTTCTCACAACAATTCTACCTGGTAAGAACTATCATTATTCTTCCCCGCTTTTGATTGAAAAAACTGAGATCACAGCCAATAAGTCACGAAACTGAGATTCTAACCCAGGTCTACCTCCAGAGCACAGAGCAGAAGAGCTGGATCCCTTCCCACGCGACAGCCACTGGACATGGGTGTGTCTGCTTTTAATTTCAATGCAAAGGAAAAAGAGCTGTGCAAAAGACTGGCGAATAAATGACTTTTTCTCTATCCTTTTAAAAATTTCCTCTACTTAGTGCCCCAGACTGGCCTCTAAAGAAAGGAAAATTCTCTTGAGTGAGGACTTTTTCAGTTCTAAAAACAAATGTCTCTGTGATTTAAATAAAAGGTTTGAGATCAAGAGGTGAACTAGAATTCAAATTGCATTTATGGTTTGGAGACTCTTTTCCCACTTGAGGATATGTTACTATTTTTACATTTACTTAAGGTTTTCTTCTTGTCTGCTTCTGAGAGGATTTGAGGGGGCTTACAGATTAAGACATTTAAGGATCATAAAGAGCAGAGGTCACTTGAAAAAAAATTAATGGGCTAAAGATTTTAAGCACCCAATTTCTGAGACAGAGGACTGACTAACACTTTCTAGCTAAGGCAGAATAATAATAATAATGTATTATTGTTATTAACTAATTAATAAAAATGTAGAGGTATTAGGTTATACACAGAATCTGTTGCTCTTTGTTTTTTTTCTAGACAATGAAATCAATCAAATTGGTGTGCAGTTTTCACTAAAGACATGGGCTGCTCATGTAATTCTCATCTCTCTTCCTCCAAAAACGCAGACAATATTGCAGGAAAATACAACTCAGTAAAGGCAGTTCTCTGAGGAGAAAGCCACATAGCCCAAGAACTCATTTTGGGGAGTGCATGAGTGTCCTTCTCCCCATCCAGCACTAATTCAGACACGGCTTCCCTGCCAGGTCCTCTCTGAATGGCCTCTTCTGTCCACTGCGGCTGCTGACCACTCAAAACTGGACTGGGGGGCTAGTGGGCCCCTCCACTACCAGAAAGGAGGAAACCAATAAAGAAAAGTGGCCACTTGGCTCTATAAGTATGTTCTTTCATGTCAACGTGGGAAATCTTTATAAATGAAGGACTGCCTGTTGTCATTTACTTGCAGTTGAACTGAATTTGTGCGTGTGTGTGTGTGTGTGTGTGTGTGTGAAAGTTTTAAGTGTGCTTTGAATTTTTTTGCGGGTTTTGTCTCATTATGTACTTTCTTCTCACTATCTGGAGAAGAAAAATAATCACAATAATCACACACACACACACACACACACACACTCACGCACACTTTCTAACTTGAAACAATAACTTCTATGGGGATTTTCTAAGGAGTGAGGCTTTGTCTTTATCAGATCAGGCAGTTAGAGAAAAGAACCTGGTTGTCACTTACCCTTCAGTTCACAGCTGCCTCTAACCCACTTTTTCCTTCCTGTGTTCCTGGAGCTGGTTATAGAGGGTGAGTTAAGTTAAAGAGGATAAAGAAATGCAGAGCCTTTGACAGCGTTACTGTACTTTCAATTCCAAAGGGAAATAAAAGGAAAAACAAATCTATAATTTGTATGCTTATTATGTGAGGTGCTTTACATGCCTAAATTCATCCTCACAAGTCTGTCAATGGTAGGTATGGTCCTTATTGCCATATTAGAAATGAAAAACTGAGGTAAATCACCCAAGATTTCACAGGCCATAGGCGTCAAGGCTAGAATAAAAACCAAGATTGTCCACCCCAAATATCATGATCAAAGTCACTAAACTGTTAGTCTTTGACAGGAAGGACACTGTCTATATTGAATACCTGTGCACCAGGCCCGGCACATAGTAGCAGTCAACCAATATTGGCAGACTGACCAGATGAGGGTTCTTTACCCCTGCATCTTTTTGCTTTTACCACAACTGTGCTCTAAATTGCTAACTTGAAAGGAATATAAATTCAAACAATTTTCCAATCATTGCTAAAACACTTTACAAAGCTTCAAGAGTCTTCTTTATTCTAAGGAAAAAAGGGTCTGTCAATCTACTCCATTCATTCTTCTAGCCCATTCTTATCCATTCAACTCAACAAGTATTTCAGTACAATGTGAGCAACAGTGGGAATATACATTCTAAAAATTATGTCTCTTGGATATATAAGAGTGGCTGAATTGCTATTCTTCCATAAACGGGGTTGAGAGTTTCAAAAATTAATAAGCGTCAACAAGAAGGGAAATAAAGACCTAGATGTTGCTATTATACACTGTTTGTTTTTAATTAATAACTCCATTTTTTAGAGCAATTTTAGGCTTACTGAAAAACTGAGCAGAAAGTACAAAATTCCCATATACACCTCCTCTCCTGCTCCACCCCACACACAATACATTTCCCCTACTATTAACATCCAACATTAATGTGGTACATTTGTTACAACTGATGCATCAATACTGATAAGTTATTTTTAACTAAAGCTCATAGTTTACATTAGGGTTCACTTTTTTGTGTTATATATTCTATGGGTTTTGACAAATGTATAATGACATATATCTAGCACTATAGTATCATAGAGAATAGTTTCACTGCTCTGAAAATCCTCTGTGCTCTACCTATTCATCCCTCTCTAACCCCTGGAAATCACTGACCTTTTTATTGTCTCCATAGTTTGGCCTTTTCCAGAATGTCATATAGTTGGAATCATACAGTATATAGCTCTTTCAGATTGGCTTCTTCCATTTAGCAATATGCATTTATCACTGAATAATATTCCACTGTATGAATGTACCACAGTTTATCCATTCACCTACTGAAGAACACCTTGGTTGCTTTCCAGTTCGGACAATTATAAATAAGGCTGCTATAAACATTCATCTGCAGGTTTTGGGAGGGACATATGTTTTTAATTCATTTAGGTAAATAACAAGGAATGTGATTGTTGGATTATACGGTAAGAATATGTTAAGTTTTGTAAGAACCTGCCAAACTGTTTTCCCAAGTAGCTGTACCATTTTGCATTCCCAAGAGCAGTGAATGAGAGTTCCTGTTGTTTCACATCCTTGCCAACGTTTGGTGTTGTCAGCGTTTTGGATTTTAGGTGTGTAGTGGTATCTCATTGTGTTTTAACTTGCAATCCCTGATGGCATATGATGTTGAACATATTTTCCAATGCTTATTTGCCATCTGTATATCTTTTTTGGTGAAGTTAGATCTGTTAGCTCTTTTGTCCATTTTTTACTTGTTTGTTTTCTTATTGTTGAGTTTTAAGAACTTACACTCATTTTTTCCCATTGTTATAAAAACATAAAGCCTTAACACATATATATGGAGATGACCTAGAGGGGTGGGATAGGGTGGATGGGAGGGAGGCTCAAGAGGGAGGAGATATGGGGATATATGTATATGTATAGCTGATTCACTTTGTTATACAGCAGCAACTAACACAACATTGTAAAGCAATTATACTCCAATAAAGATGTTAAAAAACAAAACCAAACCATAAAGCCTTGCTCTCTGCTCTTTAATTTTCTTCCTGCTTTTGTCAACTAGATATGGTAACTCAACTGCTGGTTTTCCAATGTCGCAGAGCTCTATGTCGACATCTGAGTTAAAACTCTTATTGAACAGCACTGTACTCCAAAGGGCTATAGGGATAGGACAACTGGAAGAAATAAGGGAATCATCTAAACAAAGCCTTGAAAAGTCTTAGCCCATGACCAAGCCATCAGAACACAGAAGTCAAAAACCACACTGCACCATGCAGAATCCAAACTACAGTGTATCAGGTTAACACAATGCCCCAATATTTCAATATTTTTAAAACATGAGACTTCCTGAAGATATCATTTCTCTAGAGTGTTCATTCCAAGCAATAATGAGGAGCTACGTTAAAAAAAAATTTTCAACAAAAATTTAAATAAAGTAGGTCTTCAAAAGGGCAGAAGAATGAACTTTCTAAACTGCAACTTGCCACAGAGAATTTTATCTGCCAGAATTTTTCTATCTAGAAAGAAACTGAATTTAATGTTCTCTGTATTTTTATCAGCAGCAAGGTAAACAGGAAGAATCTCTCAGAAGCACTTTTATGAAGTTACACAAAGAAATAAGTTTCAAGCATTTTATGGTTGGCAGCTTAAGATGATTTTTCTTATTTTTAAGGAAAGGGTTTCTTAGTTCTTTTGACACGTTGATAACATGTACCACAGATCTCAGTAATTACAGCAGATAAACCTTGATGAAGCAGTTGAGAAGATTACAGCCTAAGAATATCAGAAAAGAAAAGGAAAAACACTCCCACGGTGGGGGCATGTACCACAGATCTCAGTAATTACAGCAGATAAACCTTGATGAAGCAGTTGAGAAGATTACAGCCTAAGAATATCAGAAAAGAAAAGGAAAAACACTCCCACGGGGGGGGGGGTGCCCTTTTTATCTAATGCATTTGGGCCTAAAAAAATTACAGATTACAGACCTCTATTCACAGAATCCCTCTTGACTGCCTAAGTAGCAGGCCCACCTGCCACGACAACCTTTTGATATCAGCTCTGAAGCCATTTACCTTTCTCTCATCCAGGGCTCCACTGTCTCTAAATGTTCTCACTTTCGCTACCTCGGAAGGTAAGAATGACTTAAAGTAGTTAAATCCACACATAATACAGGAAGTTTATTTTACCTAAAAGCTTCCGTCTCTGACCTCACTTGCTAACAGGTTCTAAAATGAACAAAGCTGAATCTGACCTCTCTGCTTTACCACATTTGGAACTGGACAGGTGCTGGCAACCTTTTCCTATAAAGGACCGGGGAGTTAATATTTTAGGCTTTGTGGGCCATACAGTCCTTGCTGCCACTACTCAGCTCTGCAGCTGTACCATGAACGCAGCTATGGACAAGCCGTAAAGGAATCAGTGTGGCTGCATTCCAATAAAACTCTATTTATGGACACAGAAATTCTAATTTCATAGAATTTTCACGTCATGAAATATTATCCTTCTTTTGATTTTTAAATGTAAAAACCGTTCTTAGCTCAAAGGCCATACAAAAACAAGTATCAGGCCAGATTTAGCCCACAAGTCATAGTTTGCCTTAGAAGAAATCTCAAAAAATTTGATAGTCACACAACAAACAGGAGCCTGACCCTTCTATTAGAATGATCTGTGGAATCCTATAAGGAGACAAGCTTCCAACCCACAAATATAAAGAACAGTATGCCCCAGAAATTCTTGGTATGTATATTTAAGAAGTTACCATATATGTTATAATCTCATTTCATATGTGCTATGAAATTCAAACCCAATGACGAAATCTTGATTTCTGTAAAATCTAATTTACTGTACCCTCTTTATTTAAAAATTGGTTATTTGAAAAATATTAAATATTTAAATACTAATATGAAATATGAATTTAATATTTTAAATATTGATTTAAATACTGAATGCTTAAAATTGGGATATTTAAACATATTGTCTCTACTCTTAACTGGCTATTAAAAGCAGCATACTAAAAGATAAATATGAAGAGAGTGCTAATGAGTAACACTGCTTGACCACTTACTCTACACCAGGCACTGGATTAAGCATTTTCCACATATAATTCATTTAATCTTCACAGCAACTCCAGAGGCTGATCACGGTTATCCCCATTCTACAGTGGGGGAAACTGAGGCACAAAATTAATAAACACTGGAGCCAGAATCCAAACCCAGGCAGTCTAACTCCGAAGCTGGCATCGTTAACCACCTGGCAATACCAACACATGTCAGGTTGGTTAGATGTCATTTCTCTTTGACTCAGTAATATCTTAGGGTTTAAAAGGCCTCTCGTTCCTTTAGGTATTTATTACGGATACATGAATGCCTATTTTTTAAAGGACTCTCAGTCTTAAAGTTTACCTTAAACTGGATTCACCAGTTAAGGTAAAATATATAGAAGGACCCCACCAAAGCATTCACAAAAGTTTAACTCTTTATTCACATACAAATTGTATCCTTTCCAATTCTACCAGTATGCAATTCTTACACAAACTGAGATTCTTTAAGATCTTGCTTTCTAAGATATTAGAACATGTTAACTGTCATTTTCTCATCCATCCTCATGGCATCTCTTATAGGTTATGAACTAAGACATTAGCGGAGTCACATCTTTCTTCCGGTCATTCTTTCACACATTCATCCAAAAGTACTTGCAACTGAACTTGCTTACTATGTGCAAGGCATTGTCCCAGCGGCAGAAATGTTTAAAAACATCTGGCAATGGCTAACTTTATGTGTCAACTTCAATAGGACACAGTGCCCATATATTTGGTCAAACACCAGTCTAGATGTCACTGTGAAGGTATTTTTTAGATGAGAGTAACATTTCAATCAGTAGACTTTAAGTAAAGCAGATTACCCCCCATAATGTAGGTGGGCCTCATCCAATCAGTTGAAGGCTGTAAGAGAAAAAAATTGAGGTCCTCCAAGAAAGAGGAAATTCTGCCTCCAGACTGCCTTTGGACTCCAGGTGCAACACCAGCATTTCTATGTGTCTCTAGCCTGCAGGGATGCCATGCAAATTTCAGACTTGCCAGCGTCACACATACCTAAGCCAGTTCCTTAAAATAAATCAATCTTGATAGATAGATACATACATACATACATACATACCTACCTACACAGATACACAGATACATAGATCAATACAGAGATAGACTGATAGCTAGATATACATATATATGTATGTGTATCGATATCTATCTATATAATATATATTTATATACCATGTATATGAACATCCTATTGGTTCTGTTTCTCTGGAGAACCCTGACTAATACACATCTCCTCAGATCCATCAGACTGGGGAAAAAAACGGAAAGTTCACCAAGAATTGATGATCTGCGGACAAAGGGAGCCCTCCCATGCTGCTAGTGGGAATGTATGCTGTACAACCACTGTGGGGTGCAATCAGTTGACATCTAGCAAAGATAAAGGTGCCCTCGTCCTATGCCCAGCCCCAGAAGAACAACCACGTGTCACCGCATAGCCAGAACCCCCTGGAATCGTTGTTGAGTTGACAGAAATAATTGCCAAGTTTATAAAGAAAAACTGAACTTAGCTTGATAGCTTCAAAACTATCTCAAATCATTCAAGAGAGACCCAAGTTACATTCATTCACAATAAGCTGAAAAAAGCCAACGGAACCATGTCTAACACTTCTGGACCCCACTGCCCGCCCCCCCCCAGCACCCTCCCCACCACAGTAGCAGCAGCTTCTCACACTCACCAGACACCTACAAATCACCTGTTGTTCCCACACCCCAAAGTGAAAAGCCTACGTTAATGACAGAAAGAGAAGAAAGACCCTAGAGCAGTGTCTGCATATAACAAGTGCTTACTAAACATTAGCTATTATTAAGGATATAAAAATACACATGTAATTGTTTTCCTTTTAAGTGACTTGCTAAATAAAATGCCTGCCTTCTCCCTGGCACTTCTACTCTGTATACAGTGGTACCAAATGAGGACTTTTGATAGAATCATCCCTTTCTGTTGAATAATCAATTTACTCAGACATGGCTAGATTGATTCTCTCACCAGATTAACGAAGAGCAGGAAATGATTAGTCATCAGTTAATCAGCTGGTGTGGACTACACATCTTACTCTTAAACACACAACACACCATTGTCTGAAATTGCACACTGAAAAGTTGATAGAACAAAAGCAAACTAAAATCTAATTTCTCTTTCAGCTTTCTTGCGGCTCTCTTTTTATTTCTGAGTGGATCGTGGTAAACCAAACTATTATTAGAACCCCGTTTTTCCCACCTCTTTTTGTTGTAGAACAAAACAGAGCCCATGAGCACACAGGAGGCACAAAACAAACACTCAGAGGTGACTTTCGTTACATCCTTAGTTATCTTTTGGATACAGGTTTGTATGAAGAACATACATTTTAGGGAGTAACTTGGTACTCCTCTGGGAGGTCAGTATGCCAGATACATTTTTAAAGCCTTAACACTTTGTATACCTTTTAACTAACCAATTACACTTCTCAGAAATTATCCAAAAGGAAAAATAACATCATAAAATATGTGAAAAGACGTAACTATGTTGTTCATTTTCTAAAATTTTTACAAAGAACGTGTGTCACTTCCCTAGTAAGAACAATGGGGCTTATGATCTTTTTGTTTGCTTTAAGACCATGAACTTTGGGATGAAACAATCCTGAGTCAGAACTCAGAAGCTGCCCCCTTAATAACTACACGACCTTGAGGAAGTCTACCTGGATTCTTGAGTGCCAGCTTTGAGATCTGTGAAATGGGGATAATATACACCTCCCTCAAAGAGGATTCACTATCAATAAACGCAGTTAAGAGTACTTTTGAAAGAAGGGATGGATGAGTGAGCGAACAACTGAACAAACAATCCCAGAGGCTCTAGGCGGGGCTGGTTGGTGGTGGTGAGAAGAACAGATCAGCAGGGAATAGTGAAAATTGTCACAAACTCTAAATCAACACTATCATAGTATAAGTGCACCTTGTCTTGAAAATATTCACTAGTGAGCTTGAGCCTGACCACTCACATTTCAGGGCAACCTCAGCAGGTCAAATCAAAGACCAATCCCAGGTGTCCTTGAGATCTGACCATCCAGGTAACCAGTCTCCAAGATGGCCTCCACCTCCCTGTATTCACACCTCTGTGTAAGTCTCTCCCCACATTAGAGCAGGGCTGACCACCATTTGTCTCTGTAACCAATAGAATATGACCGAAGTGATGGTATGTCCCTTCTGAGGTTAGATTATGAAGGACTGCAGCTTTCATCTGGGGCTGTCTTCTCTTGGATCACTCATTCTCGAGGAAGCCAGGTCATGATCAGCCCTGTGAAGAGACCCATTAGGGAAGCAACAGAAGCCTCCTGACGGTAGCCATGTAAGTGAGCTTGGAAGTAGATCCTCCAACCCTACTCAAGGCTTCAGTCCCACCCAACAGTGTAACTGCAACCTCATGAGAGACCCTGAGCCAGACCACCCAGCTAAGCCACTCCTGGATTCCTGACCCTCAGAAACTGTGTAAGATAACAAGTATTGATATTTGTTGTATTAAGCTTCTAACTTTTGGGGTAGTTTGCTGCACAGCAATAAATAACTAATACACAGGGCTTCCCTGGTGGTGCAGTGGTTAAGAATCCGCCTGCCAATGCAGGGGACACGGGTTCAAGCCCTGGTCCGGGAAGATCCTACATGCCACAGAGCAACTAAGCCTGCGTGCCATAGCTATTGAGCCTGTGCTCTAGAGCCCGCAAGCCACAACTACTGAGCCCACATTCTAGAGCCTGCAAGCCACAACTACTGAGCCCACATGCCGCAACTACTGAAGCCCACACGCCTAGAGCCCCTGCTCTGCAACAAGAGAAGCCACTGTAATGAGAAGCCCGCGCACCGCAACGAAGAGTAGCCCCCGCTCGCCGCAACTAGAGAAAGCCCTGCGCAGCCAAAATTAAAAATAAATAAAATTTTTTAATGTTTAATAAATAAACAGATAACTAATACACCATTCCAAGTAGAACAGGTCTTCAGACTCCAGTATGTATTATTATTGGACCCAATTTACAGATAATGACACTGAGGTACGACAAGGTTAAATGACCTTCCTAAAGGCTACCCAGCTAAGAAGGGGTAAAACCAGGATTTGAACATAGCTTTGCTTGGGTCCAGAGCCAGTGCTTTATAACCACCACACTATATACTTCTTCCACCTCCTCCTTACCATCCCTAAAGTCTGGGGTAGCAGCCATGTGCTCCCATAGTAATCTGTATGTCCTCTGTCACAGATAGCACTTACTACATCGTATTTTAATTTTATGTTTGAGTCATAGACTACTAGACTGTAAATTCCTGGAGGGCAAGAACCTATCTATATTCATTCCTCCAGTTGACAAATGTTCACTGAGAGCCTACACTGTACTGAGCACTGGGAATACCATGACGAGCACAGTCAAACTCCACCCCTGGACAGCTCAGTCTAGTGGAGGACACAAGCATCTCTCAAACAAATATAAAACTACAACCGCAAAGTGCTACACGGGGCTCTGTGACACATTTCACCTAGTCAGCAAGAGCCCTGCGAGGTGGCCACCTCAGATGAGGCAGCAGTTACCCAGGGGAAAGGGAGAAGCAGGAGCCCCCCAGCAGAGAACACACACACCCCAAGTTCTCAAGGTGGAGGGGAAAAGCCATTCCTGACAAACTGAAAGGAGGCCAGTGGGAAGGAGCACAGAAGCCCAGGGTGAAGAGCAGGACGGAGAAGAAGCAGGAGGAAGTACCTGGGGTGAACATGGGTTGTCACCTGCAGACCATGTTCAGGAACCTAACCTGCCCCTAAAGGCAGTGGCAGGGGTTGGGAGTGCAGGCGTCACAAGACCATCCTTGTGGCTTAAAACAGGCACTCTGGCAGCAGTGCAAGGGACAGCCTGGAAGAAGGCTGGAGTGAAAACGGGCAGATCTTTGAGAAGAGACAGGAGCTCGTTCACGTTGGACCCCCAATGCCTTGCACAGCGGCTTGCATAGGGTTGGCCCTTCATAAGTAGTAATGGAAATGAAGTACTTGTTGAAATGAGTGCACGGTAACCTGCAGCAAGTAGGACAAGAGAAAGAAACAGCACACAAGAGCTCCGAGACCTTCAACACCTCGGGAGCTCATAGGAATCTCCTCGGCTTCAAAGGGGGAGGAACGATATAGATCAAAACACTCAGGGTGGAAAAGCCTATCAAGCTTGTCTGGTACGTGTCAGCCCTGGTATATCAATTTCTTCTTCCCAAACTCACTATATGTAAGTCATCCCTCTGATTACACTTAAAAAAAAGAAACAAATAAGGATTGTTGGAGACATGAGGCATAGCCTGGGCAGTATTTAAGCCACGCTGGGATCCACGAATGTCTGCCATTCAGCCAAGACCACCCCAGAGGCCATTGTTTAAAAGATGAAACAAAACATGAAACTGGGTGATGCTGGGCAACTCTACAGTGTATAGAACTTTGTGACTACTTGGCCAATTTTCTCCACACCACAGCAAAATGAAGAGTTACCTTTAGAAGCTTTAATTTTATGCTTTTTCCTTTAAGATTTAATATCTCACAGTCATATATACGAAAAAATTATTTGTTGTTTATAAACCCCTACTAGATTTAAATAATCTTCAGTGAGTCTTGACCCTTAAAGGGTTTCTTTTCTGCTGAACAGGGTGAACGGTATGAGTTTACAAGTTTAAATAAGGTTGGATTATGCAAACCTACCTTGCGTAGAAAAGGGAAAAACTGAGAGATGGAAAGATCTGGAAGGGGAAAGAAGAATGGTGGAAGGGATGGGAAGAGATTCAGTTACTGATGAGCTAAAATCAGAGACTGAGGTGAAATGTCTAATGGGGATTTTTTTTTTTGAATGGAAAAAACCTACAGATTATGTGATGTAACTTCCCACCCCATCCCTGGACTCCATCATGAAATCGTCAATAAAATCTAAGTGGGTTCTGTGGAGGGAATGCAAAGAAGTGCCAAGTCTACCTTCATGGGCGACATGAGGGAAGACAGGGGCTGCCTGGAGGGGTTATTCTTTACTGAAAGAAGCAGTGAATTATCTGACTGACAGCTGGGCAGCAGTGGGTAGTGGGCTCAGCTCTCTCCTCTCTGCAGATGTGCCTATATCCGCAGAGAGTGTGTGTCCCCAATCCTCTTCCCTCTGCCTTTGAGGTGGACACATTCTCATATTCTAGCACTGCCTGTGACAGATGCCGGGGAAGGAATCCACAAACCCACCGAGCCTCATGCTTAAAGCCTGATAAAAACTAGATTGAAGAATCTGGCTTTAGACTTGAGGTTAAGTGGGTTTAGATGTGAGGCTAATTTTTTTCATCTGTCTGCCTCCTGTGTCTCTTTCTTAATTAGCTCCAAACTCATGCAGGAAAGAATGTTATTTATAGAATTTCTCAATTTCTGACCTCAGCCTCTGTGAGTATACTGAAGAGGGTTCGCAAGAAAGCGTAACTAGATATTTAACAGAAGTTATCTCTGTGTAAGTAAGTTTGACTATACGCTACAGTTTTCCTGTTACAAACATGTATTGCTAAAATTTTCAAATTCCAGTTATTAAAACAGTTGTTAAAAAATATAACTGTTTCATTTTACATTTGATGAGCCAGGATTTAAATTCAAGTCAGTGTGTCCTCCAAGCCCACACTCTTGTATTTATGAGTTTCTCCCTACCCTGACCTACTATTCTTCTCAGGTTGGGTGAAAATTACTTCTTTTGACTCCACACCATCTACATTTATTTCTCAGATCTGTCTAACATTCACTGCCCGATTTTCTTCTCTCTCATCTCTTCTCAGTGGTGAAGTATTAAGGGAAAAATTTTTTAATAATAAGTTACTTACATTCCAGACAGTTTTGCTGCATGAAGCACTTGAAGACCAAGTAAAAATGTGAGCTTTAATACAATGAAACATTTGATGGAGACTGGATCAGAAGAGGGCGTGTAGTTTATGGCCAACCTAAAGTCCATTACTGCTCATAAGTATCGATAAATGTTGGCTGATAACAACTTGAAATTGCATTCTAGAGCACACTAAGGAAGATGATTTCCCAGCTAAGGGACTTAAATGTTAGGGACCTTAATACAGTCAGCAAGTTCTTTTACGATATACCATCTTTACCTGGGAAAGCAGCTAAAAGAATGAGGACACAGGTCAAATGTGGTTAGAAAGGAAGGTGACCAAGATTTACTGTTATTTCATTGCAGAGGGATACTCTGTCTGGCCTGGATATACCCCTCAGGTACTGTGAATATAAAGTTGTTGTTTTTTTTAACTATAGATAGCAATGCAGTGCTAGTTTTTACTGACAAGCAAGTCTACTGTACCAAAACTCCTGTGATTCACAGTGGCTTACCTAATAAACTTCTGGTGGGTGAGACGATAAGCAAAGTAAGAAAAACTAGAAAAAGAAGAAATGGAATTTTTCTACCTACCTCTATCTGTTCCTGTGGCCAGCATCCATTTTTTTCTTCTACAAAGAAAGGAATTATTTTTCTAAAATAGTAGGCAACTGAATTAACTCAGTCACTAAAACTTTTTAAACTTGGGCCTCTGCTGAAAGCATCTCTGTTCCATTCTGCCATATGCATGTTTCCATTTCCGTTCTCAGCAGCACTTCCTCCCTCACTCCTGGCCACAGCACCGCTGCACGGGGCTTTCTTGTTCTTTCTGAAATAGTCTCCACGCTCAGGCATCATGCTGTCCCTGCAGGAGGAAGAATAATGGCCCCCGAAGATGCTCTAATCCTCAGAACATGAGACTATGTTACCTGACGTGGCAAAGGGGTTTTGCGCATGTAATAAGGTTAACAGCCTTGAGTGGGGTAGATTATTCTAGATTTTGTAGGTAGGTCCAATCTAATCATATGAGTGCAGACCACCAGATAGGTGGCAGCATGAAAAGGATACCATCCTCCATAGCCGGCTTTGAAGATGTTAGAAGCATGCCACACACCAAGGAAGGCAGACAGCCTCTCCTTTAGCTGGAAAAGACACAGAAACACATTGTCCCCCGGAGCCTCCAGAGAGAAATGGACTCGGCCAACACCTTGATTTTAGCCCATGTCAGACTTCTGATCTACAGAATAATACATAATTTTATATTGCTTCAGCTACCAAGTTTATGGTAATTTCTTACAGCAAATACAGTCCCAGATGTATTCTCTCCACCCAGAACATTCCTACCTATCTTGACTACCTGGTAAATGTTTTTTGTTCCTTTAGGTCTCTGTTCAAATATTGCCTTCTCCATGAAAATTTCCCAAAGGCCATCCTCACTTCAGGATGGGTGATGGAGGATGCGTCACTCCATCCTCTTTGCTCCCAAATCTCTTTGTATTCACTGTAACTGAGCATATTGTGATTATCGTTATAAACAGACACCACACCCCTACACTACCTATCCTTGACAGCAGAGCACGGGGTCTAGTACCTAACAGTTGCTCCACGGTATTTGAGTGAATGGGTGAATGATGAACGAGTATTTAAAAAACTAAAGTCACAGGCTTGAGTTCTGAAAGAATTCAGGGCAACCATGAAAGAAATCAGGCTATAAAAATGTAAAGCTATTAGTGAAATATCAAAATATGATCTAAGTACCAATTTTTCTAAGTTTGCAATGTGCCATGAATCACTGCCATGCTAGTATAACACTTAGGGGACATAAATGAATGAGTATTTAGTGGTCTCTTAAAAGTGACCATTCTGCTAAATGTGTTAACTGTTGAGTAGGAGGGGGAAATTTTTTTCATGATTAGCCCTGGACAACCACCCTCCAACCCTGGGTGACAGATGTGGGATCCCTGATACTCTTTTTAGGGCTGTGATTCTTCAACTTAGAGGGCTTGTTAGAACTACCTGTCTTGGGGCTTCCCTGGTGGCGCAGTGGTTGCGCGTCCGCCTGCCGATGCAGGGGAACCGGGTTCGCGCCCCGGTCTGGGAGGATCCCACATGCCGCGGAGCGGCTGGGCCCGTGAGCCATGGCCGCTGAGCCTGCGCGTCCGGAGCCTGTGCCCCGCGACGGGAGAGGCCACAACAGAGGGAGGCCCGCATACCACAAAAAAAAAAAAAAAAAAAAAAAAAGAACTACCTGTCTGGAGCTTCACACCCAGGGTGTCTGATTCAGCAGATCTGGAATGTTTTTAATAAATTCCCAGCAATACAGAAGACACTGGTCAGAGAGCACACTTTGAGAACCACTGCTCTAGGGCAAGGAAGGCTCACCCCAGGCCTCTGGTTCTGACCCCTTCTCTGACAGTCAGTCTAAGGAGACCTCACTTGCAAGTCCAGGCACTGGCCAGAATCACTTGGCCCAGGCCCTTGTGGGAGGAGAGATTAGGTAAAAAATTATTTCCTTCCTTCCCCTTCCCAAGCACATGGAGGTCTTTCTTATGAAACCAGACTCAGTTCAGCTTCAGTTTCTCCAATGCTTCATCCTTTCTTCCTGTCGCTGCAACACCTTGACTGCAACCCAGAACCTGATCATTAAAACAGATCAACCAAAGCATCCAGGCCCTGGGAAGCAGTGGGCTACCGGAGAGCCCGGGAAATTCAACAGCCTTGAGAGCAGATCCTACAAGATCACATTACAATTGGACATCTTGTCCTGAGTACTTTGCGCTTAACTCAATCAAGAAGAAACCATTCATGTCTTAACCTAGAAATAAAACATTGTTTCTAAATGGCTGAAAAAACACACCCTAATAACACACCCCCCATGCTTGCAAACCATTCCCTCCCCACTTCCCCAAAAAAGACAAAGCAGAGGTTCTAAGAAAGAACAAGGAACATCATCCCAAAGATTACGGTGAGTCAAGTCTAGCCAAGAGTAGGACTATCTATAGAATGGGCAGAGGGGGAAACTAGCTTCTCTCTGCGAACCAGACTTCCACTTACCAGTGGATCCCCACGGTGGATGGAGAAAGACCTTTCATGTCTCTGATAGACACTCAAGTACTTCATGACTGTCCACAGGGTTACCCCGCCTGCCCTAGACCACTGACATTTGAGACCTAGACAAAAGGGACTTGGACATCAAAGCAAAAAATACCAAATTTCACCACATTCCAAAGTGCAATAAATTATTTTTCAAACTCCCTGCTACTTGTTAATATCTATCTAGGACTAACCTGGACAAGTAAGCCTTACATCCTTGGAGTTAAACCTAAAATGGGCCTTGCAGCTTTAAGGCCTCTGAGAATTGAATACATATACCTGCATTTCAGCCCTGCTCTCCATGAAACAAGAAATGTGAATTTTTGCTGCTGATTCCCAACAGTCCCAAAAGTCATAAAACGGAACTTTTCCATCATTTGAATAATATTTTTAAATGCATTCAACATTACATTCAAATTCCCTTCCCAGGATGATGTTTTCATTCCAGAGCAGCCGCCACAGACCTCCACAGTCGGCAGAATTTTCAGACATGCATAAATATAAGCACACACACAGCCATTTACCCTGATGAAATTTCACGTACACAGGGAGATTATTTTTAGTTATGGAACCCAGTCAAAACTTTGCATAAAGCAAAATCAAGCAAGAGCAAAATTGGTAGACAAAGTGATGACGCTCTTATTTTTTCATCCATTTTTATATTCTTTTTTAGACATTTCTGGACATGAGTTGGGAGAAGTAAATGCCTTAACAAAGGCAGTTTTGATGATAATGGTGGCAACATCAATAGTCAAGTTATTCCCTGACGTTTTTGTTCAATATATGACATATATGTAGGTAAGATCACACATGTAGACAAGATCACCTCTATCCAGATAATGGTCACTTTCCAAACATGTCAGTACAGTTAGTGTGCCTTTTTGGAAAAGGGAAAAAACAAAGCATCCATCAGATACATAAACAGTCGAGCAAAAGTTATTGAACATCCACTAGAATGTGCACTCTCTAAGGACTGAGACTTGGTCTGTCTTGAGGACTGCTGTAGCCCCAGCACCTACAGCAATAACTGGCCCATAGTAAGTGTTCGTTAAAATCCAAGCGTATACACCCTAATGTGGCCAACTAATCAATGTGCTAGATCCTATCAGTCAGTTATTGCTACAACAACGCTGTGTCGCAAACCACCACGGAATATTATACAACAATAAGCATTTCTTTTTTGCTCACACATCTGTTGGTTGACTCAGCTAACCTAGGTTGGGCTCAGCTGAATTCAGGTCAGCTCTACATGTCTGTCATTCTCTTTGGACCAGCAGCACCTGAGCCATTGTCTTTTCCCAGAGAACGGGAGGAATACAAGAGGCCAAGCCAAACTATCAGCTCCTTTCAAGCCTCTACTTTCATGGCCAAAGCAAGTCACATGGCCACGCCCAGCAACCCCCAGGGTGGGGAAGTGTACTCCCCCCATGGAGGTGGGGTGGGTGGGAAAGCAAGTGTCTCCCACAGACCAGCATTTCCAAAACTTGACTAAGAGACTTTCCTTTTAAAGAAAAAAATATTCCTCAAGGACCTCCAGGGCTGACCAAAGTTATTTTTATTATAATTCACTTAAATATTTAGAAATACAAAATAACTTTATATTTATATATAGATCTATATCTTGTGCTGGTAGTCTCATACCACTATAAAAAAAATTGTACAAATTAAACTCAGACAAAACTGCAAAGCCAATAAAACTCAAAATACCATTAGTGCATGTAAAGGATTATGTTGTTTTGGTGAAACTAAATTGCTGCTTTCAATTTGACCATGGTGCTGACTGCTGCAGCCCAACTTCCCTTGCATTCAGCATGCCTGTGCGGCTACATGCCATGAGAAAACACCATTTCCCAAACTTTTCTCTCTCTTCTAAAAACAGCACTCTGTGGTATCATTTGGTCTGCACTTGACGCAAAGGTTGTTTTTATATTAAGCTTGCTTCTATTTTTCTCTCGTTAGACCATGACAGTTAACAAATTTCTATCAGAACCAGTGCTTCAGAAAACCCAATGCACCAAAAAGAATGAAGAGAGAGCTCAGTGCTCATGGTGTTAAGTATCAACAGATGATCCAGAACAAGTAGATAAAGGGACCACTTTTTATGATTCTTATTTAAGTGAAACATCAAATTTTTGAAGTTCCCATTGAGAGTCCCCCAGAGAAATGGAGACCTCCGTTACAGAAACACTGAGCTAGCGCACCATCTCCTCTATGGCTTCCTAACCATAGTGCATTATGAAGCCACTCTGAGTGCAGCCTCCCCTTCTGGGGTCCACAGCTCCACCTGTCACCTCCTGTTGCTCATTCAGAGTTACCAGAATGTCCACTAAAACCCCAAGCCATGCACTGAAAGATCAAAAGTACTCTTGATAGACAACCTACAGCTAAATAGGCCAGAAAGACTAGGAAGTAGGCAGCCTGAGAAATACACCATCAGTTCATGGTCAGGGGTGACATCTGTCGTGTCTGCCTTCCCAGCATCCACCAGGACAATGCTCCTCGGCTGCTTGCTGTCTCCACCTTCTGGTAAGTGGATGGGCAGAATGACCCAGCTGACTCGCTCTTCCAGGAATTTGAATCTCCGGGGAAAGAATGTCAGGATGGAAAACAATTGTTGCCCATTCATCCCGATGTGAATGCTGAAAAGACTATCCTTTAGTTCCAACATTTAGAACCCCAGAACTGTCCAACTTCTTTTCTGAGGCCAGGTCACGTACAATTCATTCTTTTTTTTTTTTTTTTTTTTTTTTGCGGTACGCGGGCCGCCTCTCACTGCTGTGGCC
>NC_041228.1:34554555-34566138 GCF_002837175.3 Physeter macrocephalus | reverse complement strand
TGGCCTCTCCCGTTGCGGAGCACAGCCTCTGGACGCGCAGGCTCAGCGGCCATGGCTCACGGGCCCAGCCGCTCCGCGGCATGTGGGATCCTCTCGGACCGGGGCACGAACCCACGTCCCCCGCATCGGCAGGCGGACTCTCAACCACTGCGCCACCAGGGAAGCCCTACAATTCATTCTTTTCCTTCAACTCTGGGAGCTGCCCGATAGCCTTCCAGTGGAATCCTTTTTTGGCCTAAGTAGCCAGAGTTGGTTTCCGTACCCCAACTGATAAATATTCCAACATGAATTTCTAAACATAACCAATCTCAAACAGGGCCATGATTACACGAACAAATGCAACTGTGTTTGCCTTTAGGTTCCCAAAACAGAAGTGATCTCATCCCCAAACGCTGTTTATGCTGTATATTCAGTTGCTGCAACCCCAGGATTAACCCTTCTTCTTCCACCCTCCGGCCCCAGAGCTCTGAGAATCTCCCACCAAGAGGAGAGGACACTGACGAAGGTCAGTCCCCCACACTGCCAGGGTGCAGGGCAAGTCACTGGATGCTCATGTGAGACAGGTTTATGGTCTTCTAACCCATCCCCAGACCCTTCAAACGTGCTACTGGGGCAAGGAGGGCTGAGGGGGAACCAATGGATAGCTCCCCCCACATCTCCATGGCACAACTAGGTTCAAATACAGAAAATATCTGCTGAATCATTTTATATCCTTTCACTCTTTTTAGGAACGTTGTTCCCTCCCCTCCTGCACATCTGTAGAGCCATTTCTACTTCTACAATTGATGCAGGTCAAAAACAAACAGCATTCCACAGACAGAGAGCCCCTTAGGGTTAGGGACTAAATCTTATTGGCCTTGGAAACCTCAGGGTCATGCACAGTGCCTACATGCAGTACTTGTTCAATGAACCTGTTCATGGTGCTAGATGATCAGTTACTCAATCAATCCCAGGATATACACAGGCACTTCTGGAACATCATCATCATCATAGCAAACACTGATACAGCAACTCCTCTGTGCCAGGCACTGTTCTAAGAATCTATCACTGAGAGACACAATAAAATGTAATAGATATTAAGCCAAAGCTGAAGTTACTTTGTTATTTTTGGATAACATGAGAATATTATTTTCATCTTATGTCTAAAATAGATAAAAGGGAGAATATATAAACACCCTCCTACGAGAGAAAAGTCTTTTCATTAATTGTGGCTTGAAGATGGGAACTGAAACAGAAACTTCAACATCTCTTACTGTCATTAATACTGTAACTAACCAATTAAAGGAAAAGTTAAATCAAAAAGCACTCAGTACAAGTTAACAGATACATGTAAGAGATTAACCCTACGGTACTTTAACTTAGCAAAGTTAGCAAGATTGTCCCTTGAGAGCAAAAGGAAAGGAAAAAATAAGGAGTTTGGGAAATTTTAGTGTTCCTTAGAAATAAAATGTCAAAATTAAAAACAATTCTAAATACCCAATTTGTTTATCCCTTGCTTGAAATACTAGAAAGAGCCAGTTCTTCATTGCTCATGAAATGCAATTCAACAATTTTTGAGTTTTATTTCTCTCAGTTGTCCCATCCTAGTAAATGGCCAAACACCTGCAGAGCTGTGCAAGCCAGCAGAGGCACAACACCATTGTCTATATGACCAGTGTCTATAGCAACTAAACTGAGTTTCTGCTGTATTGATGATATGAAAAGCACAAAAATTACATACCACACAGGAACACAAACTTTCTGGTCATGGATGTTTGAGCTAGTGTATAAAGTTAAATGGTGTCAGTGGGCGGTGCTCTTGCAAAGTGCCCACGACTGAATGTGTCTCTTACTAGAACTTCATGCTTTATTCTTTGGTGCTTTGTTCCTTTCTGTATGTGTATCCTCATCTGCTCATCTACTCACTCATTCAACTAGCATTTACAGAGGACCCAGCCTGCTTCAATTTGAGACTCCTTCAGTGGAGTCCAGCCTATGATAAAATATCAGAGTCATCAATTCTTCTCACCCCAGGCAGTTGAAAAACCCCAGGCAAGAGACTGCACAGCACTGGGAAAATGAAAAAGCTAAAAAGCAGAAGGGGCTTTGAGGCCTGAAGGGGGAGTAGAAAAAAGAAGAAAGAAACAGTTGGAGAGATGCTCTCAAGACCCAAAATAGAAATGCTGAGCCGAGGCAACAGATTTCAATCTGCTAATCTGAAAAGTCACATTACTTTGTCCTGATGTGAATCAGTGAGGCTTTTTTTTCACATCCGTCCCGGTATTTCCACTGCCCCATACACAGGCACCACCTCCCATTGAAGCCCATCTGCAGGCTGCCTGTTTCCTCCAGAACATGAGGGGACAGGGATAGAGTGACACTGGGTAGGGTGGGGATGTGAACAGTTCCAGGAACCACCCGAGTCCCTGTCCCAGCTACTGGAAGATCCCCAAGGGATGTTCACATCAAACCTTTGAGAGGTTATTCCTCCATTTTCAAAGGCATAAATATAAAGCTGAGGCCTCTATTGTTATCCAGTGGAAAACGCCAAGGGCAGGGGCAGTGAGCCTTTGGGGTTTTTTTGTTTGTTTGTTGTTTTTTGTTTTTAATTTTTATTGGAGTATAGTTGATTTACAATGTTGTGTTACTTTCTGCTGTACAGCAAAGTGAATCAGTTATACACATATCCACTATTTTTTAGATTCTTTTCCCATATAGGCCATTACAGAGTATTGAGTAGAGTTCCCTGTGCTATACAGTAGGTACTTATTAGTTATCTATTTTATATATAGTAGTGTCTATATGTCAATCCCAATCTCCCAATTTATCCCTCCCCTCCTTTCCCCCCCGGTAACCATAAGACTGTTTACTACATCTGTGACTCTATTGCTGGAAATAAGTTCATTTGAACCATATTTTTTAGATTCCACATATATTTGTCCTTCTCTGTCTGACTTGCTTCACTCAGTATGACAATCTCTAGGTCCATCCATGTTGCTGCAAATGGCATTATTTCATGCTTTTTTATGGCTGAGTAATATTCCACTGTATGTATGTACCACATCTTCTTTATCGATTCCTCTGCTGACGGACATTTAGGTTGCTTCCATGTCCTGGCTATTGTAAATAGTGCTGCAATGAACATTGGGGTGCATGTATCTTTTCGAATTATGGTTTTCTCTGGGTATATGCCCAGGAGTGGGATTGCTGGATCATACAGTAACTCTATGTTTACTTTTTTCAGGCACCTCCATACTGTTCTCCACAGTGGCTATACCAATTTACATTCCCACTAACAGTGTTCAGCTTTTTTACCCCCATCACCTGTATCCTTCCTTCCTGACCTCAACTCCAATTTTAAACTCCTCCTGAGCTATAGGAGTCATCTATTGCAGCACTAATATTATAAACATCACCACTACCCTCCCGTCCCCCAAAAAATCCAGCACATTTCTACCCCACCACATTTCCAAGCAGATAGGGTTGTAGGGTTTTTCTTTTGCCGGTTTTTAATAATTTTATAAATATATATAATTTTATAACTATACATGACTCTCAATTATTCAAGAGAAGACAAATAAGTCTTTAGAAAACCCACCCAAATTCTTTGAGCTATTCTACAGCTATTCCTGTACCCAACAAACAGTTGCTAACAAGTAATGAAATAAGTCATTTTTCTTCACACTCCCTTTCCCCTGACCATGAGGACAATAAATACTGAAATGATCAAAATGCAGGCAGCCCAGAGAAGTCCAAAACATGGCAGGTTATGTGTTTGGGAATTATCATGAAGATGTCGAACCAGAAATAATTCTTGCCCCAAGAAGGACAGCTCCCTCCTCACTTACTCTCTCTAAAATGTATTTTATGTCTTGAGTTCTGGTTTCCTAGGACCTTATTTATTTGCTATGAAGATCAATTGTAACTTCTGGCCCAAGGTAAGAGAAGGTTTGTATCTCTAATATCACCTTGCAGCTCGTCAGAGCTTTGTTCAGACGTTCCAGAATCTTTATTACGCCCCTACTCTGTGAGTGGCGTGGTGCTGGGCCCAGAGGACACACCACAAAGAAGACAGAGTTCCGCCCTTGTGAGGCTTGGGGCATAGCCTGGGAGGCAGCCATTAATTACAGAAATAGCCATTTAATTACAAGAGTGAAATAGTTCTAAAAGAACACTAGTGAAAACCATTTCCTTTCAAGATGTGTGCTAAGGGAGGAGTGAGAAAATCAGCAGTGAGGCAGGCATATGCCCACAGTAATGTCTGACTGTGAGACATGTCTGAAAAGGAACCTTCCACTTAATTTTTTCTCATACTCTGAGAAAGCAGCATGAGCACTGCACCCCACGTCATCAGTGAAAAATGCACAAATTTATGTTAAATTAAAATACTGGAGGAAAGTCCTGCTCTGACCTCCTTTAAGCTTTACCCCTCTCCATCTGCCCCTGGACACCTACCCTTAAGCTCATTTCTAATAATTCCAGCAGAAACATTAACTGATAACGTGTGTATTGGGTGATCATGGCCTGGCTCCGAATTACTTGCATTTTAAAAGAAGATTCTTGAAGACTGAAAGAAATCTTTCTGATTCTAGAAATTAAAGTGATAAAATGATGTTGTCTGCTGAACCCATCAAACCTCCCCCAAACTGCTGTCCAATCCTAACCCACATCAAGAAATGGGTTCACCCCATGAGTTCTGCCTCCCATTGTGCAAACCCTTGATTCTTCCCTTATTTCTATTTCTGCTTATTTCCAGCACACTGGCTTCTGGGGCACCTAAAATGACAAGGAAACACATGAAGCCATTTTAAACAAAAACTGAATCTAAATCTATAGCCAGTGTCAGGATATCAAACTCAGATCAGGTAACACTGAAAAAAACAAACAAACAAACATAATTCAAACATTTAACTCTGCTATGGTTTTTTCTCATCCTTCAACTGTGTACTTTTAAGTGACACAGAATCATCCTGTTCCACACACACACACACACAATTGTCCTTATATGACCCTGACATAATTTCCTTTTAACAAGGACTTTCCAGGAAGAGAATCTAGTAAAGTACCATTAGGAGTTACCTTTCTGAAGCACCACGACTGCCTTCTGATACCACAGAACACTAATATTTTGAACCGTGAAATAATATAAACCAGATTCAAAAAGTTAAACATGGACCTTTCAGGCAGCCTAAGCAGTATCATTTGTCCCTTGGCTTCAGTGAGGAATGTGTAGCTCAAGATCTCATTCCAGATATTGTTACATTAATACATCTCACAATCCTGTAGCAGGAAGCAGGAGCCCAAGGAAAGAGGGAGCAGACATACAGAATAGAGAACGAAACCGAATCACAGCTAGCAAACAGACTTCCCCTTTCATATTATACTGGGGCCTGTTTTTCCTGCCCTTCTATCTTTCCTAGCCTAATAACATTATTTTCCATCTGGCTTCCCAACGCCAGAATCCTTTTCATCACATGCTCCACATTTGCTCCACTCTGTTGAATTACAATTTACGTTTCCAGTCCTCCAGTTTTATCACTCTTGTTCTACACAACTGGCTTTATCTTCGGTGTTTCAGCCACAGACTCACACGAGAACTAATTTTGTGGCCTACCATGATCCAAAGCCCTAAATGTTTAAAGGAGAGAGAGGTGATACTTCCTGCATTCCTGGGCCGCGTCCGCGCTGTTGAGGTTTATCAGGTTCATCAAGAGGCTGGACACCCACCAGCAGGTGCAGACCAAGAGTGATCAGGGAGATCTCACACCGCAGCTTTAACCCTCCAGAGGCTGCCCGCTGCACCCAGAAAATTCCACTACTTCCACGGCCCACAAGGCCCTGGGTAACCTGTGTTCACCTCCACCTCCAGCCTCACTTCACATCATGCACAATTCCTACCTTCATGTTCAAGCCACTCTGGCCTCCCTTCTACTCCCCTCATAAACTAAGCTGTACCCCAGCCAGGGCCTTTGCACTTGGTGTTTTCTCTGCCTAGAATGTTCTTCCCACTGCTCTTCAGAAGGCTAGAGCTACCTGTGTCTTGGATCTTAGCCTAAAACTCACCCTCTAGTCCCCAAAGGGGCTTCTCCCAATACCCAACCTAAAGTCACCTCCCCACCCCAGCCCAGTTACTCTCAATTCTATCACCCTGCTGATTTCCTTCATTCCATGTATTATTTCTGAAATAATCTAGTTTCTTCCCCCACATGTCTGTCTTGATCACTGCTGTATGTCAATGTCTAGTGCACTGTAGCTACTCAATAAATATTTGCATGACAAGATAATTAAGAAATTAAGTTGTTTCTTCTGTTTGCATTTCTCTCTCCCTTGTTCCATGAAAGTAGCCAAGACAACTTCTCTTAGAAAAATCTTGCTTTTCAAAGTGCAAAGTGAAGCTGTTAGGAAGATATTTCCTTCCTGACATTTTCCCCTAAAGCCTGAGTTCACTGAAGGTATTAGATAAATGCCTTTAAATACAACAAAGGGACAAGTGAAAAAAATTAACTGACACTGGCAAAAAGAGATGGGATGTGGCAGAGATAGCTGACCTACCACCAAAGATTCACAGTCCCCTTTCTACAGTGTACAATGGCTGCTGGGAAGCAACTGCTTCGCCAGGGACCAATTATCCAGCCCCCCCGGCACCCAAGCGAGGCCATGTGAGCAGTTTCACCAATAGAAAGTGGGAGGAAGTGACTGGGTCCCTGCCTGGCCAAGGGCTTCATCCTCCATATTCTTTTTCTCTTTCCACATACTGGGAAGCAAAGGACTCTGAAGCCCAGGAGGATGGTGAATTCATAAGATGGAAACACCTTGGGTCCCTGAGTCAGCACCAAGGAAAAAATAAATATTTATTATGGTGAGCACTGAGGTTCATCAGTTGGTTGCCTCAAGAGTTGCCCACCATGGCCAGCACAAGTTGGGCAGGGCTGGGAGACACAGAGAGGGAAGAACCAGACCACCCCCTGGTAACAATGCCCTGAGGATGTGGTGAGGTATATGTGTGGTACAGCTAAGAAGTCTGGGCCCTATGCCCAGGCCCAGGTTCCACTGTTTGTAATTAGAGGCTTTTTGCCTGTTTTCTAAGTGCTTTAACCATAAGCCTCCTCGATTCTCGTACGACCCTGTAAGGAAAGGGGCCTCAAGAATGGCTAAGATTACACTCTCAGCTCCAAGTCAAATTTAAATTAATTTTTAAAATAAGCATGTAATAGTTCTTACACGTCTGTATTTTTTAGACTGAAATTTCTACCTGCTACATTAGTTGAATAAATAAACTGAGAGTAGTAACCCCACAGTCACAAAGATCAGAAAGCCAAAACAAATAGAACATTCTTAGCAAAAAAAGAGTATAAAATTAACGAAATTCAATTAATCACTAGTCCCCCAATGCCACAGCAGGGAGAATTTCCTAACTGGAGGAAGAATGTCGAGGCGGTGGTGATGTAGGAAGATCCGGAGCTCACCTCCTCCCATGCACACACTGAGTCTACAGCTACATACGAAACAATTCCCTCTGAAAAAGACCTGAAAACTAGCTGTGCAGCTGCTTCACATCTACAAACAAGAAAAGAGTCACATGGAGGCAGGCAGAATAGGCTGAGCCGTGGTATTGCCATAAACCCCACCCCAGGGCAGCGACCCACAATCGGGAGGGAACTCACAAACCTGGAGCGTCCCCCTGAGGAGAGAGGGGTTCATACCCCACATGAGCACCCCAACATTTAAGACCTGCACTTGAGAGATGAGCCTCCAAAACATCTGGCTTTGAAAACCAACAGGGCTCACATCCATGAGACCCAAAGTGCTGTAGCGAACTGAGAAACACCTCTTTAAGGGCACACACTCACTCGCCAGGGTCCAGCTCAGAAGCAGCTGTTTGAGAAGCACCCAGACTTTATGTCAAAGAGTTCATTTGCAAATATTACAGCACTGGCCTAAGGGGCTGGGGCCAGTTGGGATCCTCTCCAGGGATGGAGGGCACCGTGTCAGCACTCTCCCTCTAGGTAAAGCCAGCGGGCACCATGGTTTTTTTTTCTCTTTTTCCTTGGAGGGTGTCATCCTTGCACTCTCCTTCTGCCAGGCTCCACAGCACCACTGTCTCCCAGAGAGGAGTTGTTACATACATCTGGTGTCCTGGTTTTTATGTCCAGTATCTCAGTTTTTACATCTAGTGTCCTGGTTTTTGCAGCTTCCACCCAGGGGACATCCCTTGAACAGCTGGCTCTAGTGACCAGGGAGGATTTCCTTTCTGGGTCCCACAGGACTATAACAATCAGAGAGACAGTTCTTGGCAGGCTACCACCCAGGACACCGCACAGACAGTAGACCAAAACACAACCCCGGACTCTCTGTGAAAGAGGCCTATTTGCTTGTCCTGAGCACTTCAGCCTGAGAGTCAGGTTTCAGGTTGGCACACAGCTGGAGGCTACAGAGGGAATCTCAGGGAACATAGTTTGGGGGACACCATCTTTTCACTCCTGCCTCACTATAGCTCACCAGGATCTCCCAGAAAGGAGCTTATATGCTCTTCTAGAGCACTGATTTTTGTGACTGTCACCCAGGGGACACCTCCAAATCACCTGGTCTGGTGGCCAACAGTGCTTATTACCCTTGTGGTCCCACAGAACTGTATATATTTGCATACTTTGAAAGCTGCTGCCTGAGGGTCTGGCTTCCGAGCAGGTGCTGATCTAGGTGCTGACTGAGAGCTCTAAGTCATGGTCATAAAGATGTTCATCAACTTGGAAGAAGAATGGATGGAGCAAGGATGCTGCTGTCTTTCAGACCCCTTTATCTGTATTCCTGAACACAATTACAGCGGACCCTTGAACACGGGTTTGGACTGCGTGGGTCCACTACATGCGGATGTTTTTTCACTAAATACGAAATACAGTTCTACACAATCAGCAGCTGGTTGAATCCGCAGATGTGAACCATGGATTTGGAGGGCCAACTGTAAAGTTATATGTGGATTTTTGACTGCTTGGAGGGTCGGTGCCCCTAACCCCTGTGTTGTTCAAGTGTCAACTGTATTTAACAAATATTTACTGAGCACCTACTATATGCCAGACACTTTTCTACAAGCTTGAGATATATCAGTATGCGAGGCTAACAAAAATGTTCCCTGTGGAGCTTAAACTCATGCAGTAGTAAAAATATATATATCACTTATTGTTTTTAGAATAAACTGAGTTGATCTACAGAACTGATAAGATGATAAGACTTTGTTAGACCAGTAGTGACTATAAAATAGTACATAAAAATAATCTACATTATCTTCTAATTGTTAAATAAAAGCTCCAATTGCCAAATGAAATGTACATTTTTTATTAAATGTACAAACACAAGCCAAACAGCACCCTTAGAAGAAGTAAAAACTAAGAAAACTTGACACAGAGAATATAAATTGTTGCTGTCCTTAGGTAAAGCAAAAATAACATATATAAACGGAAGCACATTCTCAGAACAATTCTGATGGGGAAAATAGCAACCAAATGAAACATTTTTGTTATAAAATGTCTGCTAAGAAATGCAGTTCTGAGGGAGACTGAGACTTCAGTTTCAGTTAAGAATGTTAGGACTTCGTTCCCGGGAGAACACACCAACGTCACGCCGGCCTCTGCCACCGCAGGCTTGCCCCGCATTCCGTACCCCTCCCTCCCCCACCCCTGGCCTCAGTGAGCCAGAGCCCCCGAATCAGCTGCTCCTTTAACCCCATCTTGTCTGAGCAAAGAACAGACGCCCTCAGGTGACCTACAGGCAGACACAGGTCCAAATCCAAAGCTGAACCCCAGGAGCTGTGCAAACTAAGAAGAGAAAGAGAAATCTCTCCCAGCAGCCTCCAGAGCAGCAGATTAAATCTCCACAATCAACCTGATGTACCCTGCATCTGTGGAATACCTGAAGAGACAACGAATCATCCCATATTCAGGTGGTGGACTTTGGGAGCAACAATATATATTTTTTTTCTCCTTTTTCTCTTATTGTGACTGTGTATGTGTATGCTGCTTTGTGTGATTTTGTCTGTATATCTTTGCTTTTAACCATTTGTCCTAGAGTTGTGTCTGTCAGTTGTTTTTTGTTTTGGGGTTTTTTTAGGGGGGCCTGTTTATACAATTATTAATTATATTAATAATTTTATTTTATTTTTCACTTTTTTTTTTTCCTCCCTTTTCTTCTGAGCCGTGTGGCTGACAGGGTCTTGCTGCTCTGGCCGGGTGTCAGGCCTGTGCCTCCAAGGTGGGAGAGACAAGTGCAGGACATTGGTCCACCAGAGACCTCCCAGCTCCATGTAATATCAAGCGGCGAAAGCTCTCCCAGAGATCTCCATTTCAACACTAAGACCCAGCTCCACTCAACAACCACCAAGCTACAGTGCAGGACACCCCACGCCAAACAATTAGCAAGACAGGAACACAACCCCACCATTAGCAGCGAGGCTGCCTAAAATCATAACAAGGTCACAGACACCCCAAAACATACCACCAGACGCGGTTCTGCCCACCAGAAAGACAAGATCCAGCCTCATCCACCAGAACACAGGCACCAGTCCCCTCCACCAGGAAACCTACACAACCCACTGAACCAACGTTAGCCACTCGGGGCAGACACCAAAACAATGGGAACTACGGAACCTGCAGCCTGCTTAAAGGAGACCCCAAACACAGTAAGTTAAGCAAAATGAGAAGACAGAAAAACACACAGCAGATGAGGAAGCAAGGTTAAAAACCCACCAGGCAAAACAGATGAAGAAGAAATAGGCAGTCTACATGAAGAAGAATTCAGAATAATGAGAGTAAAGATGATCCAAAATCTTGGAAATAGAATGGAGAAAATACAAGAAACGTTTAACAAGGGCCTAGAAGAACTAAAGAGCAAACAAACAGTGATGAACAACACACTAAATGAAATTAAAAATTTTCTAGAAGAAATCAATAGCAGAATAACTGAGGCAGAAGAACGGATAACTGGCCTGGAAGATAAAATAGTGGAAATAACTACTGCCGAGCAGAATAAAGAAAAAAAGAATGAAAAGAATTAAGGACAGTCTCAGAGACCTCTGGGACAACATTAAACGCACCAACATTCGAATTATAGGGGTCCCAGAAAAAGAAGAGAAAAAGAAGGGAACTGAGAAAATATTTGAAGAGACTATAGTTGAAAACTTCCCTAAAATGGGAAAATAGTCAATCAAGTCCAGGAGGTGCAGAGAGTCCCACACAGGATAAATCCAAGGAGAAACATGCCAAGACACATATAAATCAAACTATCAAAAATTAAATACAAAGAAAAAATATTAAAAGCAGAAAGGGAAAAACAAACAGATAACATACACGGGAATCCCCATAAGGTTAACAGCTGATCGTTCAGCAGAAACTCTGCAAGACAGAAGGAAGTGGCAGGACATATTTAAAGTGATGAAAGGGAAGAACCTACAACCAAGATTACTCTACCCAGCAAGGATCTCATTCAGATTTGATGGAGAAATTAAAATCTTCACAGACAAGCAAAAGCTAAGAGAATTCAGCACCACCAAAACAGCTTTACAACAAATGCTAAAGGAACTTCTCTAGGCAAGAAACACAAGAGAAGGAAAAGACC
>NC_041228.1:34539860-34553916 GCF_002837175.3 Physeter macrocephalus | reverse complement strand
GGGGAAATCAACAGTAACACAATCATAGTAGGGGACTTTAACACCCCACTTTCACCAACGGACAGATCATCCAAAATGAAAATAAATAAAGAAACACAAGCTTTAAATGGCACATTAAACAAGATGGACTTAACTGATATTTATAGGACATTCCATCCAAAAACAACAGAATACACTTTCATCTCAAGTGCTCCCGGAACATTCTCCAGGATAGATCATATCTTGGGCCACAAATCAAGCCTTGGTAAACTTAAGAAAATTGAAATTGTATCACATATCTTTTCCGACCACAATGCTCTGAGACTAGATATTAATTACAGGAAAAAAATCTGTACAAAATACAAATACATGGAGGCCAAACAATACACTACTTAATAATCAATAAATCACTAAAGAAATCAAAGAGGAAATCAAAAAACACCTAGAAACAAATGACAATGAAAACACGACGACCCAAAACCTATGGGATGCAGCAAAAGCAGATCTAAGAGGGAAGTTTACAGCTATACAATCCCACCTCAAGAAACAAGAAACATCTCAAATAAACCACCTAACCTTACAACTAAAGCAATTAGAGAAAGAAGAACAAAAGAACCACAAGGTTAGCAGAAGGAAACAAATTGTAAAGATCAGATCGGAAATAAATAAAAAGAAACAAAAGAAACAATAGCAAAGATCAATAAAACTAAAAGCTGGTTCTTTGAGAAGATAAACAAAATTGATAAACCATTAGCCAGACTCATCAAGGAAAAAAAGAAGACTTAAATCAAGAATTCTATCAAACATTTAGAGAAGAGCTAACACCTATCCTTCTCAAACTCTTCCAAAATATAGCAGAGGGAGGAGCACTCCCAAACTCATTCTATGAGACCAGCATCAGCCTGATACCAAAACAAGACAAAGATATCACAAAGAAAGAAAACTACACACCAGAATCACTGATGAACATAGATGTAAAAATCCTGAACAAAATACTAGCAAATAGAATCCAACAGCACATTAAAAGGATTATACAACATGATCAACGGGGGTTTATTTATCCCAGGGACGTAAGGATTCTTCAGTACACACAAATCAATCAATGTGATACACCATATTAACAAATTGAAGGAGAAAAACCATATGATCATCTCAACAGATGCAGAAAAAGCTTTTGACAAAATTCAACACCCATTTATGATAACCCTTCAGAAAGTAGGCATAGAGGGCACTTACCTCAACATAATAAAGGCCATATGTGAAAAACCCGCAGCCAACATCGTTCTCAATGGTGAAAAACTGAAACCATTTCCTTCCACTAAGATCAGGAAAAAGACAAGGTTGCCCACTCTAACCACTATAATTCAACATAGTATTGGAAGTTTTAGCCACAGCAATCAGAGCAGAAAAAGAAATAAAAGGAATCCAAATCGGAAAAGAAGTAAAGCTGTCACTGTTTGCAGATGACATGATACTATACTAAAGAATCCTAAAGATGCTACCAGAAAACTACTAGAGCTAATCAATGAATTTGGTAAAGTAGCAGGATACAAAATTAATACACAGAAAACTCTTGCATTCCTGTACACCAATGATGAAAAATCTGAAAGAGAAATTAAGGAGACACTCCCTTTACCATGGCAACAAAAAGAATAAAATACCTAGGAATAAACCTACCTAAGGAGACAAAAGACCTGTATGCAGAAAATTATAAGACACTGATGAAAGAAATTAAAGATGACACAAACAGATGGAGAGATATACCATGTTCTTGGATTGGAAGAATCAACATTATGAAAATGACTATACTAACCAAAGCAATCTACAGATCAATGGGCACCTATCACACTACCACTGGCATTTTTCACAGAACTAGAACAAAAAATTTCATAATTTGTATGGAAACACCAAAGACCCCGAATAGCAAAAGCAATCTTGAGAAAGAAAAATGGAGCTGGAGGAATCAGGCTCCCAGACTTCGGACTATACTACAAAGCTACAGTAATCAAGACAGTATGGTACTGGCACAAAAACAGAAATATAGATCAATGGAACAGGATAGAAAGCCCAGAGATAAACCCACACACATATGGTCACCTTATCTTTGATAAAGGAGGGAAGGATATACAGTGGAGAAAAGACAGCCTCTTCAATAAGTGGTGCTGGGAAAACTGGACAGCTACATGTAAAAGAATGAAATTAGAACACTCTCTAAACGCCACACACAAAAATAAACTCAGAATGGATTAAAGACCTAAATGTCAGGCCAGATACTATAAAACTCTTAGAGGAAAACATAGGCAGAACACTCTATGACATAAATCACAGCAAGATCCTTTTTGACCCATCTCCTAGAGAAATGGAAATAAAAACAAAAATAAACAAATGGGATCTAATGAAACGCAAAAGTTTTTGCATAGCAAAGGAAACCATAAACAAGACGAAAAGACAACCCTCAGAATGGGAGAAAATACTTGCAAATGAAGCAACTGACAAAGGACTAATCTCCAAAATTTACAAGCAGCTCATGCAACTCAATATCAAAAAAACAAACAATGCAATCCAAAAATGGGCAGAAGACCAAAATAGATATTTCTCCAAAGAAGATATACAGATTGCCAACAAACACATGAAAGGTTGCTCAACATCACTAATCATCAGAGAAATGCAAATCAAAACTACAATGAGGTATCACCTCACACAGTCAGAATGGCCATCATCAAAAAATCTACAAACGGTAATTCTGGAGAGGGTGTAGAGAAAAGGGAACCCTCCTGCACTGTTGGTGGGAATGTAAATTGATACAGCCACTATGGAGAACAGTATGGAGGTTCCTTAAGAAACTAAAAATAGAACTACCATACGAGACCCAGCAATCCCACTACTGCATATACCCTGAGGAAACCATAATTCAAAAAGAGTCATGTACCACAATGTTCATTGCAGCTCTATTTACAATAGCCAGGACATGGAAGCAACCTAAGTATCTATCGACAGATGAATGGATAAAGAAGATGTGGCACATATATACAATGGAATATTACTCAGCAACAAAAAGAAACGAAAATGAGTTATTTGTAGTGAGGTGGATGGACCTAGAGTCTGTCATACAGAGTGAAGTAAGGCCAAAAGAGAAAAATAAATACCGTATGCTAACACATATATATGGAATCTAAAAGAAAAACAATGGTTATGAAGAACCTAGGGGCTGGACAGGAATAATGACACAGACGTAGAGAATGGACTTGAGGACATGAGGAGGGGGAAGGGTAAGCTGGGACGAAGTGAGAGAGTGGCATGGACATATATACACTATGAAATGTAAAACAGATAGCTAGTGGGAAGCAGCCACATAGCACAGGGATATCAGCTTGGTGCTTTGTGTCCTCCTAGAGGGGTGGGATAGGGATGGTGGGAGGGAGATGCAAGAGGGAGGAGATATGGGGATATATGTATATGTATAGCTGATTCACTTTGTTATAAAGCACAAACTAACACACCATTGTAAAGCAATTATACTCCAATAAAACAATAATAAATAAAAGAATGTTAGGGCTTCCCTGGTGGCACAATGGTTAAGAATCCACCCGCCAATGCAGGGACACGGGTTCAAGCCCTGGTCCGGGAAGATCCCACGTGTTGCGGAGATACTAAGCCTCTGTGCCACAACTACTGAGCCTGCGCTCTAGAGCCCGTAGGCCACAACTACTGAGCCTGCATGCTGCAACTACTGAAGCACACGTGCCTAGAGCCTGTGCTCCGCAAGAGAAGACAACGCAATGAGAAGCCCACGTACCGCAACGAAGAGCAGCCCCTGCTCGCCGCAAGTAGAGAAAGCCTGCTTGCAGCAACAAAAACCCAGTGCAGCCAAAAATAAATAAATAAAAATAAATAAATAAATTTATTTTAAAAAAAGAATGTTAAATGCAAAGACTCTGCAACCACACAGAAAGTTCAAGGGAAAATTAAGCAACCCCTCTGGAGAAAAGGGAACCCTCCAGAGAAAAGGGAACCCTCCTACACTGTTGTTGTGAATGTAAGTTGGTGCAGCCACGATGGAAAACAGTGTGGAGGTTCCTTAAGAAACTAAAATAGAGTTACCATATGATCCAGCAATCCTACTCCTTGGCATATATCTAGAAAAGATGAAAACTCTAATTCCAAAAGATACATGCACCCCAGTGTTCATAGCAGCAATATGTACAATAGCCAAGACATGGAAGCAACCTAAGCATCCGCTGACAGATGAATGGGTAAAGAAGGTATACTCTGTGTGTGTGTGTGTGTGTGTGTGTATGTGTGTGTATACACACACACAATGTGTATATATATACACAGTGTATATATATATATACACACAAGAAATATTACTCAGCCTTAAAAAAAGAATGAAATAATGCCATTTGCAGCAACATGGATGGACCTAGAGGTTATCATACTAAGTGAAGTAAGTCAGACAGGGAAAGACAAATATCTTGTGATATCACTTATATGTGGAGTCTTAAAAAAAGATGCAAATGAACTTATTTACAAAACAGAAATCAACTCACAGACATACAAAGCAAATTTATGGTTACCAAAGAGGAAAGAGAGGGAGATTAAATCAGGAGTTTGGGATTAACAGATATACACTACTATACATAAAAGAGATAAGCAACAAGGAACGGCTGTATAGCACAGGGAACTATATTCAATATCGTGTAACAACCTATAATGGAAAAGAACTGAATCACTTTGCTGTACACCAAAAACTAACACATTGTAAATCAACTATACTTCAATTAAATAAATGAATAATTTTAAAATAATAAACCACTATTTCCAGTAGGCCCAGTGTCATGGGTCATCTCCACAGGAGACCACTCCTAAAGGAAGAAGGAAAAATTTAAGTCAGATCAGAAAAGCACAGCAGCCCCCAAAGTAAGAATGTATCTGATTAAGGAGGAATTGATTAGCTCCAGGTCTGAGGTTTGAAATAAACACCTTTTGTTGTCCTTCTGACCCTCACTTTACTTCTACTCCCACCAGACAGAATCCTTCCTCTTCTCTCTGTTGTTCCCAGTCTCATTCAGTCAGGTGGTTACCATTACAATCTATCATACATTAAAGACCTCTGACTCCACGATCCACACAGACCCCCATCCTGAGAACCATTTGGATGTCTACTTGGCATCTCCACTTGAATGTCTCACAGGTACACACATCTATAGCATCCAAATCTGAGGCGACTATCTTCCCCCACCAAGCCCGGACCTCTTTTAGTTGCTTCTCATCAGTGGCCTCACTGTCCACCCAGGAACCTGGAGTCAACCTAGACATTTCCCTCCTTTCATTCCCACTTGCTTAAAATCAGTCCCCAATTCAAACAATTTTTCCTCTGAAACTCCTTTAACATCTGCCCACTTTTCTTCATCTCCACAGCCAACACTTATCTGATAGAGGCCAAAATTGCAAAACCTCAACCACACCCCAGGTCCCCAATGCTCCAAGAACAAAGTCCAGAATCATTTACCTAAGCCTGTACTGCCCTACTTTTCTCTACCTTCATCGTGTTCTGCCCCCAGCCTTCTTCTGGTCCCTGAAGACACCCATTTTCTTTTCATCTCAGGTTTCACATATGAGGCTCCGGCTGCACTGATTTCTCCCAACTGGCCAACTCCTCCTTATTCTTAGTTCTCAGCTCCCTGCCGTCACAGCACACATCAGATGAGGTCCCGATGCTATACTTCATTGCACACTGCACTTTTCCTTTCTAGCATTTCTTATAATAAATATAATTAATTAGTTGTTTAATTATTTGTTTCGTGCCTGATTTCACTGCTAGATAGGACATTTCAAAATGGAAGAGACTGTTTCTGTCTTAATCCCTGTTTGACACACAGTAGGAATTTGATAGGCAGTTGGAGAATGAATGAACATATAACCTCATTATCACTCACACTCTGTTGAATTCTCTCTCTCTTGCCTTCGGGTGTTGGCTCAGCCTGACCCCTATGATGGCAGCAGGCCATTCTCAGCACTCCATTAGTAATAAATGAATCCTTACCAAATTAACCTGGAATCACTCACCACTCCCACATAATCCCAGATCATGATTCTGCTCTCTTATTTGGATGTCCATCTCCTGGAAGGTAATTTGCATGTAATCCATGTACAAGAAGACAGTGTTAAGGTAAGATGAACCTCCTAACTCACAATAATTCCTGATAACTATATGGTATTAAATCCATTTTAATGCATTACCCACATCATTTAGCTTATTATCCATAAACACACATAGCAAAGTAGTTAAATGGCTTGTTCAACATCTCAAAGTTAGTGATGAAGCTGAGACTGGAATCCAGTTTCCCAGGGCTCCTACAACTTGTTGAGTCCATTTTGCCCAGGGCTCCTACATCTTGTTGAGTCAGTCCTGTGCGAGGCCTAGAGGAAAGAAGTTTACCCTAGAAACACCCTACAGAGGTAGGCCATGGTCACACCCATCACCATAACTCAAATTTTAGAAGTATCTAGAGAAGGGGGCTTAGGGATAGAAGATGTGGGTAAAGGGAATTCCTTCCTTATATCACCATCTTTTCCTTCTCCTTCAACACCAAGTTCAAATGTAACTTCTCTTCTGAACACTCCTGGGACTAACTGTGTTGCCTCTTTCAACAAATAAACATTGACTGGGCACCAGGCCCTATGCTAGGACCCAAGGAACAATGACCGTAAGACTCCTGGCCCTCCCAGAGCCTACGGTCTTCCCCAGTGCTTATCTAATTCTGCTCCAGCATGTACTAAGTATAAATATTTGTTTATCTCCCTCACTAAACTGACAGGGTTTCAAGGGTAAAGACTCCCTCTGTCCCCTCACTCCAAGTTCAGAGCATCACAAAAGAAAAGAAGTAAAGGAGGAAGGGTAGCAGTCAAAGGTAAGTCGTATGGTTTCCACATCAAACCACAGAGTCCAGGACACTGACCACTAGTTTTCTCCATGGTAGGTTTGACTTTGTGCACAGGCATTTTAAACTAGAGTTTGTCCTAACTCTCTACTCCTTGATAAGACCCCTAGGGGTGGGAGTTATAGCTGATCTGATTGCTAGAACCAAGTTTATCTCATTTGCTCAGATAGTACAGGGTTCCATGTATTTTGCAAAACTTAATGAAATTCTAACCAACACATTAGGAACAAGTTACTAACATAATATGTGTCTGTGTGATACGAAATTACAGCAGGAAGCACACAAGGCCACAAATATGAACTGTTTAAGTAAGATTAGCTACTTCTGCATATTAATGTTAAAAAATGTTGCAACTTCTTATCCATTCATTTTGTCATGTCACTTGCTGACAGAATAAGCAATAGTAGTCACCAAACTTAATTGAATTAAGTAAGTTAACTTCTTTCTTTAACATGTGGAAAATACCATTCTTTGGTTCCGGCTGGGAAACAGAGAGTCCAATTCATGAAATCAACGTTCTCAGGAAGCCTAGTTTGGGATTCACTACTGTGAAAAATCTCCTAGCAATTCATCCATCACATCCATTCTATGAATGTCCAACAAAGCTTTCTGAATGCTGTGGAAGCCAGCAGGTGGTCAGAGCATGCTACATTACATTTGCCTGGATCCCCAGAGGCAACTCTAAAATAAAAAAGATAGGGCCTTACACCCAGACTCAAATCCTAACCAATAAGCAACTATGTTGTAGTCTTAAGTTGTTGACCAAGTAGCTTCCACCCACTTAAGATGATAACCTCAGGAAATCTCTTTTTTGCTTATACGATAAGTGATTTTCCAACCACAGGAAAGTTTAGAATTAAAGATAGGAATGAAATCACTCAAACTTACACTTATGTGTTAAATTTAGGAGTAAGTTTTGTCATCATCAGAACACTTTGCATGCATTTGGTATTTATTTGTAAAATTTAAGAACATCTGACATTTTAAAATCTGACAGATTTTTTTAAATTTCAGTTTAAAATGTATGATGACTTTAAGAGTCTGAAGGTGAATGTGCATCATTTAATTTAGCATTTATTCACTTTTTAGCAATTATTAAGCATATTCTTTGTACCCAAAACTAGAAGAATGCAAAGGAATTAATATAGTATTTTAGGGCTGAAAGGACCCTGTTCTAAAGAAGTTTATATACTGGTGTTTGGGGTTGAATTCTGGGCCCCAAAACTTCATATGTTGAAGTCCTAATGCCCAGTGTCTCAGAATGTGACCTTATTTGGAAATAAGTCATTGAACGTGTAATTAGTTCAATTAAGATGTGGTCATACCAGGGTACGGTGGGCCCCTAATCCAATAAGACTGGTAAGAAACACCTTAATCTCTGATTTCTAGGCTCCAGAACTGTGAGACAATAAATTTCTGTTGTTCAAAGCCACTAGGTTCCTGGTACTCTGATATGGCAGGCCCAGCAAACTAATACAACTAGTTATTTACTTATTGCCTCTTAGCTCCAAGCCCAGCATTCTCTTTTCTTCTCTGTGATGCTGAGGATGGGACTCTGCAAAATTGATTTCACTAACTCTCTTGTCAGCTGGCGTCCTGGAAGTTTCTACCTGTACAAGGCATTAGAGAGAGACTGGAAGGTGAGAGGAGAAAGAAGGGACTGCCTTCTGGTTTCTCGTTTCTGTCAGCATTACACCAACAACAGTACAAGGCTGGCCTCAGTCCGCAGTTTCTCTCCACAATGCCAACACTAACCATCCCATGTCTCCCTGGATGTGCTGGCAGCTGGGCCACACCCTCCTGGCAGTCTAACCGCCAGCTGCTGCACCCACCTGAGGTCCAGCCCATCCCCTCCACGCCCCTCCCCAGAGCTCCTAGGTCTCATCTTCCTACCTCTTCCCTGCTGCTTCTTGCAGTTACTACCTCTGAGTGACTTCAGCATTTCCTTTTTGCACTTTCGGATTTCCAGTACACGCGGAACCAACTCCCTGTGTGAAATCTCTATTTGAAATACTTAGTGTGGTTTTGGGTTTCTGACTGGATCCTGACCGATTTAGCTTACAACCCCCATGGAGAGACAAATATACAAAAATTTAAAAATATAAGCAGGTCAAGATTCACGATAAATAATGTTTGCAGTGGTGCAGGTAAACACTCCCAATTTGATGTTGATGAGAATAAAATCTAACTCAAATTTTCTGCAGCGAAGTTTGGGAAAATGAATCTAAAGATAAAATGTACACAGACTGAGTCCTAGAGTCCCACTGCCAGAATTGTATCCTAAGGAACTAATCAGATAAATGCTCAAGATTCATGTACAAGTATGCCCATTGCAATGTTGTTTATAATAGTAAAAAAAAAAAAAAAATTTACCAAAGATGTCCATCAACAAATCACTGATTAGTTAAATTATTTTACATATATACATACACACACATACACACAAACACACACACAAGAAATCCTAAGAAGCTATTAAAATAATGGAGCTCTATATTTTTTGACATGGAAATACACTCATATCACAGAACATTACATGACAAAAGCAGATTTCCAAATAGCAGGTATACCATTAAAAAAATGTGGAAAATAATTATTTCATGACAAATAAGTACAAGTAATTATTTCTGGGTGGTAGGAATTCCGGTGATCAGACAAAGCGCCAGTTGCCTTGGGGCAAAGAGAAGTGTTCTATTAGTAATAGTCACATAGCCATGGGGCAACCTGGCCCTGCCCTTCAGCAGGCCAGAACCATCCCCATAGCCCCATGGTCAGCTCAAACAGCCATGTGGGCACATAGTCACACCCTGTAGGTGGGCAGCTACCTAGTGCCTCCCCAGGCCACAAAGGAAGCTTACTCTGCAGCCAGTGGCCCACAGCCACCACACTAGGCTTCATAGCCAACCAGGCCAGGGGCCAGCCCTGTCCACCAGTAAGCCAAAGTAGTCAGCCCCTCCACAACAGGAGGGTACACATAGCCCATAAGGGGGGCACCCTCAGAGCATACAGCTCCGGTGACCAGAGGGGAGTGTGCTGCTGGGCCCCACAGGACTTCTCCTACATAAGGCCACTTCTCCAATATCGGGAAACACAACTGACCTGCCTGATACCTAGAAATAAACACAAAGAATTGGGCAAAATCGGGAGATGCAGGAATATGTTCCAAACAAAGAACCAAGACAAAACCTCAGAAAAGGAACTAAATGAAATGGAAATAAGCCATTTACCTAATAAATAGTTCAAGGTAATGATTTTAAAGATACTCACTGAACTTAGGAGAAGAATGGATGAACACAGCAAGAATTTCAACAAAAAGTTAAAAAATATAAAGAAGAACCAAACAGAGCTTAGGAATACAATGACTGAAATTTAAAAATACCCTAGAAGGAGTCAACAGTAGATTAGATGATACAGAAGAATGGATCAGTGATCTGGAAAACAGAGTAGTGGAAATCACTCAAGCTGAACAGAGAAAAGAAAAAACAATTTTTTAAAATGGGGATAGTTTAAGAGACCTCTGGAACAATATCACACATACTAAAATGCACATTATAGAGGTCCCAGAAGGAAAAGAGAGAAAGGGGCAGAAGAAATAATAGCTGAAAACTTCTCTAACTTGGGAGATGAAACAGACATCCAGGTCCAGGAAGCACAGACAGTCCCAGACAAGATGAATCCAAAGAGGTCCACACCAAGACACATTAAATTAAAATGTCAAAAATTAAAGAATCTTATTAGAAGCAGCAAGAGGAAACCAGCTACTTACATACAAGGGAACTCCCATAAGACTATCAGCTGACTTTTCAGCAGAAGCTTTGCAAGCCAGAAGAGAGTGCACAACATATTCAAAGTAATAAAAGGGAAATAAAACTACAACCAAGAGTACTTTAGCCAGAAAGGTTATCTTTAGATTTGAGGAAGAGATAAAGAGTTTTAGAGACAAACAATGCTAAAAGAGTTCAGCATTACTAAACTGGCTTTACAAGAAATGTTAAAGGGACTTTTCAAAGTGGAAAAGAAAAGGCTACAACTAGAAATATGAAAATTATGAAAGGAAAATCTCACTGGTAAAGGCAAACATACAATAAAGGTAATATAATCGATCACTTATAAAGCAAGTAGTAAGGTTAAAAGACAAAAGTAGTAAAATGATCTATATCTGCAATAAGTAGCAAAGGGATACACAAAACAAAAAGGTGTAAAATATGATGCCACAACATTAAATGTGGGGCTAGATGAGTAAAATGTAGGGCTGTTAGAATGCATTCAAACTTAAGATATCATCAGCTTAAAATAATCACTGATATATAGGTTGTTATATATGAACCTCATGGTAACCACAAACCAAAAATCTAAAATAGATACACACCCACACAAACGAGAAAGGAATCCAAACATACTACTAAAGGTAGTCATTGAATCGCAAGAGAAGAGAGCAAAAGGAGAACAAAAAAGAACTATAAAAACAACCAGAAAACAACTAACAAAATGGCAGTAAGTATGTATTTACATATCAATAAACACACAGAGTGGCTGAATTATTTTTTTTAAAGCCCCATATATATGCTGCCTACAACAGACACACTTCAGATCTAAAGACATACACAGACTGAATGTGAGGGGATGGAAAAGGTATTCTATGCAAATATAAACAAAAAAACCCCCAAAAGATTAGTGAGGATGTGGAGAAAAGGGAACCCTCTTGCACTCTGATGGGACTGTAAATTGGTGCAGCCTTTATGGAAAACAGTATGGAGGTTCCCCCCACCAAATTAAAAATAGTACTGTCATATGGTTCAGCAATTTCTCTTCTGGGTATTCACCCAACAAAAACAAAAAAACTAATTCAAAAAGATATATGCACCCCAATGTTCACTGCAACATTATTTACAGTAATGAAGAGATGTAAGCAACCTGGCTACTGATATATGAATGGATAAAGAAGATGCATGTACATATACACAATGGAATATTACTCAGCCATAAAAAGAATGAAATCTTGCTATTCGCAACATGGATACTCCTAGAGAGTATTATACTAAGTGAAATAAGCCAGACAAAGCAAAATACCATATGATCTCACTTATATGTAAAATCTAAAAAACAAAATAAGTAAGCAAACAAAGCAAAATGAAAACAGACTCATAGATACAGAGAATAAATGGGTATTTATTTGCCAGAGGTAAGGGTGTGAAAGGGGGCAAAATCGGTGAAGGGGATTAAGAGATACAAACCTCCAGTTATGAAATAAGTAAGCCATGGGGATATAATATACAGCATAAGAAATACTGTCAATAACATTGTAATAACTTTGTATGGTGACAGATGGTTACTAGACTTATCCTGGTGATCATTTCATAATGTATGCAAATGTCAAATCACTATGTAGTACAGTGAAACTAAAATAATATTGTCTGTCAACTACATTTCAATTAAAGAAATAAACAAATGTCATAAAAATACTTACAGAACACTGTTTTAATGTCAGTATGTAAATGCTTAAGAGAACCAAATATATAAAATGTTGAAAAATTCAACTATTTGGGAAAAAAATCACCCTGCATTTGTATTATTTAATCTGAATTTACAAGGGTATGCATTCTTTTTTCTCTTTTCTATTATTTTTACCACTCTCATTTGTTTCAAGGTGATCCATATGTATTTAACACCAGTAACATAGTTTTATTCATATGCTAGCTCTTAATCAACGTATGAGCCTAATCTGGTAGTAAAATGTCAACCAATATGGAAGAAGACCAGAAGAAGACCTGTGGCCTCAACTCAAAACTGCCTTAAATATTTTATCGACATACTGCTTAAACTTCTAACAGCATCTCTGCTGCTTGCAAAGAAACAAAGAAACAATGGAAATACCTCCTTAGAAACAAACTCATCATGCAATGGAAGAAACATCTTTTTCCAGCCACATGGACAACAAAATCCATGAAAAGAAATGGCTACTTGCAATCAAAATGCAAAAATAGGTATCAAAGTCCTATCAGTGCTTTTCCTCCTAGGAGTCATCACAGCTCCCAGGCTGCCACTTCACAGTCCCATGAATCTTCAGAATGGGCAAGAGCCGCTGCGTACTGGGAAAAGACCACCACCCACTCACATGAGCTCTCATCCTTACTCTGTAACACAATCTCACTCACAAAATCCAAGTGCATACTAGAAATCTAAAAATAACATTGCTCCTGGAATTTAAAAGCTCAAAACTGAAAATTTCCCAGGCTTCACTCCAGTAATATTAAAAATGCAGATTTTTTTTTTTCCTACACCAACAGAAGCTTGGGGAATTGGGACTGAAGGCAATGAAGTCCAGGAATCCATCTGCTCCATGATATCCTGGGGAGAAGCAGTCACTGCTTTTTCAGAAGTCTCAAAATGCTTAGCAAGAGTCGTATCGAACATAAAAAACACGAACATACCATCAGAGAAGCATCCTGGAACTGGGAACCACAAACCAGGCAGAATGACCTTGAGAATCTTCAAAGTACCTGTAGCAACCCTTACAAATCTAGATGTACCAACTCACAAAAAGTGGGTTTTAACCAGCATCCTTTCTGTTGGTGGTGGTTTACTGATCATGTAGAATAGTAAATTACAGCTTTAATTTCATTGTTTTCCCCATCATCATTTAAATAGTCAACCAAAATTCTCTTAATATCTCCCATGTTTAACGTACTATGGCTTTGCCTCAAGAATCATGTCTCAAGTAGCTCACAATCTGGTGGGGGAAGAAAGAAGTATACAAGAATTTTGCAATATGGCAAGAAAATTATAAAAATAAAAGGCATAAATATTAGAAATGAAGAAGGAAAACTTCTTTCTTAGCAGGTGACATAATTATGTGCCTTGAAAATCCAAAGGAACGTATCTACAAATAACTGTAACAACTAGTACGTGACTTAAGGAAGAAACAAGATACAAAATTAGTATAGAAAAGCCAGTTGCATTTCTATATACTAGAAATCAACAATCAGGAAATAAAATTTAAAAAGTTAATACCGCTCTTTGTCTCCTGGTGCGAGAGGAGAGGGGATTTAAGCACACCGCGTAAAGGAGCTCCAGAAACGGGCGCGGAGCTGCCGAAGAGACAGGAACTTTTTCTTTGCCTCTTTGCTTCCGGG
>NC_041228.1:34536882-34539712 GCF_002837175.3 Physeter macrocephalus | reverse complement strand
CTGCCGCCGCAGGCTCGCCCCGCATCCGTGCCCCTCCCTCCCCCCGGCCTGTGCCAGAGCCCCCGAATCAGCTGCTCCTTTAACCCCATCCTGTCTGAGCGAAGGGCAGACGCCCTTGGACGACCTACACGCAGAGGCGGGGCCAAGTCCAAAGCTGTACCCCAGGTGCTGTGCGAACAAAGAGGAGAGGGGGAGGTTTTTCCCAGCAGCCTCAGAAGCAGTGGATTAAAGCTCCACAATCAACTTGAAGTGCCCTGCATCTGTGGAAAACCTGAATAGACAGCGAACTATCCCAAGTTGAGGAGGTGGACTTTGGGAGCAAGATATACTATTATTTTCCCCCTTTTTTCTTTTTGTGAGTGTGTATGTGTGTGCTGCTGTGTGAGATTTTGTCTGTATAGCTTTGTTTCCACCATTTGTCCTAGGATTAGTCCAACCCATTTTTTTGTTTTTTGTTTTTCCTTTTTTCTTTTTTTTAATAGAAATTTTTCTTCTTAATAATAATTTTTTTATTTTTTTATTTTTTATTTTAATAACTATATTTTATCCTACTTTATTTTGTCTTCTCCCTTTCTTTCTTCCTTTCTTCCCTCCTTTCTTCCTTCCTTCCTCCCTTCTTTCCTCCCTTCCTTCCTTCCTTTCTTGCTTCCTTCCTTCATTTCTTCCCTCCTTCCTTTCTTCCTTCCTCCCTTCCCTTTCTTTCTTCCTTCCTTCCCTCTGTCCCTCCTTCCTTCCTTCCTTCCTTTTCCTTACTTTCTATTTTTTCTCCCTTTTATTTTGAGCTGTGTGGATTAAAGGCTCTTGGCGCTCCAGCCAGGCGTCAGGGCTCTGTCTCTGAGGTGGGAGAACCAACCTCAGGACACTGGTCCACAAGAGACCACCCAGTTCCACGCAATAACAAACGGAGAAAATCTCCCAGAGATCTCCATCTCAACACCAAGACCCAGCTTCACTCAAGGACCAGCAACGAACAGTGCTGGACACCCTATCCCCAACAAAGAGCAAGACAGGTCTACAGCCCCATCCATTAGCAGAGAGGCTGCCTAAAATCATAATAAGGCTACCAACATCCCCAAACACACCACCAGACGTGGACCTGCCCACCAGAAAGACAAGATCCACCCTCATCCACCAGAACAGAGGCACTAGTCCCCCCAACCAAGAAACCTACTCAACCCACTGAACCAACCTTAGCCACTGGGGAGAGACACCAAAAACAACGGGAACTACGAACCTGCAGCCTGCAAAAAGGAGACCCCAAACACAGTAAGATAAGCAAAATGAGAAGACAGAAAAACACACAGCAGATGAAGGAGCAAGATAAAATCACACCAGACCTAACAAATGAAGAGGAAATAGGCAGTCTACCTGAAAAAGAATTCAGAATAATGATAGTAAAGATGATTCAAAATCTTGGAAATAGAATAGACAAATTGCAAGAAACAGTTAACAAGGACCTAGAAGAAATAAAGAGGAAGCAAGCAACGATGAGCAACACAATAAATGAAATGAAAAATACTCTAGATGGGCTCAGTAGCAGAATAACTGAGGCAGAAGGACAGATAAGTGACCTGGAAGATAAAATAGTGGAAATAACTACTGCAGAGCAGAAAAAAGAAAAAAGAATGAAAAGAACTGACGACAGTCTCAGAGACCTCTGGGACAACATTAAACGCACCAACATTCGAATTATAGGGGTCCCAGAAGAAGAAGAGAAAAAGAAAGGGACTGAGAAAATATTTGAAGAGATTATAGTTGAAAACTTCCCTAATATAGGAAAGAAAATAGTCAATCAAGTCCAGGAAGCACAGAGAGTCCCATACAGGATAAACCCAAGGAGAAACACGCCAAGACACATAATAATCAAACTGTCAAAAATTAAATACAAAGAAAACATATTAAAAGCAGCAAGGGAAAAACAACAAATAACACACAAAGGAATCCCCATAAGGTTAACATCGGATCTTTCAGCAGAAACTCTCCAAGCCAGAAGGGAGTGGCAGGACATATTTAAAGTGATGAAGGAAAAAAACCTACAACCAAGATTACTCTACCCAGCAAGGATCTCATTCAGATTTGATGGAGAAATTAAAACCTTTACAGACAAGCAAAAGCTGAGAGAGTTCAGCACCACCAAACCAGCTTTACAACAAATGCTAAAGGAACTTCTCTAGGCAAGAAACACAAGAGAAGGAAAAGACCTACAAGAACAACCCGAAACAATTCAGTAAATGGTAATAGAACCATACATATCGATAATTACCTTAAATGTAAATGGATTAAATGCTCCCACCAAAAGACACAGACTGGCTGAATGGAAACAAAAACAAGACCCATATATATGCTGTCTACAAGAGACCCACTTCAGACCTAGGGACACATACAGACTGAAAGTGAGGGGATGGAAAAAGATATTCCATGCAAATGGAAATCAGAAGAAAGCTGGAGTAGCAATTCTCATATCAGACAAAATAGACTTTAAAGTAAAAACTATAACAAGAGACAAAGAAGGACACTATATAATGATCAAGGGATCGATCCATGAAGAAGATATAACAATTGTAAATATTTATGCACCCAACATAGGAGCACCTCAATACATAAGGCAAATACTAACAGCCATAAAAGGGGAAATCGACAGTAACACAATCATAGTAGGGGACTTTAACACCCCACTTTCACCAATGGACAGATCATCCAAAATGAAAATAAATAAGGAAACACAAGCTTTAAATGATACATTACACAAGATGGACTTAATTGATATTTATAGGACATTCCATCCAAAAACAACAGAATACACATTCTTCTCAAGTGCTCATGGAACACT
>NC_041228.1:34531761-34534444 GCF_002837175.3 Physeter macrocephalus | reverse complement strand
TTGTAAAACAGTTATACTCCAATAAAGATGTTAAAAAAAAAAAAAAAAAAACAGATACGTGGGTATAAATTTAACAAAAGATGTGCAAGAACCCTACACTGAAAATATTGCTGATGATGAAAGAAAACCTAAGCAAGTAGATCGTTAAGATATCAATTCCCAAATTGACCTATAGGTTCAACAGAGTTCCAATCAAAATCCCAGCAGGCAATTATTTTTCAGAAACTGACAAGCTTATTCTGAAATTTATATTGGAATTCAAAGGATCCCAAATAGCCAAGACAATTATGAAAAACAAAAACAAAGGTGGAGGGCTTAAACTTCCAGACTTTAAGATATACTATAAAACTATAGTAATTAAGACAATGAGTGAAAACTTGAACAGGCACTTTACAAGAGATGATATACAAATAGACAATAAGTATATGAAAATGTGCTCAACATCATTATTGATGGTGGAATTAAAATCACATGTTTCATTAAAATCACAGTGAGATACCACTACACATACAATACAATGGAAAAGATGTATACCACCATCAAATGATGGTGAGGGTATAGATCAACTCTCATATATTTCTGGTAAAAATGTAAAATCAAATAACCCCTTTGGAAAACTATTTGGTGGTTTCTTGTAACGTTAAACATACACCTACCCTATAATCTAGCAATCCCTTTCTAGGTATATGTGCATGAGAAAGAAGAATTTGTTCCACAGTATTTATAGTATCTTTATTTATAATTGTGAAAAACCGGAAACAACACAAGTTCACTAACAGGGGAATATATAAACAAATTGTTACAGAATGGAATTCTACACAGCAATAAAAAAAAAAAGGAACAAATAATTGATGGACACAATAGCGTGGATGAAATTCAAAAGCATTATCTTGAGCAAAAGTAGCCAGACAAAAAAGGGTACATATTGTATGATGCCACTAATTTGAAGTTCAAGGACATGAAAACTAATCTATGATGACAGAAATCAGAACAGTCATTACCTTTGGTAGCTGGCAGCAGTTATTAACTGGGAAAGACCATAAGGGAACTTACTGAGGTGATGAAAATGTTCTGTCTTGATCTGAGTGGTAGTTGCACAAGAATATGCATTTGTAAAAATTCACTATGTTGTACAATTTTTTTTCATTTACTATACATAAATGATATCTCAACATGAAAGAAAATATAGAAATAACCAGATGCTAGGAGGATAAAAAGTTCCAGAAAAGATGTGCATGTAAATGGGTATTAGATGGTGAAATTTCTACCTGAGGTGGTAGTGAAGAATGGGGGTGGGGGCATTACATTTAAAATGACTCTTCAAAGAGGGAAAAGACTTGAATCTAAAGAAATGTAGAGTGAAGGTGAGAGAAGGAAGAGGATACTGCAGGAGAGAAAACATTACGCATTGCTATGGTCTGAGTGTTTATGTTCCCCCCAAATTCATGTGCTGAAATCCTAACCCCCGAGATGAGTACTGGGAGGTGGGCCTTTGGAAGATGCTTAGGTCATGAGGGTGAAGCCTTATGAATGGGATCAGTGCTCTTCTAAAAGACAACTGAGAGAGCTAGCTTGCCCCTTCCACCACGTGAGGACACAGTGAGAAGGTACCATCTATGAGGAAGTAAGCCCTCATCAGACACTGAATCTGCTGGTGCCATGATCTTGGACTTGCAGCCTCCAGAACTGTGAGAAGTGGACGTTTGTTGTTTATGAGCCATCCAGTTTATAGTATTTTTGTTATAGCAGCCCAAACACACTAAGACACACATTAAGTGAGAATCGGAACTGAGGTAGATACGACAGGAACAGAGAAGATGTGAAGAATATTACAGAGCCAGAGAGTACCTGATTTGCCAACTCATAAAACACAACAACTGGAGCTCAGGAGAAAGGTCAGAGCTAAAGATGGTTAAGAGAGTGAGTCATTCTTAGAGAGGTGATGTGTACAGCTGGTTATTAAATATTTGTTGGGTGGATGGATAGACATAGAGGATGGACAGATAGGAGATTGAATCAGATTGTCAAAAGAAATATACCAGGCTTAACCGTATAAAACTATTGGTATCTAACCACTTTTCAACCTTCTAAAAATTGCAGTTTCATACAGTTCGGTCTAATAGAGAAAGAAAAGATAGAGGTCAAGAATATTTAAGAAGAGGAGGAAAAGCCAGAGAAAAGAGCCGACAGGGGAAAACGCAAAATAATAATGATAATAGTAATAACAAATGTATTGCCTTAATTTAAAATTTTCTAAGTAAAAACTCTTGCCTAAGGGTATGAACTGACAATTTACAGAAGATACACAAAGACAAAATTCATATAAGAAATAGCATCACAATAACCAGAGAAATAAGCATTAAAACCATGGGATACCATTCCAAAGATTTTTTTTTTTTTTAATAACAGTACATGTTTCTGGCAAGGGTTTAGGAAAACATTCTCACACATTTCTTTAAAAAATATAAATTCACACAGACTTTCTAGAGAGCTACTTATCTGTATGTAAAACTTCTTTAAATTTTGCACATTTAATTTATTATGAATTTATTTTGTGTATAAATGTATTATGTGTAGAGTAAAAAGTTTATTATGTGTAGAGTAAAAAATATGCATATAGGGGCTTCCCTGGTGGCGCAGTGGTTGAGAGTCCGCCTGCCGATGCAGGGGACGTGGGTTCGTG
>NC_041228.1:34510481-34531631 GCF_002837175.3 Physeter macrocephalus | reverse complement strand
GGCTCATGAGCCATGGCCGGTGAGCCTGCGCGTCCGGAGCCTGTGCTCCGCAACGGGAGAGGCCACAACAGTGAGAGGCCCGCGTACCGCGCAAAAAAAAAAAAAAAAAAAAAAAAAAAAGCATATATAGATATATGTAGAAAGATGTTTACCACAACCTAATTTATAATATAAAACATAGTAAAGTAACCTAAAGCTCCAATAATAAGGAATTTTAGAATATTATCCAGTTATTTTTTAAAGCCACCCTTTTATAAGATTATTCAATAACACAGGAGAAAGTTCACTATATAGCTAATCTTCAAACTAACACTTTGTCCCCTTTTTGCAGATGAGGAAATATAAATATATAAATACACATATATATTCAATAAAAAGAACATCTGAAAGAAAATATGCCAAAATCCCCACACAGTAGTATTACAGTAATTTTTTTTTAATTTTTCATTTTCTTTTTTTAACAACAGCATGGATTACCTAATTTTAAAACAAACTAAACATTTATTTTGAAAAAAACTATTGCCCTCAGATTGTCAGGTAGCATACAAAACAGTCCAAAGGCACACAGATGGGTTTACCACAAAGCTTCTTTAGCTTTAAGCTTCAGGACCATTTCTGAGGGCACATGGGCCTTCCCAATACTCTAGGTGGGTCCTAACAGTGTGCCTACATGGTCATTTGTTTCTTTGTTTAATTTTGCACAAATAAGCTATTTTAAGAGCAATTGGTTAAAACAGTTGTCTCGACCACAATCTCTCCTCCATCATACTTTGTCTCAGTTTAGGTGGTGTCAGAATTGCCCTGGGCATTTTTGGGTCTGGATAAAAGGAAGTTGAGTTGGGATATATTTAGTTTGGGGCTTCACAGGACATATTAATAAGGTTTATGATCATTTCCAGGTACAGTTAAGTTTTTGCTGGCTGTCCCAGGGTAGATACGGTTTTCAGGAATACTCCCACCACCCACGGCGCTGACTCACCCATTGTCATTTGATGAAGGTGCAAGGCCAGAAGATGTGAACATGTCTTAGGACCTTAGGCACTTCAGGGTGCCCAGTACTGGAAGTATGTAAGCTGAAGGAGAAACAAATTTTGAAACATACAGAGCCAGAGGCTAGTCTATAGAAAAAAATCTTCCAATCACCAGGGGTGTAACAGAAGTTTCAGCTCTCATTGACATCTACAGTCATTTTTCAGGACTCCATGGGACTGCAGAGGTACTAAGGCAGAGCATAAGCCAGCAGACAGATCTGGTGAAGGAAATGGCACCAGAAGCAAAGCCTAGCGTCCACAGGTTGCTTCTCCAGGGTTGATTCACGCATCTGGACAAATTCCTGTTCTAATGTGTGAAGTTCTCCCTGTCTTTAACTTTTACCTCAGAAGTTCCTGACCTTGGTAATAACAACTCATTCTGAACCCCTAAGAGTCTGACCTGACTTCCTGTTTGTCACATTTACTTCCTTTGCTATCTTAATCCTTGTGCCCCAAAGCCAGACTGGTTACCTGTATCCTTCTCCTCATTGGTCTCTGGGTTTCAGGAATTAGGGCTTCGTGGTCTTCAACCCTGACTGAACTTTGTATCAGCAGCTTTCATGTCAGTTCCACAGGAAATCCTCAACCTCTTGCTGTGGGAATACTGACTTACACACAATATTTATGATTTATGGGCATACAGATTTATGGGCATTTATTTATGATTTATGGGCATACAGATTTATACACACCTCTTTCTACAAATGACTTGAAAAAGCTATAAAATATATGCATAAACTAGAATTTTTCTTGATCAATTATGGGCGTTTCAGTTGTGGTTACATTCAGCTATGAATCTTTGATTACTGCTACTCCACATTCCTTATGTATAGCTTTCTTCCACTGCTCATAAGATGGCTGCTGTATCTCTCAACATCATAGCTGCACTCCAGGCAAAAGGAAAGAGGAAAGTGAAGACACAGCACCACAGGCTTCTACTTAACCTCTCTTTGCTCAGAACTGAGTCCCATGGCTACCTTTAAGGGTACGGAATTGAGTTTTTAACAGGGTCCACTGCTGCCCTGTACAAAATCAGGGTTCTGTAAGAAAGAAGGGTGACATATGTGTCACCCTTGCTGTTAGTTGGCAAGTAGCCAACTGACAGCAAGTGCCACACCAAGGAAAGTACAAACCATGTAGATGTTACCAATGTCTGTATGGTTCAAAAAATTTGTCCTTATGTGTCTGTGAATGTTTATATAATACCATATGCTTCTATGATCATGTCAATCTGCTAAAAATTAAAACTCAATAACCTAGATAAGTACTTACAGAACGTCTTAGAGTTCCCCTTTTCTCCTTCGTATTTCTCCCTTCTGAAAATTTCCGCTCCTTATTTAAATCAATAATAGAATCTTAATGATAAACTTGAGAAGTCTGACAATGTGTATCAAGACTCACATAATATTCCTACATTTTGACTCATAATTAGGGTTGCCAGATTTAGCAAATAAAAATGCTGGATACCCAGTTAAATTTGAAATTTAAATAAAAATGAATACTTGTTTAGTATAAGTATGTACCAAATATTACATGGGACATACTCGTACTAAAAAACTACTCATAGTCTATTTGAAATTTAAATTTAACTGGCATCCTGTGTTTTATGTGGCAACCCTACCCATATTACTGCTCCTGGGACTTTATCCTACGGAAAGAACGCAAAAGTAAGGAAAAGAGCCCTGCAGTGACATGATAGTGAAAAAGAAGAGAACAGTAAATAAACTCTGGTCATTCTAATCTATGGAATAGTACACAGGAAACAAACCCATTACATTATTTTTAAAATTATAGAAGCATACGCAAGTTTTGTGTATGCATTAAAACACTAAAAATACATACAAATAGCAGAAAGACCAAAAAGAAATAAGAAAAAAAGTTGTGTTTATTAGGAAAGATTTGAGATTTTCTCTCCTGCTCAACTTTTGAAATATCATGATAATCTTTGTAAAATATCCTGCGAAGAGAACGCTGCTGAGTTATGGTTAGTAACCAAGCTGAGCTGATCACAGACGTGTGCAGAGGAGGGAAATCAGTGTCATCCCCAGGAAGGTGCTGAACCACCTGGCTTCTAGGTCATGGCTTTGCTGGTTCTAACAGAATGTCTCCCTGAAAATGAGACCTTGGGGGTGGGAGCAGAGAAACGGAATAAGATTTTAGCAGCAGTGTAGCACCTGCCACATTTCAAGGGTATTAAATTCAACAATCTGAGTGAGAAAGGTCAACTCTATTATCACAGTTGATATGTAGAAATAGAAGCTCAAAATTTGCCAGGGAGGATACATCCTCTCACAGCAAGAAGAATCGAGGGAACTAACACAAATAATACCTGTATTCATCTAAGAGGTTCTGGATTGATTGAGTTCTCTCTGACTGTTTCTCTAAGCATGGACCTCTAATGCTGCTGATCAGGAACTGTAATTCCATACAATGAATGGCTTGCCTTCCTTTTTCAAGGATGCACGCTTTAAGCTGTTTTTCTAATGGCGATGGTGGATTTGTACAATAACCTACACTTTTCACCCTGCTGTGCCTGTGGCCCAATTATGCCTCAAATCTGCACAGCAAACCTGCTGGCCAGGAATGGAGTGAAGCAATGTTAAACCAGCTCCCCCAAACACCCACTTCCCTTAGAGGACCCCTCCGAAACCGAGTCTCTTAAGCAACACCTACTCACAGCATTCCCAAACCTATGTCAAGCTCCCTTCTCTATCTCTCTCCTGAGGGGAACTTGGGATGCCTTAGCATTCTCTGAGTGAAAGATTTATTCCGACAGAACCTGTATGAAGTTGAGCAGATCATTTCACAACTGCCTGGAGAAGTGCTGACTACGATGGTGGCCCCATCCTATGGTTCCTCCATGGGGCACAAGGTACTTGATACTTGGGGTTACTGACACTGGATTGTATCCATGGATGTGGACGTGGAAAGGAATTTTAAGGCTGGACCAAGAAAGGAGAAAAGACAAAAAGGTGAGAAGAAATCCAGACACTGGTGGTACCAAGGGGCTCTAAGATCCTTTGGAAAGTAAAAAATAGAACTAGTAAAAAGTCTGTAAAAGTTAGATAAATTAAAAGAAAGCTATGGTGTGAGTGTGAGAGGGAGAAAGAGAGGGGGGGGAGGGGGGGGAGAGAGAGAGAAGTAATATCCTTAAGACTCTGTCAACAAAATTTCAATTATATTTTAGGAAGGTTTTAGAATCTCCAACCCGTCCTTTCTCCTTCTCAGGATACCTGATCCTGCCCACAAAACTCAGTGGACCTCAGCAGGCTTCATACCCCATTCATTTGGGCCACTACTGACTGGACCAGGGGTACTTAGCAAACTTGAAGGGGGCCTGCACCTTGGTGGACTAGTTATCACCTGAATTCACTGTCTCTGGAATTTGACTTCCTCCTCAGTCTTTGCTGGCTCCCCTCCTCTTCCTCACCTCTAGATGGCTGGAGTGCCCCAGGGATTAGTTCTGGGCCTCCTTCTCTGCGCTATCCCTAAATGGCCACTTCTCACCAGCTCCACTGCCTCCACCCTGATCCAGCCACCATCACCTCTACCTCTTACAGGGATGACTGTAATAGTCTCCTACCTGGTCTCCTTGCACCCACTCTTGCCCCTTTACATTTTATTTTCATATAGCCACCAGAGTGATCTTTTCAAAATATGAATCAGATCATATAACTCTCCAACTTAAGATCCTTCTGGTGGCTTTCCATTTCACTTAGAAAAAGTCCAAACTCCTAACTGTACTACAAGTCCTTCTGTAAACTGCCCCACTCTTCACCTTGCAGACCCCATCTCCCACCACTTGACCCCTCATTCATGACACTCCTGCCACTATGACTTCTAGCTGTTCCTTCAATCCACCACTTTCATTCCTGACTCAGGGCCTTCATACATGCTGATCCCTTTGCCTGGAATTATCTTTCCTAGATCTCTACATTGCTGGCTCTGCTCAACATTCAAGTCTAGTCAAATACTACTTGACCCCTGTCTTTAAAGTGGCATAACATCCTCCATCTCTATCACTCTCTATCCCATCATCTTATTTTATTTTTTGTTCATTCAACTATATCTGAAAGTATATTGTTCATTCATTTGTTTGCTTGTTTATCTGATTATTGTCAGAACCTTCTGCTAGAGGGCAGGACTTAAAACACGGACTGGAGCATAGTAAGTGCTCATCAATACTTGTTAAATGAATGCATATGAGTCTTTAGAATCTACAGACAGTCAGTGGTGAGTTCGACCTGGTAAGTCACAAACACTCAAGGTTGGGAGCCATAATGAACCTAGCAGAGGAAGCTGGCTGACAGAAGACAGAGGCAAAGGTGAAAAAAGCCAGACAACCCCTAAGGGCTAGAGGCCACGGTTTCAGTTACTAGTTATTTTCCTGCTGCAACTCGCATGTGGCCTGGCTGCTTCCAGGATCTATGTCTGGGAATTAATCTGTTGTATCCTTTCCTCCTTTACTTGCACTAGCTTCAGGAGACATCTGCTTCATGCACACCAACAGCACTGAATCCAGCTGAGAGCAGAGACTACAAAGCTACCAGCTGCCTGTTCTTTGTTCCTTTTCTAACCCTCACAAAGCTAAAGCCTCCTGGGAAGTGATCTGGACAAAGAGGATATTCTGCACAATCATACTATTTCTCCACTTTACAGGGAGAGAAACTGAGACCCCCACTTTACAGGGAGAGAAACTGAGACCCAGAAGTGTGTGTGTCTTCCTCATGACAGCCAGCTAGTCCCTGGCAAAGTTAGAATTTGAAGATAGGAAGGATTAACTCTTCCTCTCATGAAACATGATCTCTATACCCAGTACGTGGAACCCACTCTTTTGAAGACAATCACGGCATGATAGCCTTCACTTTCCAAAAAAGGGAGAACATAAGCAACTCTGCCACCCAGGAAACAATTTTCATTAAATAAGGCTTTATTTAAAGTTACAACTGTGCATTTCTCTAAAAGGTTATGGGCGTAACAGCAATTGGCCGTATTTACAGAAACAACTGCTGCTGTTTTAACAGTCCTTTTCTCACGCACCCCCTACAGCTAATCACTTGACACCTTAAAACGAGTAGTAACTGCAATGCATAAATAATTAATTGGATTACTTTCCCTTGGCACATGCAAACATACAAAGCAATCTGCCACCAATTAAGGCAATCCCATCATGCCACAAGGCGTTATATCAAAGTTAAAGAAGTGAGAAATTAAGACAGAGAGATAGTGGCAAACTTGCCCAAATATTATAAAGCACACCCAGCGAAGTGCCACAGCAGTGAGGCAAGACTACTGCGTCTTCTGCCTCCAGTTATCATGTCTTGTCAAATAATGGGAAGCACCTGATTGCAAACACACAGCCATTTCATTGCACTTCTCAAACCTTTTTAATAAAAATAGATCCCTGCTGCCACCCACCTTCTTTTAAAAAAATAATCCACCCAGGAAACAGTCACCTCTCTTACAGTGACTTCACGTGAAAAGTTCATGCGCTCCAGCAGCCAGCAGTGTTTGCTATTTTGACTTCTTACTTAAGAGTTCCATCATTCTGAACAATCCCAAGCAAATACCTTTATTTAAACTACCCCCAACTGACCTTTATAGCCTAATACTAGGTTCATCTTGGCAGTTTCCTATAAACATTCATTTCAAGACTGACCTGCAGAATTATCCAAAAACAATCCACCGTGTCATACCGCAGTCTTTCAGAGAGCACGAATGCAGGGGAAAGTGGGCCAGATGCTTCTCTGAGGATTGTAAGGGTTGGCTCCTGAGTACATCATTGTTCTCTTCCTGTCGGAGCTGGTCATGGAACTTCAGGGGACCTCAACCCAAATGGATTAACGTTTTCTTCTCAGAGGCTCGACAGGGCAGGGAATTTAGCAAGTGTTCCCACTAATCAAAGGGAACACCTTGGGAGTTTCATTTCACGTGGAAGGAAGGCCCTCAAATAAAAGCATGGGCTCCAGGGAGCCTCTGGGGGACACTAAAAGTCGGTGACCATTCCGCACAGAGGGCATGAAAGGCTTGGGGCTCCCACAAAAACTGCAATCACAAGGAGATATCAGGACTGGCGTGTGTCATTCCTAATCAATGGTTGTCAAATTACATTCTGCCCGTGGGGTACGAGGGACTCGAGCTGAGACTAGGTCTTCAGCTCACTCACTAGGCATTAAGGCAAAGCTTCTAAGAGCGTGCAAAGGTTTAAGGGTTTGAGATACGGGAAAAGTGCTGATGTTAGAGTAGGTCTGGAGTTTTTTTTCTTTTTTTTGTTTTGGTTTTTTTCCCCATAGTTATGATGCTTCCTCTGCATCATAACCACCTGTGGTATTTGTTAAATATTCAGATTCGTGGGCCCCTCTCCTTATGTTCTGAATCTAAATCAAGGGCAGGGGCCTGGTATCTGCATTTTATGCACACTCCCCAAGTTTGAGAACTGCTCCCTTAAGAAGAGAAGCAATAAAGGGGCTCCTTTATGACCCTTCTCTTGGTGGTTCATCACTTATTGTCAAAAAAAAAAAAAGATAGAACAAAATATTGTTTTAATAATGTTAGAAAATGTACTGTTTACAATGTCAATAAATCATACAAATGCAGTATGACCAGCCTAAGCCAGGTCTGCTTAGAATTCAAATGCATTAGCACATTATTTTTGAGGTTAAATCTCTCATGAGTCATTTGGTTTTCACTATCCCAACAAAGCCCCTTTCGTACAGAAAACTGCTCTTTAATATTATTAGCATCACGCTGATGAAAAAAGCACTATCCTGTGCCACAAACAGTCCCTGGGCTTAAAAACAGTTTAGCTCATTCATGCCTATTATTGATTTAATGTTGAGGAGCTTTCAGATAATGGGAAGGTAAAAGCTCATCAGTCTTCCACACAAGCACACTCTCTCTCCTCTCCGAATCTGCACTCCTTTTCTATTATTTCTCCCATTGCGTCAGTCAGCCAGCCAGCTAAAGTTCTGTGCCCATACTCTAAGCCAGACATCATGCTGATATTTGAAGATGATCCCCTTTTCATCATTAGAAGAAAAACAGCTAGAATACTGTTATGGACTGAATATTGTATCTCCCCCAAAAAAACATATGTTGAAGCCCTAACCCCCAATGTGATGTTATTAGAAGGTAGGGCCTTTGATTAGACCAGGTCATAAGGGTGGAGCCCCTATAATGGGATTAATGCCCTACAAGAAAAAGAAGGGAAAGAATTCTCTCTCCTCGTGGATGCACCGGGCAGCACAGAGAGAAGGCCATTTGAGGACACAGCACGATGGCAGCCATCTGCAAGCCAGAAGTGGCCCTTACCATACACTGAATCTGCCAGCACTTTGATCTTGGACTTCTCAGCCCCCAGAACTATGAGAAATAAATGTGTGCTGTTTAAGTCACCCAGTCTAAGGCATTTTGTTATAGTAACCTAGCTAACTAATACAGAAATAGTTTGGTAAACATAAAAATTTTTTAACGTTAAACGCTCATCTGCAAGCCCTTTTCAAGGCACTGGAGAAACACTCAGCGGGGCATGGCTAGGGCTTTCTCTGACACCAAGCCTCGCGGAACCCACCAGCTGCTAGACCAATCCTGGAGGCAACAATTTAGTCTATGGTGGGAATGTGACCTAGTAGTGGCCAGTAGTCGCTGAACATGTGTTGCATCCTAAATGTACCTTCACAACCCAATGCTCCCACGCACTCTGTAAGGATACTCACTAATGCTACCACAGCCAAGTTAGCTGCTCGTTTTCTACCTCTAAGGGTACACAAAGGAATAAAAAGGCATCACAGTACAGATGCCCACTTCACAATCCCTAGCTGTAAAAGCATCAATTCCTGCAACATAAGCAGTTCAGAATGTTCTAATTAGTCCATCATTAATTGGGTCCAAAAGCATTCTTATCACCACTTACATGGTGTCATCACAAAATACTGCCAAGGAATCATCAAATGCATTGAAAAGAAAACGTGAAGAGGATGATGATGATATGATGATGATGCCTCCGATAATTTGTAATTATCTGTCCTGAGACACCTTCCCTTGGTGCTTATTATTTTCAAATAATAGCCGTTTAGATGGGCAGTTATTTGAGAGGTAAAGCTCTCTTTGGAGATATGATTGACACATGAGCTCTCTGTCCCTACCAGAAATTGATACAAATTAAAAGGCCTCTTCAAATTGCAGCTTCTCCCCAAATCCCTCTCCAACTAAAATAGATATGGAGCACCCACATCCCTCCCAAATCCCATTCCAAAGGGTCTAAATATGCAACCTCCATAAATGCTCCACAAAGAAAACTTATCCCTATGTCTTGTTGAATACTTGAAATTACTATTTCTTCAGTCACTGCAGGAATCATTGTCTTTATGTTGGAGGCATCAGGAAAGAAATCACCAACTTAAAAAAAAAAACAAACGAGAGAAAGGAGTCTTCGAGATAACATACGGTTGAATACAAGGCTACTCAGTTCAGAAGACTTCCTGGCAATAAGAAAGTGAGCACTCCCTCCCAGCAGGGTGTATTTGTAATGAAGGGGCAAATTCATGTGAGCATTTGGCCTGCCTCTCAAGCCCTGGCTGCAGCCATTCCTACTACGGCTCTGATTCAAATCATTCTCTAGACCATGAGAGAAGAACACAATAGAGAGCTAGATTAAAAACCAAGAATTGCTACTGAGATGTGAACATCTCCTCCCCCTACTTCCAAAAGGGCAAAAGAAAAGTCAATGTGTTTCACTGCTTGTGCTTATTAACACTGACTATTTTTTTCTTTTGGTGCATAAGGAACAAAAAAATAACTGCAGGAGGCAATACTTATAAAAGAGAAATACCACCTGAGTGTCTCCCCACCAATGAGTTCATGAAGTGTGACTCAACCGCGAAATGGTAGCCAGCCCCACAACTTTAACACTGAAGTTGTCTAATTAAATCTACACATCCAAGCCAAGAAGATACTTTCCTTTAATTGAAATAACCCATGAAGAGCAGACTGGTATTTCAAATTGACTCAGCATGATTTGGGCTTATCTTTGGCAATGAACACACCGTTCTGGAACCCTTTATAAGCCTGCCCATAACCAGTCACAGTGCGACGGCTGCAGTCATGAGTATAAAAGGAAGGTGCAGTGCCTCTGGATGGGGACAGCGATCCTTTCCTATGCAGCAGCTTAGAGTCCAGCTGGATGACCCAACATAAGGCTAAAAGACTCCTCTATTCTTCTTACCTTTGTTTGACTCATATTTTTAATTAAGCTAACATCCGTGTAATGTTTTAAAAAGTGAGATCGCACTATAAGGCTAAGAGGAAAAGAGAACAGCTCATTTTTACCCACCCCTACCCACTTCCCAGTGCCATTCCCCACAAGTAACCACTCTCAACACTTTTTAACTATTTCCTATGATCGTAAACTCCTTATTTTTATGTTAACTGCTTCACTGCTATTTCTTGTTTCCTTTTTCTATTTAGACATTATCTACTACTTCCCACTGTCAGTGATTAGAATTTAGCAGTTACATAGTTTCCCCCCATTCCTCCACCCCACCATCATCTTTATATAGGACTATCACTCTTCTGATTAAAGCAATGTGGTATTTACATTGTTATGACTATGAATCCAGACTGCCTTGGTTCAAATCCTGCTTCCAACAGGCACAAGCTATGTAACCTTGTGTATCATTTTCCATGTTTATAAAATGAAAACAGTATTCACACCTACTTCATGGGGTTGCTGTGAGGGTTAAATAAGTCATTGTGTACAAACACTTAAAACAATGCCTAGTACAAAATGAGTGCTCTCTAAATGCACAATCAGAATAGATTTCCTTTCTTGTCCATGCCCTTTCGTTTTTGCCTCATTTTTCATTTACTTAATTTTCTATATAACTTTCACTAATGTATCTTGAAAACTTCCACAAAACTAAAATTCCTCTCATTGGAGATATCACATTATGTAGTATTTGTTTGCTTTCCTTAAAGACATCCTTCTTGGAATGCTCCATCATCCTCTTACAATCTGCCCAAACTCTGTGGGCCTGATGCACAGGCATTCTTTTCTCCTTTTACACAATCCCATGTCCCAAGTCTTTCTCCCTCTTGATTTATATTCCTTTTTGAGGGAGCACATCCCCCAGCATATTCCTAACACAAGGTATATAGGAGGTAAATTCCTTCAGTCATGTAACTTTGAAAATGTCTTTAATCTAACTTTACATGTGCCTGAAGTTCTACAGAATATGGAATTCAAAGTGTAAATAATTTTCCCTCAAAATGTTGAGGGCAATGCTCCATCACCTTCTAACTTCCAGTGTTTCTGTTAAAAAGTCTAGTGCCCCTCATAACTGATTGCTTTTTGTCTCTGAAAGCTCATAAGATTTTCCGTTATTGCTGGTTTAAAATTTCACTGTGATGTGCATCTCTGGTACTGGGCACCCAGTGGGACCTTTATTCTGGAAACTCATACCCTTTGGGGAAATTTTCTTGTATTTTTTCTCTTCTGATTTCCTTCCTTCCATGTTCTTTTTAGTATCCCTAGTAGTTGGATGTTGACCCCCTGGATTTTCCTCCATTGCTATTTTTTCCCCCATCTCTCCGTCTTTCTGTTCCACTTTCTAAGCATTCCTCAACTGTACTTTCCAACCCTTCATTTTTATTTCCACTCTCATATTTTAAATTTCCAATAACTTCTTTTGTTTTCTCAATATACCTTTCTTGTTAATAGCATACTGTTCTAGTTTACGAAGTGCAATAGCATCTCTTATCTCTCTAGAAGTACTATAATCCAGTTACTTTTGTTTTCTTCTGTTTCTTGCATTCTTTATTTTTCTACTAAATTCCTTTTTCTTTTTTCCTCTTCATTTTTCTCTCCATTTTTCATTATGAGACTGTCCTCAACTATCTGGTCAGTTGTGGCTCTCCATTCACATTTAAGAAAGTCTCAAAAAATGAATGAAAATTCTTGGAGAGTGGGTAGAACTCACAGTGGGTGACTGGCAGGGACCTAGAATGTTGGCAGATTTATAAATGTCAGTATCTTTCTCTTTGCTTGTCAACTTCCTAACAGAAATATTCTCCCATCTCCTGAAATGCCTGTGCATATACATGTCTGTGTTGGGTGGAGAGGCAGGGAGTCTCACCCTAGATTTGCACTTAATTCAGAATTTGTCAGGCTCAGCACTATTGACATTTTGGGCCAGATAGTCCTTTGCTGTGGTGGCTGCCCTGAGTACTGCGGAACATTTAGCAGAATCTACCCATTAGATGTCAGTAGCAAACTCCTGCCAAGCTGTGACAACAAGAGGTATTGCCAAGTATCCGCTGACTTGCCCCACAGTCTGGGAGCTCCTCAGTTTATACTCTCTAGGCAGTAAACTCCTATCTGTGCAGAGCGGAGGAAGGGTACTTGCCTAGCATCATGACTGGAGGAAGGGGATGCTTTTTAAGCTAATCCCCCTATCAGCCCCACCTTCAGAGGTATCTAGGGCCACCAATATCTGAGCCTGTCTGGGGTTTTGTGGCACAAATCAGCCTGCTTATTGTTGGCTACAGGCTTTAACCAAGCAGAAAAAAACTAAAACCCAAATCAGTTATCATTCATCTATCTGCCTTCCGTACCTCAAAAATTTGCTTGCCTCTTTTGTGTGCAGTCATCTCCTTCCTTATTCTCTTTGTCCTCATAGGGTAATGCTGCTTAATCCTTATTCTGACATTTATTTATGTTAAGGATGAGGGAGAGTCCACAGTAAACACTGCATTTGGGCACCATGTTTAATCTGAAACCTCCCAATTCTTTGATTCTCAAATTCTGATAAGTGAAAAAAAGCTAACAATTCTCAGAGGCAAGGAAAACATCACCTAAGCATCTCTCGTCTTAGTGTACAAGAACCTACACATCTTTGGTGTACATTTTATTAAAACACCAGAGTTTAGGATTAGAAAAATATACGAAATCACAAATATTTTACTAAGACCAAACCAGGACCAAATCTCACCACAACCCAGGTCTGGTGAAGCCTGGGTTATTCCGAGTTTGAACAAACCTCTAGAACAGAACACTGTTACTACCAATAAATTTAATGTAAACAGTTCTCTTCCATATTAATGCTTTCTACCTGGAGCATGTATCTCAGAAAGACACAGCTGGACCATCATCAGCCCTCAAAAGTCAAATGGCTCTACGAACTACTAAATCCATATACTTCTTTCCACACCTACAATCATCATCATTCTGGATCAAGCCACCATTATCTCTTACCTAGGCTCTGGCGTGGTCTGTCTGCCACCATTCAGTCCAGTCTGGTCCATTCTCCAGCACAGTAATCTTTACAAAGATCAAATAAGATCATCTTACCTACCCTCAACCTCCACCCCTACCTTAAAACTCAGTGGCTTTTGCCACTGCTCTTGGGAAGAAGACTGAAATCCTTAACACGCCTAACACTTCCCCACATGGCTGCTCCTTGCCCATCTCTCTAGCCTCTTTTCTTAATGTGCTTCCTCTTGCTTCTTGTGCTCCAGCCACACCAACTAGCCTTTTTCCCATGGTCCTTCCACCACTGGCCTTCATCTGTACTATTCCTTCTTTCCGGAATGCCTGGAATTCCTGGAATGCTATTTACCCACACATCCCCTCCAACTATGTATTTCCTACTCATCCATCAAATTTCAACTCATCTATGGAGTCAGGAGCCTTCCCTAACTCTACGACCAAGAGACTTTTTCTTATTGTATCTAAGACATATCATTCTTTGTCATCACAAATTCTTGTCTTTATGCAATTCTTTGATTCATATGTCTCTACTCCTCCACTGGACTGTAATGAGGAGAGAAGGGATTGTGCCTGCCTAACTCACTGCTCTATCCTCAAGCTTCGCAACTTGATATCTAGGAAAAACGCAAGCTTACTATTTGTTGCATAAATGAATAACTTCATTAATTCCCATGAGTTAAAGAACTGTCCCAGGTGCTCTAGAAAGAACTACTCTTTCATTTTTTAAGTGACTCTTTTCATTGTGATTGATCATTTTGGTTGGATAGCAGGAAATGCATTTTAATCATGAAGGGGATGATCAAATGAGTTGAGGGAGTTAAGTCAGAGATTGTTCGTTTCCAACATATCAATTCTCTCCTATCTATATCACTGAGTGACAAAGTGCCCAACTAAAAATACTTGCATTTCTCCAGTCTCCCTTACAGACAAGTGTGGTGAGTGATATTTAAAACACAAAACAGAAGGTGAAGCTTTTAGAAAAGATGATAAGATGTTGACTCAGCTGGGAAGCATGGCCATTTGCCTTTTACTTCTTTTCTCCATCCTTCTACCTAGAGGATGGATGTGATGGCTCCAGCTCCAGCAGACATCTTAGACTATAAGATTATCTTTTTTTTTTCCAGTTTTATTGAGATATAATCGACATATAACATTGTGTAAGTTTAAGGTATACAAAGTGATGATTTGATATACATATATATTGTAAAATCATTACCATAATAAGGTTAGTTAACACACCCATCACCTCATATAGTTACCATTTTTAGTGTGTACTGTGAGAACCTTTAAGTTCTACTCTCTTAGCAACTTCCACATATACAATACAGCATTGTTAACTATAGTCACCATGCTGTGCATTAGACCCTCAAAACTTGCATTCATCTTATAACTGCAAGTTTATACTCTCTGACCACATTTACCCACGCTGTGCCCCACCCCCACCCCTAGCAACCACCAATCTACTTTTTGTTTCTAAGAGTTCAGTTTTTAAAAAATAGAACTACCATATGACCCAGCAATCCCACTACTGGGCATATACCCTGAGGAAACCATAATTCAAAAAGAGTCATGTACCACAATGTTCACTGCAGCTCTATTTACAATAGCCAGGACATGGAAGCAACCTAGGTGTCCATCGACAGATGAATGGATAAAGAAGATGTGGCACATATATACAATGGAATATTACTCAGCCATAAAAAAGAAATGAAATTGAGTTATTTGTAGTGAGGTGGATGGACCTAGAGTCTGTCATACAGAGTGAAGTAAGGCAGAAAGAGAAAAACAAATACCGTATGCTAACACATATCTATGGAATCTAAAAAAAAAAAAGACTCTGATGAACCTAGGGGCAGGACAAGAATAAAGACACAGACATAGAGAATGGCCTTGAGGACACAGGGAGGGCGAAGGGTCAGCTGGGACGAAGTGAGAGAGTGGCATGGACATATATACACTACCAAACGTAAAATAGAGAGTAGCATGGACATATATACACTACCAAATGTAAAACAGGTAGCTAGTGGGAAACAGCCAAGTAGCACAGGGAGATCATCTAGGTGCTTTGTCACCACCTAGAGGGGTGGGATAGAGAGGGTGGGAGGGAGACGCAAGAGGGAGGGGATATGGGGATATATGTATACATATAGCTGATTCACTTTGTTATAAAGCAGAAACTAACACACCAATGTAAAGCAATTATACTCCAATAAAGATGTTAAAAAAAATAAGTTCAGTTTCCTTAGATTCTAAATATGTGAGATCAAACAGTATTTCCCTTTCTCTGCCTGATTTACTTCACTTAGCAAAATGCCCTCAAGGTTCATCCATGTCATCACAAATGGTAGGTAGGATTTCCTTCTTTCTTTACAGCTGAATAATTCCATTGTGTGTTTATATATATGTATCACATCTTCTTTATCCATTTATCTGTTGACACTTCGGTTGTTTCCATGTCTTGGCTATTGTAAATAATTCTGCATTGAACAAGGGAGTGCAGATACCTCTTCAAAATAGTGATTTTATCTCCTTCGGTTATATACCCAGAAATAGGACTGCTGGATCATAGGATAGCTCTATTTTTAATTTTTTGACGAACCTCCATACGGGTTTCCATGGTGGTTGTACAAATTTACATTCCACCAACAGTGTATAAGAGTTCCCTTTTCAAAAAAAGAGTTCCCTTTTCTCCATACCCTCGCCAATACTTATCTAGCTCTTGTCTTTTTGATGGTAGCCATTCTAACAGGTGTGAGGTGATATCTCGCTGTGGTTTTAATTTGCAGTTCCCTGACCTGCTGGCCATTTGTATATCTTCTTTGGAAAAATGTCTATTCAATTCCTTTGCCCATTTTCTAATCAGATTATTTAGTTTTTTGCTGTTGAGTTTTATGAGTTCCTTATATATTTTGAATATTAACACCTTATCAGATATATAATTTGTAAATATTTCCTCCCATAAAGGCCTATGAGAACAGAAGTGTGCACTAAAGATGGAACAGAAAACTGGAACAAACCTGAGTCCCATGGACTGAGATGCAGTCACACCTTCCCTGGATTGACTACCTCCAGATATTTCTTATAAAAAATAAATAATAAATCCTTATGCTTCTGAGCCACCAAAGTCAGCTCTGTTCCCAGCAGCCAAACACAATTCCTACCTGATGTGATAGTTAGTGAAAAGAAACAAATTCTGCCTGCAAGTACCTTACAAATTCCTGAGGGTAAGATAGATGGGCCCAGAGCCACAAGAAATCATCAGGGTTAATCAACTCCAACCAAAACCCTAAGGCAGCTGTTTCTAAGTGAGCCAGGGTATTTGATTATCCGTAAAGTTGCCAGTGATTGATAGACATTCCACCACCCCCTTCATGATGAAAAGTCGTTTCCTACTGCATTTCCAAAATAATCAATCACACCCAAAGAGAGTCACCTAAAATACAAAACTTGGATAATGCTCAGATTGGCTAATAATCACAACATTAGCCATATAATTATTACAGTTGACCCTTGAACAATATATGGTTTTTGAACTGCGCGGGCCCACTCATACACAATTTTTTTCAATAGTAAATAATACAGTACTACACGATCTATGGTTGGTTGAATCTGCAGATGCAGAACCTCGAAAACAGAAGAACCACCTATACGGAGGGCCGACTGTAAGTTATATGTCATTTTTGGAGGGTTGGCACCTCTAACTCCCAGCACTATTCAAGAGTCAACTGTACTTTTGAATTCTATGAAGAGCGCAAAGAAATTTGCAAATTCATTTACATGAATTCAGCTTGATTTAAAAAGGAAGTGAGAGATAACATTAATTGAACACTCAGTCTGTGCCAGGCACTGTGCTTTGTGTAAACCATCATATGCGAAACTCACAACAGCTCAGTATGATAGACACTGTACTCATTTTATAAATGAGGAAACTGCAGGTCAGAAAAGGTAAGTGGCTTACCCCAAGGCTTCTCCAAAACAAGTAGTAGGGCTAGGATTTAAATCCATCTGTCTCCATATTCTCTACTATTTCCACTATCCCATTCTACCTTGTGACTGTGGGTCATTTGTAGAGACATGGATGGACCTAGAGACTGTCAAACTGAGTGAAGTAAGGCAGAAAGAGAAAAAGAAATATCGTATATTAACGCATGTATGTGGAACCTAGAAAAATGGTGCAGATGAACCGGTTTGCAAGGGCAGAAATAGAGACACAGATGTAGAGAATAAATGTATGGGCACCAAGCGGGGAAGGGGGGGGATGAATTGGGAGATTGGGATTGACATATATACACTAATATGTATAAAACAGATAACTAATGAGAACCTGCTGTATATCACGGGCAACTCCACTTTACTGTACAGTACAAACTAACACAACATTGTAAAACAGCTATACCCCAATAAAAAATAAATAAAATTAAATAAAACTTAAAAATATTTGGTCTTCAACCCAGTTCTTGGCACAGAGATCCTAAAGTCTTTGGCATTTCCTAAATGATGAGAGCAAAGAGGTGTCTTTTGTTACGCTAATGAAGTGACTTTTTGAAAGCCCCCGCGGTCACCTAAGGATGGGGGCTGGTCACCAGAGGAACCAACCATGTGACTAGAGGGTTCCAACATTCAGTCCCACTGCAGACTTCAGGAGAGAGAAAAGGGGCTGGAGATTGAGTTCAATCGCCAGTGGCCAATGATTTATTCAATCACTCCTATGTGATGAAGCCTCCATAAAAACCCAAAAGGATAGGGTTCAGAGAGCTTCTGAGTTGGTGAACACATGGAGATGCAGGGAGAGTGGCACCCAGAAAGTACGGAAGTTCTGAGCCCCTTTCCCTTTCCCTGTGCAACTCTTTTATCTAGATGTTCCTGAGTAATACCCTTTTAGAATAAACTTGTAAGTAAAAAGTAATCTAGTGAGTAAAAGTTTCTCTGAGTTCAGTGAGCCTCTCGGTCAGCAGCACAAGTCACAACCTGAACTTACCATCTGGAAGGAGGGGGCTCTTTTAGGACTAAGCCCTTAACCTGTGGGATCAGTCACTACCCTCCAGATATATAGTGTCGGATTTGAATTAATTGCTTGGCGGTGTGGAAAAAAAAACACACATCAGAGTTGCTGTCAGAATTGGAGCCTCGAAGCCAGCAGTTACTATTACCTTGAGTGTGTGGTTGACTTCACCATGTCCTATTAATGAGCTAATGCTCTTCTTCACAGGATTTATCAGTTCTTGTGGGTTGAATTGTGTCCCCTTGACAAAAGATATGAAGTCCTAACCCCCAGTACCTGTGAATGTGACCTGATTTGGAAATAGGGTCTTTGCAGATGTAATCAAGTTAAGATCAAATGATCCTGAACAAGGGAGGGCCCTAATTCAATGACTGGTGTCCTCAGTCAGAAATCTGGGTCCAGAGACACACAGAGAAGAGAACACTGTATAAAGATGGAGACACAGATTGGAGTGATGTGTCCAAAAGCCAAGAAAGCAAAGGACTGCCAGCAACCACCAGAAGCTGGGAAAAGGCAAGAAAGAATTCTCCCCTAGACCTTCAGAGGGAGTATGGCCTTGCCGACACCTTGATTTCAGACTTCTGACCTCCAGAACTGTAAGGAAATAAAATTCTGTTGTTTTAAGCCACCCTGTTTATAGTGACTTTTTTTTTCGGGCAGCCTTAGGAAACTAACATAATAGTTAACCCTGTTAACTTTTAAGGCTGTTTCGGCCTTAGCAGTAACCCGTCTGCTTGAGTGTGAAGTTATGCCCATGACATGTGACGTGGGGCTGGTGCACTGGTCAGATGGAGCCAAGAATGTGTCCAACACTTACCCGCCCAGTCCCGGAAGGCGCTGAGAAGGATGCGAGAGATGGCGGGTAGCAGATGGAGCGAGGGAGGCAGAGCCAGGTGCGGTGGGCGGCTTGGGCTTAAGAACTGAGCTGGGGGGCTTCCCTGGTGGCGCAGTGGTTGAGAGTCCACCTGCCGATGCAGGGGACGGGGGTTCGTGCCCCGGTCCGGGAAGATCCCACATGCCACGGAGCGGCTGGGCCCGTGAGCCATGGCCGCTGAGCCTGCGCGTCCGGAGCCTGTGCTCCGCAGCGGGAGAGGCCACAGCAGTGAGAGGCCCGCGTACCAAAAAAAAAAAGAACTGAGCTGGGCCAGTGAGATGCGAACAAGTAACAAGTGTTCAGGATGGTGACGCAGGAGTCCTCATCTTTACTGCATCCAAAAACCTGGAGGACCTCCTTTTTTCCGCTCACCCAGAATGGGGCCATGTAAGGTAAACCAATTTAGTCCTGTGCTTAGATTTGAAACATCTGTTAGGTTTGAACCAGCTAAAACCCATTGAACAACAGCTGGCTCCAATTTTGTATTTTATACAATGCCAAAGTTACTGTTAGTGGGTTCATTAAGGGGATTAGCTAAAGCAAATGCTTAAAATCATTGGGGAGATAACTACTCAAAACCTACACCCTGAAATGTACGAAATTTTTAATAATACAAACCCAAGCCAAGAAAATATTCTTGTTTAAATGAAACTGATAGGAGATAATGGAACTGAAAGGAACGTATCTCAAACTTGCTTTTCATTATTAGGCTTGTTTCACGGTGGAAGCACCCCTTTCTAGATAGTTTCTAGGGAAAAAAATTAACATTTCTAAGATGATAATACTAACAATAGTTATGACATTCTCTTAAACCAGTTACCTTTCAATGAAACCAGTGAGATGAAGTAAATAAATCTTGCCAAAGCTTCCCTCTTATTAGGGCGACCAACCTGTCCTAGTTTGCCTGGGAATGTCCTGGTTTTAGCACCAAAGGTCCCACATCCCAGAAACCCTTCAGTCCTGGGCAAACTGGCACACTTTGTCACCTCCCTCCAGTGAACAACAGTAACGGTCATGTGAGCAAGCACCTCAGGGAAACTGATGCAAAGATCTAAACTGTGTATTCAAAGAAGAATCTTATGAGGTGAATAGGTCCAAGGGATGAGTCTGAAAGGAGGCTAACAAGCTGAAGATCAAAAGTCGCTTGTCAAGCACGCTCACACTGCACACACTGGCTTCTCACTGACCACTCCCTGTGCGTGAGCGCTCACTAATCCAGGGCTCAGCCACAGGCCCTCTTTCCCTATGCACACTCACCTCATCCAGCCCAGGACTTTAAATACACCTCTATGCTGATGACCCCCAAATCTCTTGCTAGCTTTCCCATCTCTCCAGGTCCATACAACCAATTGGTGACTTATCCTCACTTGGGGTGTAACTGGTGTTTAACTTAACATATGTTAGTTTGCTAGGGCTGCCATAACAGAGTGCCACAGACTGGGTGGCTTAAACCACAGATATTTACTTTCTCACAATCCTGGTGGCTAGATGTCCAAGATCAACGTGTAGGCAGGGTTTTTTTTTTAAGCCCTCTCTCCTTGGCTTGCAGATGGCCATCTTCTCCCTAAGTCTTCATGTCTTCCGTGTGTGTGTGTGTGTGTGTGTGTGTGTGTGTGTGTGTGTGTGTGTGTCCTAGTCTTTCTTTATGAGGACACCAGTATTGGATTAGGCCCCACCCTAATGACCTCATTTTAACTTAATTACTTATTTAAAGACTATCTCCAGACATAGTCACATTGTGCAGCACTGGGGGTTAGGACTTCCACATATGAATTTTGTGGGAACACAGTTCAACACATAACACAGAACTCTGATCCACCAACCCACCTCCACAATACCTCCTCAAGATACCCCTAGGCTTCTCCAGCTCAGAATAAAAGACATCACCATCCACCAAAGCACTATATATAAAAACCAGGGCTTCCCTGGTGGCGCAGTGGTTGCGTGTCCGCCTGCCGATGCAGGGGAACTGGGTTCG
>NC_041228.1:34509854-34510234 GCF_002837175.3 Physeter macrocephalus | reverse complement strand
AGCCTGCGCGTCCGGAGCCTGTGCTCCGCAACGGGAGAGGCCACAACAGAGGGAGGCCCGCATACCACAAAAAAAAAAAAAAAAAAAAAAAAAAAAACCAGGAATCATTCCTGAGACCCCTCCCTCCTCCAATTCCCTCCTTATTTTAAGCCATCAGGACCTCACATTGGCTCTGCCTTTTCTCTACCTCCATTACAACTACGGCTCTTTTCAAGCCACTACCATTACTTTTAAAACAAAACCTAATGAGTCTCGCTGCTTCATCTCCTACCCTCTACAGTCGATTATTTTTTTTAACATCTTTATTGGGGTATAATTGCTTTACAATGGTGTGTTAGTTTCTGCTGTATAACAAAGTGAATCAGTTATACATATATCTC
>NC_041228.1:34503994-34509718 GCF_002837175.3 Physeter macrocephalus | reverse complement strand
TTTTTTTTTAACATCTTTATTGGAGTATAATTGCTTTACAATGGTGTGTTAGTTTCTGCTTTATAACAAAGTGAATCAGCTATACATATATATATACATATCTCCTCCCTCTTGCATCTCCCTCCCTCCCACCCTCCCTATCCCACCCTCCCTATCCCACCCTCTAGATGGTCATAAAGCACCAAGCTGATCTCCCTGTGCTATGCGGCAGCTCCCCACTAGCTATCTATTTTACATTTGGTAGTGTATATATGTCCATGCCACATTCATCTGTTGATGGACACTTAGGTTGCTTCCATGTCCTGGCTATTGTAAATAGAGCTGCAATGAACATTGTGGTACATGACTCTTTTTGAATTATGGTTTTCTCAGGGTATATGCCCAGTAGTGGGATGGCTGGGTCGTATGGTAGTTCTGTTTTTAGTTTTTTAAGGAAGCTCCATAGTGTTCTCCATCAAAAGCCACCACTTTTAAAATGTAAAAAAGAAAATGCCATTTCCCGGCGTAAAGTTCATCAGTAGCTTCCTACTGCCCTTATGAAAACTCCAAACGCACTGCCCGGGCTGCCAAGCCCCTGGTGCACCTGGGCAACCTCAGCTTAAGCACTTCCCCTTTGCCCTCTAGGCCAAACACTCTGACACACTGACCTCTCTGCTCCTTCCCCACATCAAGCTCATTCCCATCTCTGGGCTTCTGCACGGCTCTTCCTTCATCCTGCACTGTTCTTTGCCCTGCTATTCTCATGACATGTTCCTTTTCATTATTCATAATTAAGTTTCAATCCTATTTCCTCAAAGAGGTTTTCCCTGACCATCCAACAAAATGTGATGCCACCATCATTCTACTCTATATGAGTGGTCATAAAATTCTACTTTAATTCTACTTTAATTAGAATCCTACCTCTAATTCTCTTCAATTCTACTTTAACTCTATTTTCTTGAGGGTAAAACTCTTGCCTGTTTTTGGCACCCCCATATTCCTAGTGCCTAGAAGAGTGGATGGCACAGAGTAGGTACTTTGTAAATATTTGCTATTTCTACTGAAGCCAATTAGTTACACATCCAAGGCAGGCGCCACTTTTCCTCCAGTGTGATTTGGGGAAAAGACACACCAGACACAATGGACTGGTTCTCTGGTGACTTCTAACCTGAAAACACGGACATAGCCAGAAGTCATGGATGTGTAGGGATTTGAGAAGATTGGCTTACCTAAGCTCCATAGTCTTAGCTTACATAAGTCACAGCTTACCTGAGTCCCACAGTCTAAGACACTACAAAAAGGTAAGACTAAGAATTAGGAACCAGGACTTCCCCAGTGGTCCAGTGGTTAAGACTCTGCCTTCCAATGCAGGAGGCATGGTTCAATCCCTGGCTGGGGAACTAAGATCCCACATGCCGTGGGGTGCAGCCAAAAACTTAAAAAAAAAAAAGAATTAGGAACCAAATAGGAACTAGCACAGGAAAAAAAATGGGTTCATTCACTACATCTAACATTCATACCACACTTGACAGCCCGTATTTCCCACCTATTATTTCACTCACCTGCATAGCAAGCCTGTGAGCCAAGGTCCTTAATCACAACCAGGGGGCCCCAAACCTGTACCAAGCCCAAGGATGACTAAGTGCAAGGTGATTTCATTATCTCTTGCTGTTGTATTTGTGCCCTCTCTTGCACAATATCACAAGATGTTTATTCCATATTCCTTACTCCTGATAAGACTGACACACAGAGATGCTATTTCAACAGAAGTTGAGTCAGCTGTGAAGGCTAAGGCCAGAAGTTCTGGATGAGGCTGGATACAGCTAATCTGTTAGCACCCACCCTCTGGCAACAGTCAATAACCTCTTTTCAAAGTACCTCCTTATTCCGAATTCTACTCAATACTCTGTCATGACCTATATGGAAAAAGAATCTAAAAAAGAGTGGGTATATGTATATTTATAACTTATTCACTTTGCTGTACAGCAGAAACTAACACAACACTGTAAATCAAATGCACTCCAATAAAAATTAAAAAAAAAAAAAGTACCTCCTTACTCTGGACTCTCATCAACTTATCCCATTATTTTTACTACTGAAACCTTAGTCCTCCTGTTCTTTGCCCCAACAGCATCTGCAGCCCTGACAGGTACATAGGTCATTATTTCCAAATTTAAAATTACGGCATAATAAGGCTTCGCGCTATCTCTCTCTCTTCTTTTCTTGGGCCACACCCCCAGCCCCAGCCCCACCCCCAGCCAACACAATTCAGAATGCAATGCAAAGACAGGGCCACAGAACAGGCCGTGCACTGCAGGATTTCAGAGGACGCCATTCACGTGATGTGAATGGTGCTTCCTGCACAGACCTCTGCTGTATCCCTGGCAAAGGCATGTGGTGTAAGACAGTAAAATAAGTATAGTTTGTGCTTGGGGTAGGAGCTGGAGGCAGGGGATGAATACATCTAAGAAAATCTGCATTTAAATAAGGTCTGAAGAAGACTGAGAATGAGAAAGAAGACTGGGAGGACCTCCATGTGTCCTCCGAGGTGCCTAGAGACTCATCTTTGTGTACGAAATGAACTGGGCTCTCTTGCCCTCTGGCTTCTCAGTGGGTTCAAGCAATGGGAACCCAATGGGAATCAAGCACAGCAGAGATGTGGGAGCGGTCAGGATGAGAGAGAGACTGGGGTATCCATCCTCCCCACTTCTTCCCCACCAGGCCATCGTCTGACAATAGGGCATCCCTCTACCCCAGGCCTCGGGGCTCTTGTCAGGTCTCCCTCTCCCACAGCCACTGTTCTCTCTGATTCCAGGAGCTATTCCTCCCATTACTCCTCTAGGTCTGAGGATTTTAACAACTTCCAGCAATTTCTGGCCCTGAGGTGTCTTGTCATTCCTCAGTGGTTTCCCTTGACCTTGTTGACACCCTATAAATAATTCCTTAATTAAACACTCACCAATCATTAACTGAGCAACTCTGTTAAGGCTTGTGTCAACTAAAAGAAACAAAGACAAAGATGAGTTAAACCAGTCCTTCCCCATAGAGAGATTTCAGGACACCTAAATGATGTCCTGGGCATCTTTCTTCTTCTTCTGACACCAGCCCTGTCCTTCCAGTGAGGCACCCATCTCAAACACTTGGAATTTAACCAACCATTCCCCAGCCCCTGATACAGTGATGGCCGTGGGACTCAAACCTGGCCAATTCATCTCCCCACCACAATGATTGGTTCAGGGATGATCATATGACCCAGGCCTGGCCAATCACTCATTACTCCTCCACCTCAGTAACTGGCTCAGGGATGAGCACATGACCCAAGACTAACTTCATCCCTCTCTTGTAATTTTGTCAGAGCTTCTGTAGAAAAAGTCTCTCCTTCTTCTAGGGTTGCTAACTGCCAGGGTGATGTATGCCTGGAGCTGCTGGCAGCCATGTTGGCTTCCACGTGGAGAGAGCCTGCTGAGAATTAGATCAACACAGATGAAAGCAGAGATGAGCAGAAAGTGTGAGAAAGACAAATTCCTCAGATTCTTTGAACACCATAAGTGGGTCTCAATTCCACCCCTGGAATTTTCAGTTAGCTGCACTATTTTGCCCAATTTGAGTTCAGTATCTGTCACTTGGAAATAAAACAGTCCTGGGTAGTAAAAATGGCCTGCATTGCTAAATCCATGCTCACCAATAATCCAAGGCACCTAAGCCTTATCATAGGAAAGTCAATTCCTTAGAATCATTACAAACATCTTTGGGGGAAATGGAGTGGGGTCAGGTGGAAAGAACATTAAACTACAAAACACTTAGATGAGACAAGAATCTTGGATCTTAACTTTTAAAGGATTTCTCCTACATGTCTTAAAATTTAAATGTATTAGTTTTAAAACAAGTAAATAGGAAGAGATTGGTCCTTATCAAGAGACAGTAGGTCTATATTAAGATACAAAATTTGTCCTTGAACTGTGCTTTAATAGTTAAACCAACTTGAAATTTAAAATGTGCCCCCACCCAGAAAAAAAAAAGGAAAAGGGAATTCCCCAGCCGTCCAGTGGTTAGGACTCGCGAGTCCATTGCAGGGGGCACAGGTTCAATCCCAGCTCAGGGAACTAGGATCCCGCAAGCCACGGTGCTAACAACAACAGCAAAAAAAAATGTGCCCACACACATTTAGACTCGCGTGTTTTCTTTTCCTTTCTTTTTTGGCCGCACTGCACTACATGCGGGGATCTCAGTTCCCCGACCAGGCACAGAACCTGCACCCCCTGCAGTGGTAGCTCGGGGTCTTAACCACTGGACCGCAAGGGAAGTCCCTGGCATGTTTTCTTGAAACTGCAAATACACTGAAAATAATAAAAAATAATTACAGCAGAAATTTAGTAATTCAGATGAAGGTTTGCTGTATTAGTTTAAAAGTCTAGGTTATAAAACATTTTAAAGAAATGCAATCATAAAGCTTTCAAGAAAATGCTAAAACGAGCCAGCTCTAAAACAAATCTTTCGTAGTAGGACAGGAGCTATGAGGGTCCAGCTTTAATGAAGAGGGTTTGTGATTTGTATATCAAATTATTTGTAAACTCGTGCATTTCATTTTCTGTAAGTACTTGAAAACAATTTGTTTTCTTAAAGAGTTTAATGTTCTCTGCACAACATTAGTTGCACTCTTTTTTTTTTTAACATCTTTATTGGAGTATGATTGTTTTACAATGGTGAGTTGGTTTCTGCTATATAACAAAGTGAGTCAGCTATATGTATACATATACCCCCATATCACCTCCCTCTTGCGTCTCCCTCCCACCCTCTCTATCCCACCCCTCCAGGTAGACACAAACCACCAAGCTGATCTCCCTGTGCTATGAGGCTGCTTCCCACTAGCTATCTATTTTACATTTGGTAGTGTTTATATGTCCATGCCACTCTCTCACTTCATCCCAGCTTACCCTTCCCCCTCCCCTAATAGAGCTGCAATGAACATTGTGATACATGACTCTTTCTGAATTATGGTTTTCTCAGGGTATATGCCCATAGATGAACATAGATGCAAAAATCCTCAACAAAATACTAGCAAACAGAACCCAACAGCACATTAAAAGGATCATACACCATGATCAAGCAGGGTTTATCCCAGGAATGCAAGGATTCTTCAATATACGCTAATCAATCAATATGATAAAACATATTAACAAACTGAAGGAGAAAAACCATATGATCATCTCAATAGATGCAGAACAAGCTTCAACAAAATTCAATACCCATTTATGATAAAAACCCTCCAGAAAGTAGGCAGAGGGAACTTACCTCAACATAATAAAGGCCATATATGACAAACCCACAGCCAACATCATCCTCAATGGTGAAAAACTGAAACCATTTCCACTAAGATCAGGAACAAGACAAGGTTGCCCACTCTCACCACTATTATTCAACATAGTTTTGGAAGTTTTACCCATAGCAATCATAGAAGAAAAAGAAATAAAAGGAATCCAAATAGGAAAAAAAGAAGTAAAGCTGTCATTGTTTGCAGATGACATGATACTACACATAGAGAATCCTAAAGATGCTACCAGAAAACTACAAGAGCTAATCAATGAATTTGGTAAAGTAGCAGGATACAAAATTAATGCACAGAAATCTCTTGCATTCCTATAAACTAATGATGAAAAACCTCAAAGTGAAATTAGGAAAACACTCCCATTTACCAATGCAACAAAAAGAATAAAATACCTAGGAATAAACCTACCTAAGGAGACA
>NC_041228.1:34495041-34503390 GCF_002837175.3 Physeter macrocephalus | reverse complement strand
TAAATGTAAGGCCAGACACTATAAAACTCTTAGAGGAAAACATAGGAAGAACACTCTTTGACACAAATCACGGCAAGATCCTTTTTGACCCACCTCCTAGAGAAATGGAAATAAAAACAAAAATAAACAAATGGGACCTAATGAAACTTAAAAGCTTTTGCACAGCAAAGGAAACCATAAACAAGACCAAAAGACAACCCTCAGAATGGGAGAAAATAGTTGCAAATGAAGCAAGGATTCATCTCCAAAATTTACAAGCAGCTCATGCAGCTCAATAGCAAAAAAACAAACAACCCAATCCAAAAATGGGCAGAAGACCTAAATAGACATTTCTCCAAAGAAGATATACAGATGGCCAACAAACACACGAAAGAATGCTCAACATCATTAATCATTAGAGAATTGCAAGTGAAAACTCTAATGAGATATCATCTCACACCAGTCAGAATGGCCATCATCAAAAAATCTACAAACAATAAATGCTGGAGAGGGTGTGGAGAAAAGGGAACCCTCTTGCACTGTTGGTGGGAATGTAAATCGATAGAGCCACTATGGAGAACAGTATGGAGGTTCCTTAAAAAACTAAAAATAGAACTACCATACGACCCAGCAATACCACTACTGGGCATATACCCTGAGAAAACCATAATTAGTTGCACTCTTGATTTCAAAAATTTATGTCCACAACTGCCTTAGACCGAAATGCTAAATAAATATCAGCAATGCAAATTCTGGCCCAGTGCCTACCTAATTAACCAAAATTCCAAGTTGACATCAAGTTTTTGTTCTCATAATAATACAAGGGAATTGTCATATGCCTATGTCAGATAATAACATTTAGGCTGATGTTGTCATTAACAAAGAACAGATCAGAAATAGTACTCTCTGAAAAAGAAGAGCAAAAATTTTGACCTTTCCATTTAGCACTCAGTGGGGAAAATTTACATGTTTCCTATCTTAATGCAACCTGAAAGTTCGGAAATAAAATCTAAATTATTTTTATATTTCTCATCAGCACCTACAAGGAAAAGGTCTCATTAGCATACATAGCACACAGAAGCAATATGAACAAGCTTCGTTCAGATCAAGAAAACCAAATACATTGCAAATTTCTTCCTAAAACAGGAGTTTTCAAAGCTAAACTCAAGACTGAATAGATCACAAAATGTTAGTTCCAGATATTTTTATTAATGTGACATTAAATGTTGAAAATCCCACAGAAACTACTTTTTACAATTTTAAAGAACCTAAGTCATTTTCATGAGATGGCTTGAGGATTTTTCACTGCTTCTCAAAGAAGTTAATTCATTAAGCTGAAGTCAGTCCCTTGCCTTTAGGAGACCAGTGAAAGAGAGGAAAGCTGGAGCAACAAGAGCATAGTGGGGAAATGGTCAAGAAAATTGTCCAAACAATGCAAATGCTTAAGGGACTCAAACAGATATGTGAACACCCATGTTCACAGCAGCATTATTCCACCAAAATGGGGAAGCAACCCAACTGTCTACTGACAGATGAGTGGATAAACTATGGTGTATTCATACAATGGAATATTATTTAGCTTAAAAAAGGAAGGAAATTCTGACATCTGCTACATGGATTAACCTTGAAGACATTATGCTAAATGAAATAAGTCAGCCACAAAAGAACAGATATTATATGATTCCACTAATACGAAGTACCTACAGTAGTCAAATTCAGAGAGACAGAAAGTAGGATGATAACTGTCAGGAGCTGAGGGGCAGGAGAAATGAGAAGTTGTTGTTTAATGAGTAACAGAGTTTCAGTTGGGAAAGATGAAAAGGTTTAGGAGATGGATGGTGATGATGTTTGCGCAATAATGTGAAGTACTTAATACCATTGAACTATACACTTAAAAATGGTTAAAATGGTAAATTTTATGTTACATATATTTTACCATTAAAAAATGCAAATGCTTACAGGAGCAGGCAGGCCTGTGGGTGAGCCGAGCAGGTCAGGGTTTGTGAAGGTAGGAAGAGTGGAGATTCACATCAGTGAGTGTGCATGTGTCCGCTCTAAAGAGAGCAGGTGCTGCTCAGCTCGCTGATTGCAGCCATGTGCCATTTTCCCAGCAGATATGATGATTTTTCAAGAGAAGCTTGAAATCCACATTTTTGAGATATATTCTACTTTCTTTTTTTTTAAGTTGGCAACAAATTTTAAGTTTTAAAAACACTACAGGTCAAATAAAGCAAGTCTGCTGGCCTCTAGAGTGCATCTTTTGATTTAGAAAGTGAATTAACAGCATTCATTTTATATACAAAGGCCACGCCTGATGCAGGGGAGCAAGCCGAGTCCTGAACAGCATCAGCTGGAGCAGAGGAATTATTTCCAGTCTGTGCTGCCAGCCTATGCATTCAGGAAGGCAGGCATACGAGTATATCACAACCATAACCTTATTGTAGGAAGCTACTAACAAGTGGAAAAGGGGTGTTTCTGTGTGTGCTTTGTTTTGCTTTTGTGTATCTGAAATGAGAACCTTTAGAATTCTTGCACACGTGAGAACAGGCTGCCCACTTTGGGCCAGTATAATAGATGCCCATGTTTAGTCTCAGACAAGAAATGAATCCTCCATTTACAAAACAGTCGAATAAAGATGTGAGCAGCATTTATCCAAATCACATGAAGGGTGACTTTGCAGTATTAACACCCCCAATTCTTGTCAATAAGGCTGTGGGAGGCTGAATTCTAAACCAAAATTAATGTTTTAATTTTCTATCACATGAATTTGGGGAGGGAGGGGTGATCATTTCAAAATGATAAAACATCCTAGAATAAACTAACAAGAGTCATTATTAAATAAATGCAACTCTGGAACAGAACTAAGAGCCTTCATAATGCATCTTTTGTTCTTCAAAATAACCAGTTTTATTTTTCATTTGTGTTTACCTTATTACTACTATTCTGTAGATGAGGCAAATAATGTCTTTAGTATAAGAATGTAATTTGAATTAACTGGTTGTTAGGCAGTAATATTCAATTCAATTTAACAAGTGTTTATTGACCACCTTTCATATACTCAATGATGTGATGGGCATAGTGAACAATACATGAGAATTGTGTCCATCCACTTTCCCCACCATTAACACCCCACCTACACAACCTAGCTTCATTTCAAATGGACCAACGAGGAAAGCAAACATGAAACAATCAGAGGGCAGGAGAGGGTAGAATCTACCTGTAGCTCACCTTGGTTTCCACATGGTAGAAAAATATTGTACCATAATATCCTCAACCCTTGCTGGGAGTCATCTTGTCAGGGCATGAGTATTAGAGCCAGAACGGAAACCAAGACGGCTTTCAGTCTTGTTCTGCCTTCAGTAGGGAAAGACTTTATCTCCATTACACAGATAAGCCATGTGAGGATCAGTTAAGGGATTTGTCCAAAGGCACAAAGTAAGTGGGAGAAGAGACCAGGACCCAGACTCCTGCTTGCAGGGCATGACTGCTCCTGCCCCAGTCCACTGCCCATTGCATCGCCAACAGCGAGTACTCTTCCTTAGCCCCACAAGCATTTAATGGGCTTCTTCCTTCGGCAAACTATGCTCTGCCCAATCCCACCAGATATTTGGGGTTAAGTTTGTCACACTGTTTAAAAGATTAAAGGCTATAGTAAGGGGGAAGAGAGACAGTGGTGGGCAAGTTCTCTGTTTGCAGCGGGGCCTCACAATGTCTGCACCTCTAAGGGGTCACTGCAGGTCCAAGGCCTGGTCTTGAGTTCTGCACATTCAGGAATTTGATTTTATCAGTTCCCTCAGGGATTATGAGACTCTGGGGGACTGACTCACGCCAACCAAATGATCAAGACACTGACTGATAAACCAGAAGGCCAATCTGCTCATGTACAATGAGAAACATTATCAGGCAGGCCAGGATATGCTTCTATGCTGCTTCGAAGCCCCTTTCGGAAAATCTCTTCCAAGAGGAGACTCCTTGAAAAACACAGACTAGGACAAAGGGAGCCCTGGTGAACTGGGCTCCACACAAACCACACACAGCTGTTCACCAAATGCATGCCGTGTCCTCCCTCTGTTGCTCACACACTTCTTCAGCCTGTGATTACCACCACTCTTCTCCCCAAACACACCTGACCCCATTCTCTTCTGGTTAAAATAATATTAATAACTAATATTAATAACATATTGAATGCTTACTACAAGCTAAGCACAGCTCTAAATAGTTTCACATGCATTGTCTCATTTAATTTCCCCAACGTTGTGAGATAGACACTCTCATTATTTTCCTTTTTAAACAAAGGAAGGCTCAGAAACACAGAAAGTTGGCTATCCTAAGGACACCAGCCAACAGCAATCCAGAGACCTTCAAGATGGTGGAGGAGTAAGAGGTGGAGATCACCTTCCTCCCCACAAACACATCAGAAATACATCTACATGTGGAACAATTCCTACAGAACACCTACTGAACACTGGCAGAAGACCTCACACTTCCCAAAAGGCAAGAAACTCCCCACGTACCTGGCATGTGGCTGACAGGGTCTTGGTGCTCTGGCCGGGTGAAGACACTCCCCACGTACCTGGCACGTGGCTGACAGGGCCTTGGTGCTCTGGCCGGGTGTCAGGCCTGTGCCTCTGAGGTGGGAGAGCCGAGTTCAGGACACTGGTCCACCAGAGACCTCCAAGCTCCACATAATATCAAACGGCTAAAGCTCTCACAGAGATCTCCATTTCAACACTAAGACCCAGCTCCACTCAACAACCAGCAAGCTCCAGTGCTGGACACCCTATGCCAAACAACTAGCAAGACAGGAACACAACCCTACCCATTTAGCAGAGAGGCTGCCTAAAATCATAATAAGGTCACAGACAAACCAAAACACAACACCAGACACAATCCTGCCCACCAGAAAGACAAGATCCAGTCTCATCCACCACAACACAGGCACTAGTCCCCTCTGCCACGAAGCCTACACAACCCACTGAACCAACCTTAGCCACTGGGGACAGACACCAAAAACAACGGGAATTATGAACCTGCAGCCTGTGAAAAGGAGACTCCAAACACCATTAAGTTAAGCAAAATGAGAAGACAGAGAACCACACAGCAGATGAAGGAGCAAGGTAAAAACCCACCAGACCAAACAAATGAAGAGGAAATAGGCAGTCTACCTGAAAAAGAATTCAGAGTAATGATAGTAAAGATGATCCGAAATCTTGGAAACAGAATGGAGAAAATACAAGAAACGTTAACAAGGACCTAGACGAACTACAGAGCAAAGAAACAATGATGAACAACACAATAAATGAAATTTAAAATTCTCCAGAAGAAATCAATAGCAGAATAACTGAGGGGGAAGAACGGATTGGTGACCTGGAAGATAAAATAGTGGAAATAACTATTGCAGAGCAGAATGAAGAAAAAAGAATGAAAAGAATTGAGGACCATCTTAGAGACCTCTGGGACACTATTAAATGCACCAACATTCGAATTATAGGGGTCCCAGAGAAGAAGAGAAAAATAAAGGGACTGAGAAAATATCTGAAGAGATTACAGTTAAAAACTTCACTAATATGGGAAAGGAAATAATCAAGTCCAAGAAGCAGAGAGAGTCCCATACAGGACAAATCCAAGGAGAAACACGCCAATACACATATTAATCAAACTATCAAAAATTAAATACAAAGAAAAAATATTAAAAGCAGCAAGGGAAAAACAACAAATAACATAAAAGGGAATCCCCATAAGGTTAACAGCTGATCTTTCAGCAGAAATCTGCAAGCCAGAAGGGAGTGGCAAGACATATTTCAAGTGATGAAAGGGAAGAACCTAAAACCAAGATTACTCTACCCAGCAAGAAGAGAGATTCAAAAGAGCAAATCATTCAGAATGATTTTCTGAATGATTCAGAATCTCATTCAGATTCGACACAGAAATTAAAACCTTTACAGACAAGCAAAAGCTAAGAGAATTCACCATCACCAAACCAGCTTTACAACAAATGCTAAAGGAACTTCTCTAGGCAGGAAACACAAGAGAAGGAAAAGACCTTAAATAACAAACCCAAAACAATTAAGAAAATGGTCATAGGAAGATACATATCGATAACTACCTTAAATGTAAATGGTTGCTCCCACCAAAAGACACAGACTGGCTGAATGAATACAAAACCAAGACCCACATATATGTTGTCTACAAGAGACCCACTTCAGACCTAGGGACACATACAGACTGAGAGTGAGGGGATGGAAAAAGATATTCCATGCAAATGGAAATCAAAAGAAAGCTGGAGGAGCAATTCTCATATCAGACAAAATAAACTTTAAAATAAAGACTATTACAAGAGACAAAGAAGGACACTACACAATGATCAAGGGACCAGTCCAAGAAGAATACATAACAATTGCAAATAACTATGCACCCAACATGGGAGTACCTCAATACATAAGGCAAATACTAACAGCCATAAAAGGGGAAATCGACAGTAACACAATCTTGGTGGGGGACTTTAACACCCCATTTTCACCAATGGACAGATCATCCAAAATGAAAATAAAAAAAGAAACACAAGCTTTAAATGACACATTTGATAAGATGAACTTAACTGATATTTATAGGACTTAATTGATATTTATAGGACATTTCATCCAAAAACAACAGAATACACTTTCTTCTCAAGTGCTCATGGAACATTTTCCAGGACAGATCATATCTTGGGTCACAAATCAAGCCTTGGTAAATTTATGAAAATTGAAATCGTATCAAGTGTCTTTTCCAATCACAATGCTATCAGACTAGATAGCAATTCCAGGAAAAAATCTGTAAACAATACAATCACATGGAGGCTAAACAATACACTACTTTAATAACCAAGAGATCACTGAAGAAATCAAAGAGGAAATCAAAAAACACCTAGAAACAAATGACAATGAAAACACGATGACCCAAAACCTATGGGATGCAGCAAAAGCAGTTCTAAGAGGGTAGTTGATAGCAATACAATCCTACCTCAAGAAACATGTCAAATAAACAACCTAACATTACACCTAAAGCAATTAGAGAAAGAAGAACAAAAGAACCCCAAAGTTAGCAGAAGGAAAGAAATCATAAAGATCAGATCAGAAATAAATGAAAAAGAAATGAAAAAATTGATAAACCCATTAGCCAGACTCATCAAGAAAAAAGGGAGAAGATTCAAATTAATAGAATTAGAAATGAAAAAGGAGAAGTAACAACTGACAATGCAGAAATACAAAATATCATGAGATTACTGCAAGCAACTCTATGCCAATAAAATGGACAACCTGGAAGAAATGGACAAATTCATAGAAAAGCACAACCTTCTGGAACTGAACCAGAAAAACAGAAAATATAAACAGCTTCCATAGTGTGATGGTTAGCACTCCGGACTCTGAAAATATAAACAGACCAATCAAAAGCACTGAAATTGAGACTGTCATTAAAAATCTTCCAACAGGGCTTCCCTGGTGGCGCAGTGGTTGAGAGTCCGCCTGCCGATGCAGGGGATACAGGTTCGTGCCCCAGTTCGGGAGGATCCCACATGCCGCAGAGCGGCTGGGCCCGTAAGCCATGGCTGCTGGGCCTGCACATCTGGAGCCTGTGCTCCACAATGGGAGAGGCCACAACAGTGAGAGGCCTGCGTACAGCAAAAAAAAAAAAAAAAAAAAAAAAAAACCTCTTCCAACAAACAAAAGCCCAAGACCAGATGGCTTCACAGGCTAATTCTATCAAACATTTAGAGAAGAGCTAACACCTATCTTTCTCAAACTCTTCCAAAAGATAGCAGAGGGAGGCACACTCCCAAACTGATTCTATGAGGCCACCATCACCCTGATACCAAAACCAGACAAAGATGTCACAAAGAAAGAAAACTATAGGCCAATATCACTGATGAACATAGATGCAAAAATCCTCAACAAAATAGTAGCAAACAGAAAACAACAGCACATTAAAAGGATCATACAGTATGATGAAGTGGGGTTTATCCCAGTAATGCAAAGATTCTTCAATATACACAAATCAATCAATGTGATAAAACATATTAACAAATTGAAGGAGAAAAACCATATGATCATCTCAATAGATGCAGAACAAGCTTTTGACAAAATTCAACACCCATTTATGATAAAAAAAAACCCTCCAGAAAGTGGGCATAGAGGGAACTTACCTCAACATAATAAAGGCCATACATGACAAACCCACAGCCAACATCATCCTCAATGGTGAAAAACTGAAACCGTTTCCTCTATGATCAGGAGCAAGACAAAGATGCCCACTCTCACCATTATTCAACATAGTTTTGGAAATTTTAGCCACAGCAATCAGAGAAGAAAAAGAAATAAAAGGAATCCAAAT
>NC_041228.1:34443515-34493627 GCF_002837175.3 Physeter macrocephalus | reverse complement strand
AAGTGTCCATCGACAGATGAGTGGATAAAGAAGATGTGGCACATATATACAATGGAATATTACTCAGCCATAAAAAGAAACGAAATTGAGTTATTTGTAGTGAGGTGGATGGACCTATAGACTGTCATACAGAGTGAAATAAGTCAGAAAGAGAAAAATAAATACCGTATGCTAACACATATATATGGAATCAAAAAAAAAATGGTTCTGATGAACCTAGGGGCCGGACAGGAATAAAGACACAGACGTAGAGAATGGACTTGAGGACACAGGGAGGGGGAAGGGGAAGCTGGGACAAAGTGAGAGAGTGGCATGGACATATATACACACCAAATGTAAAATAGATAGCTAGTGGGAAGCAGCCTCATAGCACAGGGAGACCAGCTTGGTGCTTTGTGACCACCTAGAGGGGTGGGATAGGGAGGGTGGGAGGGAGACACAAGAGGGAAGAGATATGGGGATACATGTATATGTATAGATGATTCACTTTGGTATAAAGCAGAAACTAAAACACCATTGTAAAGCAATTATACTCTAATAAAGATGTTAAAAAAAAAAAAAAAAGGAAGGCTAAGAAGGGTTAAGTACCTTGCCCACAGTCTCACAGCCAGCAAGCCAGCACAAGGATTCAAACACAGGAAGTCAGACCCCAGAGCCCATACTCCTAACCCCTAAGCTACCCTGCCTGCAAGGCACTCCAACTCCCTCAATGCCCATTTCACATGGCACTGCCTCTGATGCAGCCTTTAATGACCCCTGATGATCTGTGTTCTCAGCCTCCTCCAGGCCCCATTGCTCCTCTAGCTTTTGCTGCATATGTAACTACAATCCCTACCTTCCTTTTTGGGATTTAAGGCAAATGGACCCATAGTCATCAGCTCAGGCTGCTGTAACAGAATCCCACACTCTGGGTGACTTAAACAACAGTTATTTATTATCTCACAGTTCTAGAGGCTATAAGTCCGAGATCAACATTTCAGTAGAGATGGTTTCTGGTCAGGCATTCTTCCTGGCTTACAAACGATCACCTTCTCACTGTGGCCTTTTCTCTGTGCATGCAGAGAAAGAAATAGCTCTTGTATCTCTTCTTTTTCTTATAAGGACACCAGTCCTCTCAGATTAGAGCCCCACCCTTATTTAACCTTAACTATGTCACTAATGGACCTGTTTAAATATCGTCACATTGGAAATGAGGGCTTCAATACATGAATTTGGGGGAGGCAGAGGGGACACAATTCATCTAATAATGAATTATACTGTAAAGCAAACCATGTTATTGGAAGTTCCACTGAATAAAGCTTCCATTTGCAACTAATAATATTCACTTCCTGGTTATATCAGGGGCTTAGCTGTGGCAGAGACACAAGTAAATCTCAATTCCCTCACCAACACTGCATAATTCATCTTTGTAGGAGGCAGACGGACTGTGCTGAGGGCTCATCAGAAGTCCAGCCGTCTCTCCATCACACAGTACTGACAAGGAAAACCCTCAAGTCAGAGAGCATACCTGGCTCCAAAGGCAGTACTGCACAGTTGTTAGAGAAGTGGACTCTGGAGCAGACTTGGGTTTAATCACTTACAGGCTGTGTGACTTTCGGCAGGTGGGTTACCTTCTCTGAGCATCAGATGATTCATTTTTGTTTTTTTAGACCAGTTTCCTGCCCTCATGCAGGGAACGGATGGAGACTGATTTAGCTGATATTGATGAGGCAACCAAGGGCAGTAAAGAGTTGGGTGGTGGGAGGTTTACATTCAATGAAGAGTAATGAAACTCCTATATGGCATTAGGCCAGGGGGTTCCTTCCTGGATTCATTCAAATTGTACTCGGTAGGAAACAGCCCTACTGTTAGATGTCAGTCACTATTTTAGAACAATAAGGTATACAGAGGTAAGTGTAGTAATTTGTCATATTTTGTGGCCAAACAGCATTTTTTCGAATACTCCTCCCATATTTGAGAAACTTCCTACCTTCTGAGTCCACATCTTCCAGAGAAGTCAGGAATTTGAATCCCCAGCCCACTTTACAGGCACGTAACCTGGGCTCCACAAATAAGCAGCAACCATGCAAAAATTCTTCTCAGAAGAGAGTAGGGGTACATAAGGAGTCACCATACGGGATTCACTGTGGTGGAGATGTATGGAGCATGGCAGAGAGACGCCCAGCCTGCAGAAGCAACAGCAATGGGGTCCCCACATAAGGACTCACTTGATGGTATGAGCAGAGGGGCCTGTGCTGTGTGGTAGCCACACCAAGGTCTCTACTGGAGCCACCAGTGGTGTAATTTGTGTAGTGTTCCTGGCTGCATGGCCTCCAAGTCTGACCCTGGTCCTCCCAGAAATTCTGTGAGCTCCTTAATATCCTTTTAAAAACTCTCTTTCTGTATAAACTAGCCAGAGTGGGCACTATTGTTTGCAACTGAGAACTTCAAACCAGTATGAAACCAAATAATAGTTGCACTACTAAATTAAAGTCAAGAGAGAAGAAACACATTTTGGCATATCAGGGAACTTTTTTAACCCCATTAATATACTTATTTTTTTTTCTGGCCGCAACTTTCGGCTTGCATGAGCTTAGCTCCCTGACCAGGGATTGAACCTGCAGGCAGTGGAAGCGCAGTGTCCCAACCACTGGACTGCCAGAGAATTCCCTAAAATTTTAAATAAGTACAAGAAATTAAGGCAACTATCTGCGAAACTTTGATAGTCAAAAGCAGCTGATCATTTGTTCCAGAGGATATCTGGGACCACTGCAGTAGGTACAGTAAGCAAGAGATACGGCAATTCTGTCAGCACAAAGTTCACACACACACACACACACACACACACACACACACACACACACACACACCCCTTGAAGTTCCTGATTTATGAGATAGTTAAAAACCAAGCAATTATTTCCCAGTGGCACACACACACACACACACACACACACACACACACACACACACCCCTTGAAGTTCCTGATTTATGAGATAGTTAAAAACCAAGCAATTATTTCCCAGTGGGTTTTAAGATCATGGATATATAAACAGGACAATTTAATCATTACCTCAATAAACTGGGTCTTAAATCCTAGGCACAGCTAAAGGTTTACACAAAGTCTTTATGTAATTCACCAAAATCATTTCAATGCTAGAACAGCTTAGACTTTAAACAGAGGGCACCTAACAAGAGCCCTTAAAGTCTTATCCTCCTACTTAATCAAAAAAATGGAGACAAGACCACCCTGCTATTGGTTTTCTCAAAAAGAGCAAGTCTTTTTATTTAAATTTTATTTTATCTATTTTTTATACAGCAGGTTCTTATTAGTTATCTATTTTATACATGTTAGTGTATACATGTCAATCCCAATCTCCCCAAAGATGCAAGTCTTAATAACAATTTTGTTTGGTTTAACAGCATCATTTTTCAGGACTAATGACTAAAAAATCATAGGTGATCTAGGCCTTTCCAAACATTCTGGACTTCATAGGTCTTTGGATTTGTCACATACAGAAAAGATAAAGTCAGTGACCCAGACTGCTTACCCTGAGCCCCAAAATCTTGATTATGGATATCCAGTTATTTATGATATACCTGAAAATGTTCCAAAGTGGACATGGGTTATTTTTGTCTGGACAGCATCCATTCCCATTTCTTCAGGTACTAACATCCCAATTGTCTCTAGAGACTATACTCCCTTATACCCTGTCCATGTGTTTTAATAAAGAGGTGGTTTAACCCCTCTCCAGGGGTGGGCAGTGACCTAGGCCTGACCAATCAGCCTGGCTGCCATGTTTGGTTGAGAGACTGGCAATCCAGAGCAATGAGAATCAAACCTGGGAATTTTGCTGTCACTGTAGAGAAAGAGAAGCTCTCCACGGGGCAGCTCAGCTAACAGATAAGCCTGGAGCTTCCAATGGTGTCTTGAGGTCATGAAGGGAGGGCCTGCCTGAGGATGAAACCAATTCAGATGAATGCAGAGCCAAGCGATGGCAAGAGTTTAATTTCTGAGGTTATTGTTTAAGACCTGGATCCAGCCAAACTTTTGCCTACACAGTTACAAGAACCAATTAATGATTTATTTAGATGACAGTCAACCTTAAAATTTTTTAAAAACAGTACTTTCTAGAATAGAAAAACTTGCCAGGTTAGTCATATGTTGCATCTATTTTATTTTCAATTCTAGGAAAGTTATCTTTAATAAATTTGGGGTAGCCATATTCAAAAAAAAAAAAACCAATTAAATTTGATATTTTCCTAAGTCCCTTGAAATTCAGTTTCTATCATTCACAACCTGAAGAGTCTTAACAGATATAGATACTTGAGACTTTATAAAGATAGCAAATGTGTTATTTAATTTTAAAAGTATTAAAGTATAAAATGAGCTTATACCAGATGTTAATTTCCTGCTCTGAACAACTTCCCATGTCTTGCCCACAATCCCCTGCTTGGGAAAATGGTGCTGGAGAAGTCTGTGCATGAGGCAACCACCAAAGGACCTGGGATGCACAGCCAACCCAAAGGCAGTGAATCATTTTCCTAGCCAGGCTCTAAAGGCTGTGTAGCCTGGCTCAATGAACTAGACCAACAGGAAACTCGCAGCTACAAGTTTGAGCCAGAAGATACTGAGGTCCCAGGCTGCAGCCTTATGGGCTGGCCATTCAGGGACCATATGTAAAATGAAGCAACAGAAGAAGGCAGAAGAGAAAGAGGGGCCAATTGAGCCCTGAGACCACATGACCTCTGAGAAAGGTAATGACTCCATTCCTAATTTTAAAGTCCTTTGTTTGGGGCTCCATGAGACCCAGCTGTTCTTTGTTTCACAGGCTCAGAATCCTTTGAAGGGGCAGAGCAGTAGAGTGGTTAGAGACTACGGCTCCCAAGTGACCACCTGGGTGTGAGTCCGGATTCCCACCGACCACCCACGTGCTTAGGACACATTCTCTAAGGCTGCTCCTCCTCAGTAGAATGGGGTTAATAACACTCTACCTGGAGTAGGGCAGAAGAGTCCATGTGACAATATACTCAGAACAATGTAACAATAGAAGTAGTCATTGTTACAATGAGCTCCTTGTACTTAAACTCATTTGAGTGACATCCTAGTGCTTGGCCACTGAGAGGGCCCAAACTAAAGCAACAATTTATTAAGTGATTAACTTAAACAAAAATATAGTCTTAAACAATACATACAGTACTGTCAGCCTATGGACATAACTACAGGGAAAAATCCTCTTTAACGGGAAAACCTGAGCCATGGGTAGCACGTGAAAGTGGACACCCCATCCCTGTCTTTATCCTGTATTGCGCCCTGTTCCTCCTGGGTCCCACACTGACCCCTCGGGACTAGTTCATTCCATGTGCCAAGGCTGATGTGCCAACTTCCCGGACTTCTCTTCCTCCGTCTGCAACTGCTCGAAGCTCAGCCTCCTCTTCCAATGCATTCTACAGCTCTAGCTATTCCTGCGGCTCCTTGTTCTTGGCAGGCAGGTGCCCGTGTACACTGAGTGTGCCGGGAAAAGATGCCAATGCTGAAGAAGCAGGAGAGCATCTGTAGGCTGCCCCGGCTTTCGGGATGAAGAAAACAGGTAAGCCAAATCCAGAGCCTTCTCTCATTACTCAAACCGCTGGCCTGTGATTACTTCCTGTTCCGAGTGGGCCCACCCCTTCTGAGGTTGGAAAAAAATTCACCTAGAGGTTGGGGGGTTTTACTCTTTAACTGTTTTGTCCCTTCTGTGAAAATTACAAAAGCAACTGTACAGACTTTGTTCCTTTCCAAGTAAGTATTGTTTAATCACTCCAAACTGCTGATCTATGCTTTCCAGCCTTTAAAAAAACAAAATGGATTTTGCTAAAGAAAGGTGATAAAAATCACCTTTCAAAGAACCTCTTTATTTAGAAAAAAAAAATTCTCTATTTCCCCAGAAAAAAAAGATTCACAGATATATTCTTCAAATCTGTTCTCCAAAATGTATTAAGAATGAGAAGCATACAGGAGTCCTGAGAAAGGAACAGAAATTTTATTTCTTTAGGAAAAAAATAAGGGCCTTCCCCAAAGGCCCTGGTGTATTTGGTTTTGTATTCTTTTCTAAAAGGCAATAATCAAGGAATTAAATCTATATTCCCGAGGTCTTTCTCCCTGCCTTATTTTGGTAGAATCAGGATGTAAGTTTTTTAGTACAATTACTACTCTAAAAATTGGAAGACTAATATATTCTGACAGCTACAGAAGAGGTTTGGGGGAGAGAAGGGCTAACACACTCCAATGTTTCAAGCAAGGGGCCACTCCCATGCCAGGATAAGCCACTTTTTGACCTTAAAGGCAGTCCCTCAACTTACAGGCTGATCATGTTCTAAGTTTCTTCCTAACCTGGAATTCTTAGAATCTAGAAAGTATTCTCCCCCAAGAAAAATGTTCTAAGCACTGACTTATGTCACCCTAAAAGAGCCATCCTCACCTCAGATTTCCTTAAGAATCACAGAATTTTGTCCTATGGGCCCTGCACACTCCCGACACAACTCGTACCTTTCATTTTTGGAAATGCATTCAAAACTCCAAATAAGACACAGTGCTTCTGACCCTACAGCACTGTCACCAGTGCCAAGATGTCAGTGGTGGCCAAGGCCTGCCTTCCTGGGGTGAAGAGACTCGCCTCACCCACGGTGACCAGACAAGGGAACCGAGAGGGGTAAGGGTAGGGGCAGGAGGGGTCCTTCCTGTCCCTCCTTGTGGTCCTCACTTGGCCACCAGTAGAGAAGGGAAAAGCAAGAACTTGAGGCTGGCAAGGCAGACAAGACCCCAGGGCCACAGAGTGCAGGAATGGGGGAGGGAAGGAGAATTCTCTAAGGCTTCAGCTGGCCGGTTCCTCCAGCTCAGCCAGGACTGCCTGTGCTCTTAACTTTCATTTCCACTGTTGGTTGCTAAGTGCTATACATAATGCAAAAGTAAATAGTAACACAGCACAGTTTGGGAGACACGAAAACACACATCAATCAGCCAAGGGGAAAAAAAAAAAAAAAACCTCTCGAAGTTTCTAGCTTTATTTTTAGATCCTGGTTGACCAAATGAGTAACTTAAGTGCCCAAAGGAAGAGAAGCTGGGACGGAAAAGTGTAACACAGATGCTGCAGATCTCCGGGCCCATCTTAGCTGATAAAATATGCATCAGTCAAGTCCTCAGGTGTTTTAAGTACCTCACAGTAGTGCTTTGACTAGGGTACAACATCCAATGCACTCTACTCACAAGACTTGCTGGAAAGAAAAATACATCACCCCCTGGGGCTTCCAGACTGTGGAGCAAGTGCAACACAAAATATTGATACCCTTTAGTAGAGAACGCAACTTAATAAAAGTAACTAAAACAATGCTAAAGAAATGAGCGTAAATCCATTGAGGAAAGGAAGAGTGTTTTATTCACCTTGTATTTCCCACAACACCTGGCATATTGCCTTGGACAGAGCAGACATGCAACAAATGTTTTTTCAAAAATAATATTAATAATGGTCCTGGAAGAGCCCCCATTTCTAAGCAAAACTATCATTATGACCTTCCTGAGATTCCCTACATGGTGATCAAACTAGACCTGAAGTTTCAAAGATAAATTTATCACTTTAAAAGGAAATCAGAAGGAAGAGCAAAACAACAGATAGAATAATATAAAAGAATCAACCACCAGACTGGAAAGCAGGAATAACCCTGAATGAGTCTTTGAGATTTGCTTGGCTTCTTCACCTGTAACACAAGTTTATATTTGTGGCCCTACACCTCAGGGAAATGCAGCAGAGATGGATGCGAAATCATTAGGGGCTGCTCAGACTACACTCACGAGCAGCATTGTGATGGTCAGGTTACAAGGCAAAGATCTAGGATCCAAGGGGACCAAGTTACTCTCAGTGTAACTACCAGGTAAATGCAAAATCTTCCTTCCCTTAGAAAAGACGCTTCTGATTATAATACCACTGTTTTAAGTTGAAAAAAAATGCACAAATAAGAAAAGACACTTGCTTTATGGAAAGTTAAAACAATTAAAAACACCATTCAATAAAGAGTGCTAGGACATCTTTTACCTTTTTAAATGTTCAAAACGTCAATTATTAAATCCACTAGAAATATATCCTAGGATATAATCTTGCATAAAGTAAAGGTTACTGTACAAAAATGGTAATAGCAAAAAAATTATTTAGATTTGTTATCAAATGACCAATCTTGGAACGTCTAAGTAACCTGAGGTATATCCAGTCTATGGAATCTTTTATGCCCAATTACATACTATCTACAAAGAATATAAAATAAAATGGAAAAGTCTTTTAAAGTAAAAACTTCCATTTCTTTTACTCTCAATCCTTCACTTCTGACACCAATATGCAACGGTTTTTACCACACCAACCAATTCTCTAACTCTCTGGGCACCAACTGGGTGTCCTATAACTCCATTCTTATTACTAACTACCTGGAGTTAATGCAGACCCCTCAGGTTAAGGGCTCAGTCCCACAGGACTGCTCTCCACTTCAGACACCAGTTGCAAGTCCTAGGTTGTCACCTGTACTTCTGACCAATCAGCTATAGATTGGGGGTTCCTAAGACCCCCTCCTCAGGTTCAATAATTTGCTAGAACAGCTCACAGAACTCAAGAAAATAGTTTACTTAGTAGAGTATGAAACTGTTACAGAAAGATACAACTCAGGAAGGCCAGTTGGAAGAGGTGCATACAGCAAGGTATGGGGGAAGGGGTGTAGAGCTTCCATGCTCTCTCCAGGCATGCCACCCTCCCAGCACTTTGATGTGTTTGGCAACCTGGAAGGTCTCCAAACCCTATTACTTAGGATTTTTATGGCAGTTCCATTATGTAGGCATGTGTTGATTAAATCATTGGCCATTGGTGACTGAATTCAATCCCCAGCCCCTCTTCCCTCCCTGGAGGATTGGGGGGGATGGAGTGGGGGGAGGGACTAAAAATTCCAACCCTCTATCTTACAAGAGTCACTTCATTAGCATAAATTCATATATGGCTGAAAAGGGCACATTATGAATAACAAAAGATGTTCCTCTTATCCCTATCACTAGAAACTCCAAGGGTTTTAGGAGCTCTGTGCCAGCAACTGGGGGCAAAGACCAAATATATATTTCTTATTATATCACAGCATCACAGCTTGCAGTACAGTTAAATGAAAATTAATTTTTAAAATATATAAATATGACTATGTAGCTAAGAAAAAAATCTCTCATAAAAATAATGAAATGTTTCAAATATTAACCTTGTTTGCCTTTGAATATTTGGATTATTTTTTCTTTCTAGTTTTCCATAATGTTCATATTTTAGTTCATGATAATGCCTTACTTTTATAATGGTGGGGATTAGGGTATGAAGGAAACAGCACCCAAGCTCTGGGGAACATATTCTTTAAGTGTCTGGATTAGAAAAATACAAGGCACAGTCTTCCTGTTGCTTTCCCAAGAAACTTCAGAGGCCAGAACTGACTTCTGATTCTCACTGCTTGCCTTTTGGTCTCACATGGAAAAGGCTGTCATGTCTTCCAAAGGGTGAAGTGGTGGGAACTCAACATCACAGACTTCCCACATCCCGATCCCACATCCCAATCCTCCCCTTCCAACCAGTCACAGCGCAAAATCCCATCAAAGTGCTCTGACTTTAAATATCCTATTAGAAATTTTAGGTCACAAGTCTAAAGAGAAATGTGTGCGTGTGTGTGTGTGTGTCTTTCTGTCTGTACATCTGCTTCCTCCCCCCTTCCTCTATCTTCAAGGGCAGCAAGACAAACTCCAGGGCAATGATGCAGCCATCTGCCTCATTCGCCAAATCTGATAAATCTGAGTGATAAATGATAAATCTATTCATTAAAATAAAATGACAATGCAAAAGAGTGAGAACCAAAGGAACCCCAGCCAGGAAAACACTCCAATATTAAACAATTTTAAATAACAACAGGTTAAAGTCCATCCCTCCTCTCAACCTTGCCATAAAATCCAAATTAATAATCTCGGATCCCTATGGGCAGTATTCCAGACCCTAATACTGAGTTAGGCTAAATATTTCCCCTTCGAGTGCATACAACAATGAGATAAACATTCAAAATCCCTTACACAGCACTACAGAGATATATATCATATATACCATTACATAAATGGTAAATTATGTAAAAACCCAAGTATTAACACTGGCTGCCTTTGAATTATGGGTAACAATACTACAGTTACGTTCCTAAAAGTGTGAGGTAAATTAGAGATTTTTAATTTCAAAACTACTAAAAGTACACCCAGTGGTGTGTTCACCATTGAAAGAAATTCTCTGAAAAGCTTATTAAAACAAAAAAATTTTAGCAAAGAAAATGATCCCTCGAATTTATCTCTTTAGTAAATTCAAGTATTGGCAGGTTCTTGCATGAAATGAAGGAGGTACACTTGTACCTTGGAGATTAAAGAGCAGCTCCAGCCGCAGCAGGAGTTCCCTATGTGAGACGCTGCACCTGATGCCCACCTAACCTTCTCAACCTTCACAGCAGCCCCATGAAGCAGGTCCATGTACTGCCCAGTTGTCACCTGAAGATACAAGTTCCAGGAGGTCACACAGCTACTAAGCAGCAGCACTAAGACTGAAGCCAGGTTAATCCAGCTCCGGAGGAGATGTGCTCTTTCCACTATGGATCTACAGATTGCCTCTGCACCCCTTTTTCCTCCTACCAAAAGTACCCACGCCCAAGCTTGGCTTGGACAACATTTAGGAAAAACAACTGGTATCCACTAATCAAAGAGATCATCAGGCACTTCCCTGGTGGCGCAGTGGTTAAGAATCCGCCTGCCAATGCAGGGGACACGGGTTCGCGCCCCGGTCCGGGAAGATCCCACATGCTGCGGAGCAACTAAGCCCATGTGCCACAACTCAGCCAGGAAAACACTCCAATATTAAACAATTTTAAATAACAACAGGTTAAAGTCCATCCCTCCTCTCAACCTTGCCATAAAATCCAAATTAATAATCTCGGATCCCTATGGGCAGTATTCCAGACCCTAATACTGAGTTAGGCTAAATATTTCCCCTTCGAGTGCATACAACAATGAGATAAACATTCAAAATCCCTTACACAGCACTACAGAGATATATATCATATATACCATTACATAAATGGTAAATTATGTAAAAACCCAAGTATTAACACTGGCTGCCTTTGAATTATGGGTAACAATACTACAGTTACGTTCCTAAAAGTGTGAGGTAAATTAGAGATTTTTAATTTCAAAACTACTAAAAGCACACCCAGTGGTGTGTTCACCATTGAAAGAAATTCTCTGAAAAGCTTATTAAAACAAAAAAATTTTAGCAAAGAAAATGATCCCTCGAATTTATCTCTTTAGTAAATTCAAGTATTGGCAGGTTCTTGCATGAAATGAAGGAGGTACACTTGTACCTTGGAGATTAAAGAGCAGCTCCAGCCGCAGCAGGAGTTCCCTATGTGAGACGCTGCACCTGATGCCCACCTAACCTTCTCAACCTTCACAGCAGCCCCATGAAGCAGGTCCATGTACTGCCCAGTTGTCACCTGAAGATACAAGTTCCAGGAGGTCACACAGCTACTAAGCAGCAGCACTAAGACTGAAGCCAGGTTAATCCAGCTCCGGAGGAGATGTGCTCTTTCCACTATGGATCTACAGATTGCCTCTGCACCCCTTTTTCCTCCTACCAAAAGTACCCACGCCCAAGCTTGGCTTGGACAACATTTAGGAAAAACAACTGGTATCCACTAATCAAAGAGATCATCAGGCACTTCCCTGGTGGCGCAGTGGTTAAGAATCCGCCTGCCAATGCAGGGGACACGGGTTCGCGCCCCGGTCCGGGAAGATCCCACATGCTGCGGAGCAACTAAGCCCATGTGCCACAACTACCGAGCCTGCGCTCTAGAGCCCGTGAGCCACAACTACTGAGCCTGAGTGCCACAACTACTGAAGCCCGCACGCCCAGAGCCCATGCTCGGCAACAAGAAAAGCCACTGCAATGAGAAACCCACACGCTGCAAGGAAGAGTAGCCCCCGCTTGCCGCAACTAGAGAAAGCCCGCGCGCAGCAAGGAAGACCCGACGCAGCCAAAAATAAATAAATTAAATTAAATTAAAAAGAGACGATCAATAGTAATGCTGAATGAAGAAGGTACTGAATTACTATGTCAATTTTCAAAAAGTTAATCAATCCTCAAATTAGAACTAGAGGAAGGAAGCTACACATGGCCTTCCAATAATGAAAACAGAAAAAATAAACCAATTACACGGTCTGGTGGGGAAAAAGAAAGGTAGAGAAGGGCCTAAAAATAGTTGCCATGTTATTTCCGCTTTAATAATAGCAGATTCGCACACAATCTCTTGGAAATGTCACCTAGGCAACCAGAAATACAAAGACAGAGATGTTTGGAAAAATATATGTATATGAATCTATTTTGCCATCTTCTGAACATAAATGATCACTATTGCAAGAAAAGGACAAAAACTAGGAGACTAAACAGTGGGGGAAAGGTAGGTACAGGAGAAAGTTTTGTAAGCAGGTGCCCAGTATAAAGAAGGGTAATAAGGTATAAAAGTAGGTCTCTATTTGTATAAGAAGCCCTGATCTATTGCCTCAAATTTGGGTCAAGAATCTGCTAGGAGTGTTAAACATGTTTTTTTCTCTGTTTTTGAAATCTCAAGTTTTTATCTAATAAAACAAAGGCAGACTAATACAAAAAAGGGTAGCCTGGCAAACTTTAAAACACATTTGGAAAACTATCTTAAGTCCCACTTAACTAGGGGGACCATATGCCACTCTTCACCTGGATTGCCTAGGACATCCGTGTTTGTGCCTGTTGTTTTGTAATAATCATTAAAAAGCTCTCCTCCTTCACAGTCAAAAGTGTCCTGGTGTGAACAATAAATTATATGGTCACTATATTTAGCCAAGACATATTTCTTATCCACTTAATGATGTGCTAGCTACTAGGTTGGGAACTTAGATTAGCATCAAGACAATTCTGGAGATAGAATCTCTGATCTCCAGAACACTACAATCTCGTTGAATAGACAAAAATAACACCCAAACAACAGTGAAATAGTGAAAACTTGATAATCATTGGTGTACTCTAGGCTGTAAGTGCCTTGGTTCAGATCAGAGACAAAGTAGACCATGTATCCCCTCAAGTGAGACACTACAGAGAACTAATGGCAAATGCCACCAGGCTTTACAAGCACTTACTGCATAGCAGGCACTGTGCCAAGCATGATGCCCACATGACGTCAGTTCATGCTCAAAACAACCCCAGAAGCGAAGAACTATCATTATGCTCATTTTGCAGATGAGATGACTCACCCAAAGTCATGCCGGAGAATTCAAATGCCCAACTCCAAGCACACGTTCTCCACCACTGCGGTGTAGACACACTGCTTCCTGACTGCCAGCTTCTCCAGTTGATGCAGCAGTCACGTGTTAGCAGAGCCATCAGCTGCTCTTTCGGCTCTGTAGCAGTGCAAGCTGTGGTCAAGCCCTGGCAGAAGGCTGCCAGATCTGTTAGGGCCCAGGCAGGCCCCAGAGGTCTCTGTGAGCCTACTGAGGATCGAGGCTAGTGAGAAGAGGCAATGGGGGGTTCAGGAAAGCAGTGGTTCAGGAAAGCAGTGAAGGCTCGGCTCACATCAAGGAGCGTTACCACCCTGGGCCTGAGGGCTAGAGGGGAAGGAGTGGCTAAAGGAATGCAGAGAGGATGGCTGCAGGCAGAGGATGCCTGGATGGAGCTGTGGCCTTCGGCAACAGACAAGCCACCCTGCAACATCCAACCCAGCAGGAGGAAACGGAGGAAATAACTACCCTACCTCACTCTCCTCCCACCCTCCCAACAATGGCTGGACCCACCATAGGCTGAATTACACTAGAAATCAGAAGAAGACAAAGATGGACATTGATGCTGATGGTAGCGATCAGCCTCTCAGGGCACAGAGCCATGTGGATAAGGGAGGAAAGAGGCACAGAGGACACAACAAGAGATGGCCAGCCTGCTCGCTGTCCTTGTCCCTACAGAAGAGTGTGCTTCAACTGCGGCAGAGGAAACTGGCCTAGTCGCTCTTTGGGCGTCAAGAAGATGCCAGTAAGTCAGAAGATGCCATCCTCAGCATCTACGTGACTCCTGGGCCAGCTTCATGGGCAAGTGACCTGTGCAGTTACACAAGGAACTATGTTCAGAAGGGCCTCCTGCTTGATCTAATGCTCGCTGACACCATCTTGAAATTCTTAATAACTTTTTTAACAGGGGCCTCACATTTTCATTTTGCACTGGGCCTCCTAAATTATGTAGCCAGTCTTGTGCAAGGCAAACCATTTTCTTCAGCTGGTGAGACTATATTTTCTAAGCATCACAGTATGCCAGGTATACTATTCAAAGCAAACAGATCCAAAGTTAATATTAACCAGAGTAACAATGTTATAGCAGAATATATAACATAATAAAGTGAAGGGACATTTTACCTTTTTTTTCTTTCCTCTTTCCCTTTTGAAGTCAAACTGCAAAGTGGCTGATAAACCAAAATTAGCTGGCCCCTGGAGAGAAATGGACCTTAATTACAACTGCCTCTCCATAGCACAAAGGGAATGGATGTTGGCTCTTACCCAGTTAATGTGATCAACACAAACAAACAAACAGAATAATTTACACCCTGGGGTGGACTCTCTTGATATATTCCACTTGATGAGTTATAGTCATCAAATTAGCCAAGTAATTGCCAAAGCTACCCTTGACCTTGTCTTGTGTGCCTGATGTACACAGGCCCCAATTTGGGACTCATTATTGAAAACACACACCTAAAAAGCCTTGTTGATAGGCTGGCAACATTTACAAACCATATTTCTAAGCCAATGCTTTCTGAAGGACTAAAACTTGAGACTTTACTGCTTCTGCTTCATTTTCCTGAAAGACTCTAACATCTTTAGCCTTCCTCTGAGTAATTACAGTTTTAAAAGCATCTAGCAAGCCCAGGTGAGAAGCCAGAACAGGAGGAGTGACTGCCCTTCTCCCATTCATTTCCTCCAAGCACGGGACAAAGCAAAGCACAGAAAACTTCCAGCAAGGCAGGGACCGAACTGGTTTTTGACAGCCTTTTTCACTCACCCCTTCATTTCAGAAATAAGGGATGGCAGATTCTAAGAATTTTGTTTGTTTGTCATTTAAAGTTAAAATAAAATTTCAATAGATCAAATCAAAAGCATTTACAAGACCTATACTATATCAAGGAACCTATAGCCCAGGTGGTAAATCAAATCTATGGGCATCATGACAGAATCACAGGATCAAGGATTGCAGTGCACACTCATGAGCTCTCTTGTGGGGTGAATGGTGGCCCCCAAAAAGATATGTCCGCATCCTAAACCCAGGAACAGGCGAATATGATCTTATTTGAACAAAGGGTCTTTGCAGATATAATTAAGTTGAGGATCTTGAGATAAGACCATCCTGTAAAATGCAAATTAAAACCACAATGTGATAGCACCTCATCCCTGTTAGAATGGTCATTGTTAGAAAGACAAGAGATCACAAGTGCCAGTGTGGATGTGAAGAAAAGGAAACCCCTGTGCACTGTTGGTGGGATTGTAAATTGGTACAGCCACTACGAAAAACAGTACGGAAGATCCGCAAAAAATTAAAAATAGAACCACCATATGGTCCAGCAATTTCATTTCTGGGAATATATCCAAAGGAAATGAAAACACTAACTCAAAAAGATATCTGCAACCCCATGTTCATAGCAGCATTATTTACAATAGCCAAGACATAGGAACAACCTAAGTGTCCACTGATGATGAATGGATAAAGCTGTGGTATATATACACAGAGGAATGTTATTCAGCCATAAAAAAATGAGAAAATCCTACCATTTGTAACAACATGGATGGACCTTGAAGGCATTATGCTAAATGAAGTCAGACAGAGAAAGACAAACATTATGTATCACTTATATGTGGAATCTAAAAACAAACAAATTTTAAAAACCCCACCAAACTCATAGATAAAGAGATCAGACTTGTCGTTACCAGAGGCAGAGAATGGGAGAAGAAGGAACTGGAGGAAGATGGTCAAAAAGTACAAACTTACAGTTATAAGATACGTTAAGTAGTAGGGATGGAATGTACAATAAGATGTTATAGTTAACACTGCTGTATGATGTATGGGAAAGACGTTAAGAGAATAAATCCTAAGAGTTCTCATCACAAGAGGAAACATTTATTTTTCTTTTTGTCTTTCTTTTCTTTTTATTGTATAAATATGAGACGATGGATGTTAGCTGAACCTTTGTGGTAATCATTTCACACTACATGTAAATCAAACCATCATGCTGTACACCTTAAACTTACAGTGATGTATGTCAGCCTTTCTCAATAACACTGGGGGAAAAATTATCTAGAATTATTATCCAGGTGAGCCCTAAATCCAATGACAGGTATCCTTATAAGGGACACACAGAGGAGAGGAGGAGGCAGGAGCGGGGAGTGATGCAGCCTCAAGCCCAGAAATGCTGATAGCCACCAGAACCTAGGAGAAGCAAACAAAGAATTCTCCGCCAGAGCCTCTGGAAAAAGCCTGATTAACTTGATTTCAGACTTCTGGCCTCCAGAATGGTGAGAAAATGAATTTCTGTTCTTTTCAGCCACGCAGTTTGTGGTAATTTGTTGTAGAGGCCACAGGAAACTAATACAAGCCCTCAGCCACATCTCTCACCTGTGGCCTCAGCTTCACAACCTCAGGGAATGGAAAATATGAGGCCTTCCAAAGCAGCCCGTTCTGTTTTCACAGTGAGCCTAGTTCTGGCCCCAGAATAGGTCTTTTCCGCAATGCAGTACTACATGTATTTGGAGACCATAATAATCAGGCTCCCACAGAGCTGCTTCTGGCTACAGAGCCCCTCATGTCATGCCTCAGGGGAGATGGGCTCCACCTCCCACACACTAGACCCTGCCCTGTGCATTTCCTCCAGCCAAAATAGCAGGGAGGGAACTACCATCTCCTTTGTCCTCAACACTCTTCTCCTTCCAAGGTGGCCAAATCTCATTAATGTTTAAGCAGCCAGGTTACACTATAAACTCTTTTGAAACTTTCAACTAAAAACAAAACAAACTTACAGCTTTCTCACGTGTTTCACGGACGTAACATCACCCCCATCAACTATATAGAAAAGATTTTTTTATTGAAACATAACCAATCAGCTATGAAACATATCTAAAAAATACCTGTTGTTGGGACTTCCCTGGTGGTCCAGTGATTAAGAATCCATCTTGCAATGCAGGGGGTGCCGCTGGGCAACTAAGCCAGTGCGACCCAACTAGAGAGCCCACGTGCCAAAACTACAGAAGCCCGTGTACTCACAGCAACGAAAAAAGAGCCCATGTACCACAATGAAAGATCCCGTGTGCCACAACTAAGACCCGACGCAGCCAAAAAATAAATAAATATTTTTAAAACTATATACACAGTTACTTAGAAAAAGGGGGGGGGTGGTTTCTGAGCAGTCACTTACTCTAAATTTTGACAGCCTAGCTAAGTTTGCACAAATCAGGTTATTACCAAAGAATCAAAACACATAGGTTTCTGAAAAACCTAACATTCCAGATCCAACTAGATGTACAGAAGAAGTTCCTGGGTTCAAATCCCAGCTCCACAACTTACTAGCTACTGACCTAGGGTAGGTCACTCAGCCTCTTGATGCTTTAGTTCTCTTACCTGTAAGGGATAATCGTAATGCTCCCTCTTGCCGGATTCTCTCTGCTTTGCCCTCCATATCCAACCTCCTCCCTTCTCCACTCTGCTCTCAACCCTGGGATGCTGATTTCTATGAAAAACGTAGTCCCTGCGTTTCCTGCCCTCTGGTTTCTGGCTGGTTTGGCCAATTGGAAGACACCAGCAGATTAGAGGCGGGAGAAAAGAGAGGCTGGGGAATTACTCACCTGGTGCCTCCCGGCCAGGCCACACCTTGGCAGTAGCTGTATTCTTCTACTGAAGAGCAATTCCAGAAACTGCTCTTTCATGTCACCCTTTCAGGACTGCACACTCATCTAGCCAGTCTGGGTGACTTCCCTTAATTTGCCCACAACTTTATGAATATGGTAGTCCCCCATTATCCATGGGGAACACATTCCAAGTCCCCCAGTGGTTGCCTGAAACCACGGATAGTGCTGAACCCTATATATACTATGATTTTTCCTGTACATATGTAGCTACGGTAAAGCTTAATTAATAAGTTAGGCACAGTTAGAGATTAACAACAATAACTAATAAAATTGAACAGTTATAGCAATATACTGTAATAGAAGTTATGTGAACGCGGTCTCTTTCCCTCTCTCAAAATATCTTAATTGTACAAATGTAACGCCTTTTCCATCTTTTTTTTTTTTAATTTTTTTAAATTTTTGGCTGCATTGGCTCTTCGTTGCTCTAGGAGGGCTGCACAGCACGGGCTCCAGGCGCGCGGGCCCCAGCAGGCCCAGTTAGTCCGCGGCATGTGGAGATTCTCCCAAACCAGGACACGAACCCGCGTCCGCTGCACTTGCAGGCGGACTCACAACCACTGCGAGGCCCAGCGGCCATGGCTCACGGGCCTAGCCGCTCCGCGGCATTTGGGATCCTCCCGGACCGGGGCACAAACCCGTGTCCCCTGCATCGGCAGGCGGACTCTCAACCACTGCGCCACCAGGGAGGCGCCACCAGGGAGGCGCCACCAGGGAAGGGCCGCTGCCCCCCCCGCCCCCCGCCTTCTTCCATCTTAACTAAGCATTTATCATTCACTGGGGCGGTAACTTTTTTTTTTTTCCCTCAGGAAAAAATGCACCCGTGCACAAATTTTGCACAGCATTTCAAGGGGGACTCAGGCCTTCTTGGAGCCCAACATTGACACAGTCCGTGAGGGTCGCAGGGCCCAGGTTAGGGGCTGTAACTTTTGCAGTTTGAGCAAAACTAGCACGGCACATATTTCTTTTACCTTCTTCACAATTTAACGCATAGAGGATTCGTTCTTACCGTAAATCTCAGCAACCTCAGCATAAGATCTTGTTTTCTTTCCTTGTTGACAGCTTTCACCTTTTCACTTTAAAGTAAGCACTTTACAGCTGCTCTTTGTTATATGAGAATTCCCAGCATCACTACCCTTGCGCTTTTGGGCCATTGTTAAGTAAAATAAGGGTGACTTAAATACAAGAACTTAAACACCACGAAAGTGGAACTACTAAGTGACTAACGGGCAGGATACGCTGGACAAAAAGTCGATTCCGTCTTGGGCGGGGCGGAGCAAGATAACGCGAGATTTCATCACTACTCAAAATGGCGCACGATTTGAATTGTTTATTTCCAGATCTTCCACTTATTTTCGGACCGTGGTAAATGAAACCTTAGAAAGCAAAACTGAGGATAAGCGGGAGCTACTATAGTCTCTTCATTAAACTTTCTTCAGTTATACCCTTCTGAGTGTGTCGTCTGCCTCCCTGTAGAACCGTGGCTGATAAACCTTTCATAGGGTTTATGCTCACAGCAGCATCACTCAAAATAGCCAGAAAGTAGAAGCAACCCAAGCGTCCATCGACAGATAAACGGATAAACAAATGTGGTACATGCATACAATGGAATATTAGTCAGCTTTAAGAAGAAAGGCAATTCTGACACATGCTACAATATGAATAAACCTTGAAGACATTATGCTAAGTGAAATAAGCTAGTCACAAAAGTACAAATATTTTATGATTCCACTTATATGAGGTACCCAGAGTAGTCAAATCCATAGAAACAGAAAGTAGAATGAATGGTGGTGGCCAGGGTCTAGTGGGCATGAGGAAATTAAAAGTTTTTGTATAATGGATATGGAGTTTCAGTTCGGGAAATTGAAAAAGTTCTGAAGATAGATGGTGGTGACGGTTGCACAACAATGTGAACGTACTTAATGCCACAAAACAGTGCACTTAAAAATGGTTGAAATGGTAAACTTTATGCTATATATATTTAACCACAATTTTTAAACGTATTAAAGAAATATTAATTGCTCACCTATTACACAAAGCACCGCACTGGGGATACACAAACTGGAAGGTCACTGTCTCCATCAAGGGTGCTCAGCTCCTGCACTTCCCCCATATACCCCTCATTCCAGCAATCTGTTCCCTAATTATGTCTTGCACTTTCAAGCTGGAATACAAATTCCTTCAAGACAAGGGACTAGATCATATTCATCCAAATCCCTAGAATTTAACAAAATGTTGAGCACATCCTCAAAAATATTGGTTGAATAGTGAGTAAAAATCTAGCCAAAGAAGTCTATGTTCTTTTTTTCCTCAAGTCTTCTAGCCAGTCAGTACTTAACATTTCTTGAAGTTAGTTACCTATGTTTTCAGAAATGAAAAGAGCAGAACCTTACGCTAAACTCACTTTAAATTGTTCTGTTGACAAACAATCCTACTAAGTGCATAAATTGTGGGGTTTAAATCAGAACTCCTTTGTTTGCTAGCCATGTGTCCACGGACAAGTTATTGACTGCCCCTAAGCCTGTCATCTGTTAAGTGGGAATGCTGACATTACTATAGTGGACATCTATTGCTTTGCCATCCAAAATCTATTGGCCAATCTCCTGGCGACAGTATAACAATGTTGTGCTGGAGAAACACCCTTGCTCCTACTTCTTAGCCTATGGCTCAGGGATGAAACCTGCAACCAAGCCCAAGCCCTAGACTAGTGTAGAACTCAGGAATGCTGGGGTATTCTATCATGGTGATAGAGACAGAGGGATGGTGAGGACCAAGCCTGGCTGTCATTATTGCCTAATCCCAAACCCTGACAGACATCACTAACTGACCACAGCACTCGTTCCTACTGAGCCTGGACCCAGCCTTGGATTCCTCTTCAACCCAGCTCGCCAGGCAGCCACTACCAATCAAATCAGTCAAAGATGACAGGCAAAATGAAACCAATTGTCTTAGCTCCAGAACAGCAGTTGGCAGTTTTTATGTAAAGAACAGTGTAGTAAGTATTTTAGGCATGGTCTCTAATATATATTCTTCTTTGTGTTTTGATATGTTGTGTTTTCAACCCCTTAAAAATGTTAAAAAGCATTTTTTGATCTTTCAGCTTACAAAACCCCCTGCTCTGGAGCCTTGAAATCAGACTCTGGGGCTGTCCCAGAGATCCAGGCACCATCTTATCTCCCTCTGCAGGACTCTTGGGAGCCCAGTACTGGAGCACTTGGAAATGCCACCTCAGTCAGAAGTGCACACACAGAACACACTGAATTGCCTGAAAAGTACAGAGGAGCTTTGATGACAGGAGAGTTTCTGTTCTTATCATACCAATCCCAGGGCAAGCTGACACCCACACTCTGGAGGAAGCTACAATCCAAGGAAGAGCTACAAAGCCCATGCACGTGCTGACCTTCACTTCTACTTCCAGAAGCAATTTCACTGCACAGCCCCTCAGACAGCCGAACACTCATTCCCCACAGCCAATCTGAGGAAAGCAAGAGTTCAAATCACTACATTTCTCCATTGTTAGTCTAACTCCTTACAATTAAAAAAACACCTCTGAAATTGTTCCAAGAGACTGTGCCACATTTCTTTTGACCAACCTTTGATTCCTTATTTATTCCTTATTTCCCAAAGCTTTTTTTTTTTTAATTGCAGACGTAGTATGTATAAAAGTTGGTTTGCTCCTCCTCTTTATTATTTTCCTTGTTTGTTTCTGGTTTTAATGAAAAGGAATGAACTTTGCTTGACTGATGTTCATTCATTCATCCAATAAACAATTACTTATAATCCCAATCTACCTCTCAAGGCACTTGCAGGTAGGAAAGACAATTGCAGATGATAATGCAGAGTGATAGGAGGGGTAGGTGCAGGGTAACATTTCAGCATGAAGCAAGGGCAGCTCAGTCAGCTGTGGCGGAGGTGAGTACCAGGAGGTCTGCCGGAAGGCAGTGTCACTGCAGCAGAGCAGGGAAGAATGCATAGGCATTGACCAGACAAGGAAGGATGGGAGGGTGGCAGGTGCTGAGACTCAGTGGCCTGAGTAAAGGCTACACATGGGGTTTGGGGGTGGAGGGAGCTGGGAGATGAAGCTGGCAAGGAGACCAGGGTAGGGTCTTGAAAGCCTTGGAGTCCAAACTCTATGCTGAAAGCCACAGAAAGCCTCTGAGGGAACTAAGCCGAATGACTGGCTTAGATTTTTATTTTCAAAACAAGCATTCTAGTTGCAGTTTGGAGAATCCACTGGAGCAAGAGAGTCCTGATTTGGAGCAAGGAGCCCAGTGTGAAGGCAATTGGAGCAATTCAGGCAAGAAGTGATGAGGTTATGAACTAAATCAGTGACAGCAGGAAATGAGAGAAGGGGGCAGACATCAACAACAACAAAAATAAGAGCTCACATTTATGCAGCACTTTCTAATGACAAAACACTGTGTGAAGTGCTTTTTGTGTATCAATTCACTTTATCTTCACAACAAGCCTGAGATAAGTTTGGTACCTATTGTCAACCACAGATCAGGAAACCCAGAGAGATTAAGCAAGGAGCCCAAGGACTGAGAGCTATTTGTGTCCCAACCAGAAGTCACATCCAGCAGTCTGGCTGCAGAGTCCACGCTCCTCACAACCCACTCTCCTAAGCACACTCACAGAGAGTGGATATTCGAGATGGGCGCTGAGTGGCTGAAATGGGGGAGACTTCAGGGCAATCTCCAGGGGCCTGGCTTGGGTACCTGAACATTTGGGTTTCAGCTTCTTGAGCCTCCACATCTGAAAGAAGCCCCATCCCCAAGTCTACATTTAGCCCTCAACCAGCACTCCCCATACACCCACACTCTCCCCATCACCCCACCACCCCTTTCTCCTTTGCAGTCCTTGCCGGCGCATTTGGAGTGAAAAACCTCACAAGCATTGCCAGTCAGGTCTGAGAAACCCCGACAGCGAAGTCTGCTCTTGGTAATACAGAGACTTAGGTCTATTATTTTCAAATCAGTCAGAACTGGGTAAACTTTGAGCAAGCCTGTGTGGTTTCCTTCTCAGCAAGCAAGACCCTGGCAGCCCTACTTCTGTGTTTCCCACTAGTTGCCCTAGAGAGCAGAATGTGTACCATTATTTGGGGCCAGCGCTTAACAACAGAAGCACGCTCGCCTGGCCAGCAGCCTCAGACAGACCCGCAGGAAGAAAGTGGCCCTGGTGGGGAGAACTTCAGAGAGCCAAATGGCTTTCTTTCTCCAGGCATGAGAGTTAAAGCAAGCATCTGCAGCAAGAAACTTGTGTATTTCCTGCGGACAAGGAGACCTCCTGCCCCTCCCGGGCTGATCCAACCCACTTTGCACATCCTGCTTCTCTGGGAGCTAAAAATAAATCGGTATGCACTGAAAAACACTCAAACACATCTCCCCAGCACACCCCTTTCCGAGTTCCCGAGGGCAAGAGACCCAAATCTTTCAGGTCCTGAGTCCAAAATGCAGACCACTTCCTCGTCTGCGTTCCACTGGCGCCTGTTGGTGGTTCCCAAAGCCCCCTCCCCAAGCGCCCACCCCTCGCACGTTACTCCTGTGGCCTCTGAGGGCCGACTCTGAGGCCCGGGAACCCGCGAGTGCCCTCGACCCCAACCTCCTCCCCCGACCCCGGGAGGGATGCTTCTGGTGTCCCGGGCCACCAGGCGCACCAACGCCCCCTTCCGACCCAGCGCGCCCCCAACCTGCCTGCCCTGTGCGCCTCTGCGCGTCCCTCTGCAAAGTTGCTCTCTCTTTTTCTGCCACCATCTTCAGGGTCTTTGGTTTTGTTTTATTTTCCCTCAGAGGCACTGAAGGAAGGACGGGGGAATTGACAGGATGAGCTGCACCCGGGAAGGGCTGCGGGGACCAAGTCTCCGGGACCGCGCGCTCCTCGCGCCCACCCCTGCGCCCGCCGCGCCCCGAGCGCGCCGGTCCCCCCAGCAGCCGCTCCCGGTGCCACCGCCCCCGCACAACCGCCAGGCTGCAACTCCGACTACGCTCTCGCTCCGGAGAAGCAGACGGAAGGCGCTGCGACTCACCGCCTCGGCCGCTCCCAGCGTCTGTGCCGCCGCGCCTGAGGCGGCGGCGGCGGCGGCGGCGGCGGCGGCGGCGCCTTCCCTCCTCCCGCCTCCCCCTGGACAGCACCGCCGCCCGCCGCGCCCCCCTCCCCAGCCTGGCTCGCCGCCTCCCCCCTCGCGGCCGCCGACCCACCTCCCCACTGCGGCCCCGCAGGCAGCCTCTCCTGGGTGGGCGGACGGCTGGGGTGCAGAGGGCCAAGCTGAGGCGCGCGCGCGGTTTGCAGGTGCAGTGGACACCCCGATGTTGTGCTGGTGCAGCCGCTACGCTTATTATCCCCGTTATACCCGCTAGTCCTAGCCCACCGCCAGGCTTCTAGCCAGGCTACACTGCTACTTTCTAAGCGGTGCCATCTGTTTGCCTGTTAGGGTCGTGGGAAGGTCAGATTCAACGTAGAGCACCTCCTTCCAGGCTTCGATTGGGAGACTCTGGGGTCCCTGCTACGCAGCAGTGAAGTTCAAGGGAGTCTTGGAAGGACGAGCCCGCAAGGAGGGACGGGCTGCTTTGCCTCATCAGTGTTTTCTTGACCAGAGCTTAACAAAAAGCTGGAAAGAAGGACATCTAAGGGATCTCTTCCCCCCTCATTCCCCCCACCTCCTGTAGCCCACCCCAGAATGTCACCAAGTCGTCCATCTCCACCGGAGATGATGAGAGGCAAATGTCTTGACAATTTATTCAACCAATATTTATCAAGTGACTGCCATCACATGTTCCTGTCCTGCTGCATTGGCCACTCAGGACCTCTCAAAAAGCCACTGCAACTTCCTATACTTGTCAACTGCAGCAACACTTCCAGAACCCACAGAAGATCTCAATAGCAAGTCAAATTCATTGATTAAAAAAACTTGCTGGTAAAAATAACAAAAAGGCACCATGTAAAGCTGTAAAGGCACCATGACTTGTCCATGCTTGTTATAATGATTACAGAATCTTTCAATATGACTAGTAGTTGTAGAAATGACAGTCCCATTTAGGTTCACACATCTGCCAACTCTGATTTGAAAATCACGGAAAAGTTTCTCCTGACCAAAGCCATCCTCTTAGTTCTTAGTTCTGCCTTCCATTTCCACATCATTTACTCCTTCAGGCAAAGCTTACAAAACCAAAGTCATCTGAGAGGCCATTAAACCATTTATAGGATACCAAAATTTGTTCCTGGATTGGATTAGCAGATTAGCTCAGTGTTTTTGCCTCTCTGGGTACACTTTGGAATCACCTAGGGAGTTGGATTTTTTTGTTTGTTTTTTAGTGGTAGGCCTCGCCCCACACCCATAGATTCTGATTTAACTGCTTGGGGTGCAGCCTTGCTTAGGGACGCTTTACAAGGGCCCCAGGAGATTCTGATGTGCAGCCAGGGTTGGAAATCCACGGATTAGCCAATCGTCAAACTGAGCCTGAGGCAACGGGATGACAAACCATAAAGTTTTTTTTTTGGTGTTTTTTTTTTAACATCTTTATTGGAGTATAACTGTTTTACAATGGTGTGTTAGTAACCATAAAGATTTGACGCAGGGAAAGGTCTGAGCAGGTGCTGCAAACTCAAACGTCCCTAAGGGATTAAAAAGAAATAACAAGTGACTTAGCCTGGTTGTACAGGGCCAAACTGGGAAGGACTTCAAGGAAATAAAGCACAGTCTCGTTTTTCCACATGGGAAATGCAGATACAGTGTGGCCACTCAATTTGGGGTTTTTTTCATTTTGTTTTGTTTTTCCTCCACAGAGAAGCCAAAAACCTACATTTAATGTGAACACTTCTAATTTTAAAATGTCAGTAACTAATTTTAAAAATATTTTTAAAAAGAAGAGTTTATAGGCCACAAGGGGTCCCTAGGTCATCATTTTGTCACCTGTGGCCTGCACAGGTTAGGCCTGGTCATTGCCTACAGACTGCAGGAAGAACCCTGGTGAGTAGAAGGTGGCAGTGCTTTGGGTGGAGGTGTCTCTGAGAGAGAATAATTTTAAAACCCACTTTATTTTTTTAATTTTGCTTTAATGATCTCTGCTTTTTAGGAAAAAAAGCTTTGTTAAAATATAACTCATATAGCACACAATTCACTGATTTAAAGTATCCAATTTGATGTTTTTAGTATACAACTATCACCACAATCAATTTTAGAACTGATTTTGATCACCCCCAAAAGAAATGCTGTGCTTATTAGCACCATTCCCTTTATTCTCCCAACCCCCAGCTTCTGGCAACCACTAATCTACGTTCTCTATAGATTTGCCTATTATGGACATTTCATATAAATTAAGTCTTCATACAATATGAAGTATTTCGTGACTGCTTTCTTTCACTTAGCATAATGTTGTCAAGGTTCATCCATGTCATCAGTACTTCATTCCTTTTTATGAACAAATAATGTCCCATGGCATAGATATATCATATTATGTTTATCCATTTTTCAGTTGATGAACATTTGGGTTGTTTCCACTTTGGGGCTATTATAAATAATGTGGCTATGAACATTTGTGTATGCCTTTATGGTGTGGATGTATGTTTTTATTTCTCTTGGGTGTCTATTTAGGAGTGGAATTGCTGAGTCACATAGTAACTCTAAGTTTGACATTTTGAGGAACTGCTACACTGGTCTCCAAAGCAGCTGCACCATTTTACATTCTCACCAGCAGTGTGTGAATGTTCCAGTTTCTCCGCATCATTGCCAGCACTTGTTAGTTGCCATTTTTCAAGTTTATACCATCCTAGTGGCCATGAAGTGGTATCTCATTGTGGTTCTGATTTGCATTTTCCTAACAGCTAATGATGTTGATCATCTTCTCATGTGCTTATCTTCTCTGCAGAAATGTCTATTCAGATCCTTTACCCATTTTTTTAAAGTCAGTTATCTGTCTTTTTTACTCATTATTTATTATGATTTATTATTCAGGTATAAGTGTTCTTTATGTAATCTGGATATAAGTCAGATATATACTTTGTAAATAATTCCTCCCAGCCTCACAGTTTTGTCTGTTCGAAATGTCATATCAGTGGAATCATACAGTGTGTACCCTTTCAAGATTGGCTTCCTTCACTGAGTATAAGGCATGTGAGATTCACCTGTGTTGTTGAGTCCATCAGTGGTTTATGCCTTCTTATTGTATGAATGTACTACAAGTTATTTATCTACTCACAGTTGAAGGAAGTTTAGGTTATTTCCAGTTCGGGGCAGTTATGAATAAAGCAACTGTAAATATTGGCCTACAGGTTTTTGTGTGAATAGACGATATCATTTCACTTGGGTAAATACGTAGGACTGGGTTTGCTGGCTCCCACAGTGAGTGTATGTTTACCTATAAAAGAAACTGCCAGGGCTTCCCTGGTGGCGCAGTGGTTGAGAATCCGCCTGCTGATTCAGGGGACACAGGTTCGTGCCCCGGTCTGGGAAGATCCCACATGCCGCGGAGCGGCTGGGCCCGTGAGCCATGGCCGCTGAGCCTGTGCTCCGCAACGGGAGAGTCCACAACAGTGAGAGGCCCGCGTACCACAAAAAAAAAAAGAAACTGCCAAACTGCCTTTGAAATTGCATTCCCAGTAGCAATATATGAGGGTTCAGTTGTTCTGTATTAATTCCAGGACTTGATATGGCTAGGTTTTTTTTCTTTGTTTTGTTTTAAACCATTTTAAATGGTGTGTAGTAGCTTTAATTTCTATTTCCCTAATAATTAAGATGTTGAGCATCTTTTCATGTGCTTATTTGCCACCTATTTAATTCCATTGTAGTATCTTTTCAAAAATTTTCTATTTCTTAATTGGTTCATTTGCTTGCTTTTTGATAAGATTTAAGTATCCTTTATATATAGTGGATACAAATCCTTTGTCAGTTAGGTCCAAATATTTTTCTTCCACTGGGCAGAGTATCTTTTCATCCTCTTACCATGATCCTTCACATAGCAAAAGTTTTCATTTTGATGAAGTCTAATTTATCAATTTTTTCCTTTATGTATCATACTTATGGTATCATATCTAATAACTCTGCCTAATCCCAAGTCACAAAGTTTTTCTCCTAAAAGTTTTATAGTTTTAGGTTTTATATTTATGTCTGTGATCCATTTTTAGTTCATTTTTGTACAAAGTATAAGGTATGGGTCAAGGTTCATATTTTTGCTTATGGATATCCAATAGTTCCAACACTATTGAAAAGACTATGTTTTTCTCCATTTAATCACCTTGCATCTTTGTCAAAAATCAGTTAACTCTATCTGTGTGGATTTTGTTCTGACTCACAATTCTGTTCCAATGATCCATGTGTCTGTTCTTTTGCCAGTACCACACTGTCTTGATTATTGTGGGTTTTTAATGAGTCTTGAAATCAAGTGATACAAGTCCTCCAACTTTGTCCTTTTTCAAAATTGTCTTAGCTTTCTGATTTATTTTGCCTTTTCACATACACTTTAGAGTCATTGTGTCACTATCTACAAAATCCCTACTGATATTTTTATTGTGATTGCATTAAAACTATAGATCAATTTGGGGAGAATTAACATCTTAAAAATGTTCAGTCTTATAATCCATGAACATGATAAATATCTCTATTTAAGTCTTCTTTGATTTCTTTCAGTATTGAGTATAAACATCCTGCACATTTTTGTTAGTCTTATAACTGTATTTCTTTTCCTGTGTGCTATTGAACATGTAAATTTCAATCTTCAATTGTTTGAGGCTTAACATGTAGAAATATGATTGGTTTTTGTATATCGACTTTTATCCTATGAATCTGATAAACTCACTCACTATTTCTAAGAATTTCTTTGTCGAATCCTTGGGGTTTTCTATGAAGACAATTATGCATTTGTGAATAGAGTTTTATTTCTTCTTTTCTAATCTCTATGCCTTTTATTTCTTTTTCTTATCTTTTTGTAGTTTCCAGAACTTTCAGTTCTATGCTGAAGTGGCAAGAGCAGACATCCCTGCCTACTCCTGATTGTAGGGGGAAAGTATTCAGTCTGATTAGGAGGGTACTTTGGGTTGTGTCTCATGAAGGGAATAAGTGGTGTATCCTCTATGTATTCTAGAATCAGTATCTTAAAAAGAACCCACACATACACTCCACTGGTGATTCTGATGTCCAGATAGATTTGGAGACCACCCATCTGGAGACCACTAGTCTCTTTGCACACTTCTGGCTCTTAAATTCTATGAGACCAGCTTTCTTATGCAACAACGAATATTTATTCAGTGTTTTCTATATGCCAGGTGGAGTTTTAGGCCCTCTACACACAAAAATTAAAGCTCGGTATGTGCTCTCACCACCTTAAGTCTAATGGGGAAGACTCACACATCTACCTGTGTTACAATGCAGTGTTAATGCTCTAATGGAGGTATATGCTTGCTCTACCTGCTCTTAATTTCCTAGATCCTTGAAGAAGGAGAGAACACCTGCCTACTGAGATCTAACTGACGCTATATTCCTCATAGCCACCTAAGAGCCAGTCTTTTCTGGATTTTACCCACAGAGGAGTCTTCCTCTTGTTATAAGGCCTGAGAATTTGTGAACTCCCCTTGAGATAATTTGAGCCTGTCATCTTAATTAGGACTTTATAATTTTCCCCTCAGAACTCTTTTTTCCTCTTCAACAAGCTCCGTAAAAGGGTCTTATCTCTTTTAAGTGTCTCTTCCTTCATTTCCAATCAGGGTGATCACATCCTTACACCTTATATCTAGATCATGTTTTTTAACTCCTACATGTGTGTTTAATAATACATCTTCATTTAATTATAGCTCAAGCACACTAGCTAAGGATATGCTTACGTACCCCAGCAAAATCACAGTATCACTGGGGGGAGGGAAGGTATAAAAGTTTTTACATTAAAATGGCTTATTCACTGCTGCCAACACAGTATTACTTCAGTATTACACTTCATCTCCAAAGTACATATGTGAAAAAGTAGGCTAGTAATTTTTTTACAGTGGTAGCTGAATGATCAGTTATTTTCTAAATGTTCTCATTAATAATGACTCTCTAAAATAAAAAATTTTATCAATGAATACATTTAGTAATAATATTTTTGTTTAATCTAAAAGTGTCCATAGAAGACAAACAGTAGGATGTCCCCAAAATTTAAAAAAAATGTTATGGGAGAAACTGACGCAGTTGAGAAAACTTTAGTGTGAGCTTTTGTGGTTTTTATATGATTAGGAAAAAACTCATTTTTCACTCTTAATGGTAACACGCTTCAACCCAGTCTTTTACTGGAAAGCTTCTTCTGTGCCAGACATGAAGGAGTTACTAAGATATATAAGCTAGTCCCCCTACTGTCAGGGAACTCTGTTTAATAGAGGAAAGAGACACATAAACAGATGGTGACATTGCAATGTGGGATGTGCTATGGTCCAGGAAGGACAGGCTTCTGTGGGAGTTCAAAGAGGGTTCTCTAATCCAGAGCCAAGGTGAGCAAGCATAAGTAAGGTCTGAAATAAAACTAGCTAACATTCACTGAGTATTTGGCATGGGCCAAGCACCCTTTTAAGCATATGGCACATGTGAGCACATCTAATCTTCACCAAAAGCCCATGAGGAAGGTACTACGATTACCCCACTATCTAATGAGGCTTTTTAAAAGGTTGGTGACTTGCCCAAGGTTACATAGCTCTGAAGATACCGGGTTGGAATCCAGAATAAGGTCATTAAGCATAATAATGGCCCCTCAAAGATGACCATGTCCTAATCCTCAGGACCTATAAAGATATTACCCTACAGGCAAAGGGGAAGTAAAGATACAGATGGAATTAAGAAGGCTAATCCATAGGCCTTAAATAGGGAGATTGTCCTAGATTTTCCAGGTGGGCCAATATAACCACAGGGGTCCTTAGAAGTAGAAGGAGCAGAAGACGAAACAGAGGGAGCTCTGAGATACAGAAAACAGTCAGAGATGCAGCTCTGCTGGCTGTGAAGATGAAAGAAGGGATCCCGGACTGGAGGAATGTGGGTGGCCTCTAAAAGCAGGAAAAGGCAAGGAAACCGATTTTTCCCTAGAGCCCTTGGAAAGGAAAACAGCAGTGCCAACACCTTGATTTCAGCCCAGTGAGTCCCATTCCAGACTTCTGAACTCCAGAACTGTAAGATAATAAATTCGTTTGTTTATTTATTTATTTATTTATTTATTTATTAGGCATCTTGTGGGATCTTAGTTCCCCGACCGGGGATTGAACCGATGCCCCTGGCATTGGGAGCATGGACCACCAGGGAAGTCAATTTCTGTTGTTTCAAGCCACCAAGTGTGTGGTAACTTGTTACAGCAGCAGTAGGGAACTAATACACAGGCCCGGGTCTTTCTCATTTAAGAGCACAAGGCTTTGACTCCAGAACCCTTTTCCTGAGATTTAATTTAGAAGAATGTAAGCCAATATTTTTGCATGCGTAGCTTGGAATATTTGGCCCTAAATTCCTTACCTCATTCTTTTTTTTTTTTTTTTTTTTTGCGGTACACGGGCCTCTCACTGCTGTGGCCTCTCCCGTCGCGGAGCGCAGGCTCCGCGGCCATGGCTCACGGGCCCAGCCGCTCCGCGGCATGTGGGACCTTCCCGGACCAGGGCACGAACCCGTGTGCCCCGCATAGGCAGGCGGACTCTCAACAACTGAGTCACCAGGGAAGCCCCCCCTTACCTCATTCTTATCCACTATGAGAGGCAGCACCAGCCTTCCGACCCTCATAAATCGTCCAGAGACCCTCCTTGTACTTTCTCCCTTTCCCCTTGGCATTTCTCAGAGCATCTTTAATTCATCTGCAAACTACAAAGATTCATTGTGTACTGATTTTCTCCTAGAACATCACCCAAATTGCCAAAGAAAAACCATACGCACAGTGCCATGATCAGAGGGGAGAAATGTTTTCATCAAACACCATGACTAATCCTATCAGCCAGGATGTCACTGCCCGGACCTGCAACTTTTGTTTAGGGTGGAGGAAAACCTAAGAAGTACCTAGTAACCTTGACAGAAGGCAGAGGATTGCTGCATTCCGTTATACCTCAAAACATACTTGGTTTCGTTCAAGGCAAGTATACCAAAGAAAGAAGAAAATAGCTTCCCTCCCTGAATGTCCAGGCTGCTGCCTTGCCTTGCCTGCAGCTCTTCAAGAATGAGTGAAGAGGAGAATCCAGCTCAGGGTACAGGAGACCATGTTTGCTGTCTATTGTTGGCTGCAGAGCTGCCAAACCCATGAGAGCAAGTGAAATGGAGGCTCTCCCCTGACTGCTTACTCAGGCATCAGCCAGTGATCATTACATCATCTTTGCAGTTCATCTCCCAGCCATCAACACGTTCTCTGGGTCTCTTGTCAAGGGGCAACCAGAATGAAGTGCAGTTCACTGAGAGGATCCTTCTGACAGGCAGCCGAAGGTGATGAGCATCAATGTTGAGGTCACAGCTGCGTGCTGGAGTCATGAGAAATGACTGATAATAGGAATGTGGCAAGGCAGTGGAAGTATTTACACAATAGAAATAGACAAAGGCGACAAATCAGGGTTTCTCCCCTCCTCACTCCTGCCCCCAAAGCTGGCTTATCAGGACACCACAGGGTCATGCTGGCTGTATGCCTTTTGAGACACTATGTCTATTTACTTGCTTTTGAAAACCAGCACCACAGATTCATGCCATTCAGCTTGTAGACCATGAAGACAGAAAACAAAGGACAGTCAGTCACCAAGAAAAATACAGCTTCCACACCCAAGCACTACTCTTCAACAATTCCTTAAATCTCCATGGGAGTTCAAGTACCAAATATCTATAAAAGAATTAAGATAAAAACCTAGTATGTTACACTAGAAGCTCTCCCTGTGGTTCAGGGGAAAGAGAGGCTATTCGGTAAAAATCAGAGAAGTCTTCATGAAGGAATTAATTGGGGCTTTATTCCTTATTTTACCGTCAATTACAGAGCACTTCCCATGGACAAAGCCCTGTTCTAGTTTCTGTGGGGACACAAAGATGAATCTGGATGTGGCCCCTCTCCCAGAAAAGTTTGTGACTTTGAGGGACCTCCAAGAAGGACCCCTGGGCATCGAGGCTCTCATTTGGGAGCTGTGCCAAGATGGTTTTCCTTGATTCCTGCTGCTCCCCCATTTTCAGTTTTTCTGCTCCTTGGCACCCTAACTTGACCTGTTCCTTTGCTTCTGTCTTCTCAGATTTTTGGACTTCATATCACATGCCCAAAGCCTTCCATGCTCTCAGCTCACATGCCAGCCCCTCACCACACCCTAAGGCAGCCCCCATTCACACCATTCACATAAGCACACAGAGGTAGAGATACGCTTTATCACATCATTCAATTTATTTCTTTTGTGGCAGTTATCATAACCTGTACTTTGGTCAGTTACTTGTTTACTTTTTTTTTGTCTGTTGTACCACCACCGCCTGCCACTAGGTAAGTTCTCTAAAGGGCAGGAACCTTACCACCATAGCTCTAATACCTATTGCCACGCCTGTGCATTCAACAATAAATCTTTAATTAATCAATACAAATATAAATGAATTGCAATGATTGGACCTCAGAGGAGGGGGTGGTTACATCCAACCAGAAAGACTTTATAGAAGAAGTGGGTTTTCAGCTGAACCTTGAAGGATGGGTAGGATTTGAGAGGCAGAGGGTACAGAGTGAGTAACAACGTGCAGCAGTAAACACAGAGAGCGGAAACCAGCAGAGGAAGAGATAATGAGGTTGCTCCGAAAAGACTGGACACATAGCCATTGCCATCAGTTCAACCATACATTCAAAACCTATGATTCTGGAAAGAGAAACATTTTATAATTTTTCTTTTCTTAAGACTGATTTCAACATTGAGCTCTACAGAATCCTCTTCCCGCACAGCTTGGCTGGGAGTGGGGTGGAGGGATGAATGTTTATTTGGATTTACCTTCCCCACCTCCCTCCCCCTCCCCCCCCCACCCTCAGTCAACCAGAGCAACTCTGCTTTAACCTATTGTATCTGTCTGTGCTTTTATGTAAGTTGTGATTTAGGGAAAAGATCCCATCTTTCTTTCTTTATCTTCCTGTACAATGAAAATATTTCTTTATCTTCTATTTTCAACTCTCATGGAAAAATATACACTTCTCTTTTTTTCCTTCTTAAATAAGACTTTTTTTCAGAGATTTAGATCCCTTACCATATATAGATTTTGCAGAGTAAAGATTCATTCTTTTAAGAAGATAACACTTTTGAAATATAGATTCTTTCTTCTTTCCTATGGATCCTATGAGCCATACATAGATCTATCTGGAAAGTATGTTTATGACTATGTTGAAAGACAGGACTGTATCATGGACATGTTTAAAGAAATGGAAATGGAGAAAATATATTTAAATATCTAGGTAGAAAAAATTGTCTTCTGGGTACTGGGACAGTGTGCCAAATTTTAAGGGTGAATTGAAATAAATGGAGTAGCTGTAAAATATTCTGAACTGCATTCAAAAGATAATCATTAAAATTCAAAGTACACTTATCAGCTCTAACACTTTTATGTTGCATTCTGCCTCTGACAGGTTTAGGTCTTCTAGTAATTTATTTCAAATCAAAAGGAGAATCAATGCCCACCCCCCTTCTTACCCTATGATTCAAATACCAATTTCTTCACAGATCACATCTTTTGTTTCCACTTAAAAAGCAGCCCTACACAAACCTTTATCTGCCATGGCCTGATCAAGAAACATGTCATTTTGTCTTAACTGGTATTAAGAACTTTGACATCCAAAAAGAAATACTCCTATTGATTAATCCTTACATGGTATTAGCAGTTGAATCCCTGCTACGGTAAATTCAGGGTAATTAAAATTGTATGATGATAAGTCTCATCCATCTAGTAGCCCATTTATTTCAAGAAATTCTAATAAACAAAATAATTTGGAGTTCAATTACAGTGAGATTTGGTCAATATTTTTAATATCTTGGTGAAAAGTATGGGAGTAAAACTGATGGTCTGACACAGAGACACAAAATTTAGGATTAAAGGTCATGATATTTTCAGGATTCTCTTGTCCCATCAAGTTATACAATCTCTACTTCTGGTGCTGACCTTCATATTAGGATGCCTTAGTTTCTAGTTCTAGTATATTATGAAGTGCAGCAGTGGATTCATGCCCATGAAATCCATGCACACGACCACCCAGAAGCATCTGCCTTAATAGGATGGTGGAACGGTCTGTTGAATACTCAACTGTAGCACCAATTGGAAAACAAAACTCTGAATGAAAAAGACAAGATGCAGTTATGCTTTAAGTTAACAACCAAGATAAGGTGGTGTTTCCTCGATAAGCAAAATATACAAGTCCAGGCTGCATAGAATGAAATTTTGCCATTTTCAACAATATGAATGGACTTGGAAGGTATTTTGCTTAGTAAAATAAGTCAGAGGAAGACAAATACTGTATGATGTCACTTATATGCGGAATCTAAAAAATACAACAAACTAGTGAATATAACAAAAAAGAAACAGACTCACAGATATAGTGAACAAACTAGTGGTTGCCAATGGGATGAGGGAAGGGGGAGAGGTAAGATAGGGGTAAAGGATTAAGAGATACAAACCACTATGTAAAATAAATAAACTAAAAGGATATATTGTACAGCATGGGAATATAGCCAATATTTTATAATAACAATAAACAGAGGGAGTATAACCTTTAAAAATTGTGAATCACTATGTTGTACACCTGAAACATATATAATATTGTAAGTCAACTGTACCTCAATGAAAAAAGATTTTAAAAAATAGATTCAATGACTTTTGGAAGTTTTTATTTCTTCATTTTGGGGAAACAGTGAGGAATGTCTTTGGTTGTACAAAATTTAGTTGCATTTAATTAGGTGAAAGCATAAAGAAGTTTTTTGTTATTGTATGGAAGCATGAACATGTATGGAAAGATGGTTATAAATATTGAGTAGCCAAAGGAATGAACTATGTCAGTTATTAAACTATTGTCTCTCAATTCAACCCACTCTCTATACTCTGCTGGAGACTACAACACTCCTCTCTCAGTAATTAATAAAACAAAATGAGAGGCAGAAATTCATCAAGAATATAGACGTCCTAAAAATAATACTATTGACTTGACCTAGCTGACCTAGAACACTCCACCCAACAACAGCAAAATACACTTTTCAAGTGTATATGGAACATTAACTATAATAGACCATATTTTATACCATGAAACAAACTTTAGCAACTTTAAAAGAATTGAAATCTTACAAAGTGTGTTCTCTGCTCATAACAGAATTAAACTAGAAATCAACAGCAGAATGATATCTGGAAGATCCCAGGTATTTAGAAATTAAGTCCCCAAATAACTGGAAATTAAATAACACATTTCTAAATTACATATTGGCTAAAGAAGAAGTTTCAAGGGAAGTTAGAAATATTTTAAGAGAGGAGTGTTGGTATCTCTGACTATAATTGTGGATTTGTCTATTTGTTCTTACAGTTCTCTTGCTTTTTGCTGCATGTATTTTGAAGCGCTGTTACTAGGTGCATAAACGCATAAACATTTAGGAGGTTTGTGTCCTCTTAAATGACCAGTTAATCATGATGAAATGATTCTCAGTATCTCTGGTAATAGTCTTTGCTCTGAAATCTACTTTGTCTGATATTAATGTAACCACTCCAGTTTTCTTTTATTAATAATAGCATGGTATAAATTTTAATTCTTTTATTTTAAACTTATTTGTATCTTTATATTTAAAGTTGGTTTCTTGTAAGCAAGTTATAATTGGGTTTTGCCTTTTATCCAATCTGACAATCGCTGCCTTTTTATTAGAGTGTTTGGGCCATTTACATTTAACGTGATTACAGATATGTTTGGGTTTAGAACTTAGAAGCACGAGTTATTCAGTCATCTTATCCCCATTCAGGGATAGCCTAGCAGAGAATAAAACCAACATAGCAGAAATCAGAGCTATGAGATGGAGAGAAACCAGGTCCTGGTGACATTATCTGAGCCACTGAATCTGGCTGTCCCTATGGCTGCAGTAACCCTGGATCTTCAACAATCTCCATAAATCCCCTTTTTAGTTAAGTCAGTTAAGGGTTGAGTTTCCTATTTAACCTTAACTTCTACCTGAAGGAGTCCTAACTGATATAAGAAGTTTTCTCTCTGGATAGGAATGACTTGAACATGTTTGTAGGTTAAGAGGAGGCTAGTTGAGTAGAAAATTATTTAGGAGATGAATAACATAAGAGAATAATACACCTTTATTTATTTATTTAGCCAGGGTAATACAACAGTGTCTTATATTTTATTTTTGTTATATGTACATGCCTATTACACATCCAGAGAACGTGCCTCTGTGGCAAAGTAAGAGCTCAATATCCAAAGAATGATTATATGCCATGGTCTACTTACTAAAGGCAAAACTCCTTCTAGAATACCTTTTGAATTCCTAGAACTCCCTCAACCCTCATTTATTTATATGGCTAGCTCCCAGTTAGCCTTGAAGAATTAGTTCAACGGTGTCAAACTCTGGAAGTGTGTCCCTTTAATTTTTCCTCAATCCTATCCCACTCCTAAGGTAAATTAGGGTCCTCTCTTTGATGTCCCATAATGTTGCCTGCATATGGGGATCAGAGCCCCTTTTTTTTTTTTTGGTACGCGGGCCTCTCACTGTTGTGGCCTCTCCCGTTGCGGAGCGCAGGCTCCAGACGCACAGGCTCAGCGGTCATGGCTCATGGGCCCAGCCGCTCCGCGGCATGTGGGATCTTCCCGGACTGGGGCACGAACCCGTGTCCCCTGCATCGGCAGGCGGACTCTCAACCACTGCGCCACCAGGGAAGCCCCGGGATCAGAGCCCTTTTAACCACCAGGTGGCCACTTGATTTCCAGAACCACGAGGGCACCTCCTGACTGTGGTGAGCTCCTTTAAACCATAGGGAGGCACAGTAATTGCAGGGAAACGAGAGTTGGGAAGAAACTATGTAACTGCTACTTTCTCAGACACCCTCTTTTCAACTCTATGTACGCTAATGAAAGAGTCTGTAATTTGCTGCTCTGAAATAATGAAAAGCATCAGAAGAGACTCACTTTTTCTTGATGTCTAGGGTCTGCTTTTACTAACAGCCTTTTTGGTCTGGCTACACTTACCAAGCTTTGAGGCTAAAGGGAAAATAAATTGCACCTAATTTACATGAAGTTAGAAGCTTAGGAAGAACCATTTTCATCTGACTGCACACAGGATTGTGGAAGGAGAGAAACAGGCACATACATGCAATTATTTTTCTTCTAGGCTCCCATTAATTTAAGGGCAAAAAAGCCCTGCCACATTTATGAGTTCTTACTTCTACCTGGTGTGCTGCTGAAAATCAGAATTGATTAGAGAAGGAAGGGGTCTGTGCCTTTCTTTGTCTGTGGGTTTCCCTTTCAACAAATCCCCTGATGTTTCACTGGACTGAACAGAGGTGGCGCAAATTGCAAATCGCCATGGCAGGATGGTGAGATGGGATGCAGGCAAAAGCTTATCCTGGACCACACAGAATTTAACTCAGTAAGTGCGAAAATTGTCCATTTTTTAAAAGTATTTTAGCTCCCTCCAGCTAGTTAATGTGAACAACAAACAAAGCAAACTGCCAACTCCATATTCAGTCATTTCCTTCAAATTGATTCTTTCCTTAGTCATTGAATTTTAAAATCCATTTCCTTTAGCATAGAGTTTGAGAAACTGAGGGAAGATGTTCAAAACATGACAGAACATGACACAAGACAGTATGTGAAATTGGCTACATGAATTATCAAAGGTGAGTCATGGTCAAACTTGTTATGCTAAAGTATAGTCCTCAGAGTTCGTTAGTTGAGATGGACACTTAAAGCAAAGATAAACCATGAGTGCCATGTCTCTTAGCCCAGCCTCTCTAGGAAAGATGAGCCTGAGGCAAGGATTAAAATATGGATGTTTTCTTTGAGAGGTGCAAAGCCCAGGAGGCAGTGAGGGTGGAATTGCAAAGAGCTGGTCATTCAACAGTTTCATTTGCTGGTGCTATGGAACTTTCCTAGAAGGGCTGCAAAAAGGAACTGCATCTCAGAGAATTCTATAGAGAGAAGAAAGGAAGTGGGATTTATCTGCCCAGCTCACTTCCATTTCCCATTTACTGGTAGTTAAGGTCTATCCCCCTGCATCAACATGTTATGTCATCCAGCCCCCTGGTGGCCACTGGGAAAACAAGATTCCATATCTGCAGGATAGCACTCCATCCAGATCCGCAAGTAGGAGTGACTTGGTATAGATGAGCTCTGTATGTGGGGTATGTGGTCCACAACGGTCTGGGGCTTCAATGTGGGAAGCCCTGCAAAGACTCTCACTACTTACCATTGAGCTGTGCCCCTGATCAAGGGGCAGTTCAATTTGGAAAGCATGCCATCAAAAAATAATAAAGGAACACTCATTAGAAATTTGGTATTCAGCTAGGCTCTGTGGAGGATACAAAGATGTTTATAACTCAATCCTTGCCCTTAAAATATCCAAACATACACAAAGATTTGAGTTCTGGGCTACTAAAGCCATTGGAATTTCCAGGGCAGGGTACCTGAGAAGAGGGAGCTGCACAGAGGAGGGGCCCCAGAAGTATAAATAAGCATTCACTATACCTCCTTGGCCAAGGGTTAATGTATTAGCTGTCCATTTCTTCTTAACCCCAAAACTTAGAAGCTTAAGACAACACATATTTATCATCTTGCAGTTTCTGTAGCTCAGGAATCCATTCATGGGCCCTCTCTTTCAGGACTTTAATAAATTCACATACCTGGTTGTTGGTAAGATTCAGTCCCTTCAGAGCTGTTGGACTGAGGGACTTATTCTCTGTTGGCTTTAGGCCAGAGGTTACCCTCGGTTTCTTGCCACTTGGGCCTCTTCAATATGGCAGCTTGCTCATCAAAGCCAGCAAATCTGCTAACATCTAGAAGTCATGACATGCTACAACCTAATCACAGAAGTGATATGTCATCTCTTTTGCTGTATTTTATTGGTTAGAAACAAATCACTAGTTCCAGCCCACACTCAAGGGGAGAGGATTATATAAGGGTATGAATATTACGAGGTGGGGAACAATTGAGGGCCATCTTAGAAGTCAACCTACCATATTTGGACTGCACATGTCCAAGACAAGATCTATAAGGCCCTGCAGAGATTGAATCTTAAAGGGTGAACAGCTGGGAAAGCTAGAATGGAGATACCTTACTGATAACTAGAAAAGCCCCAAGTATTGGGAAATTAAACAACACACTTGTAAATAGCCCATGGAAAAAAGTCACAGGGAAAATTAGAAAATATTTTAAACAGAATGGTAATGAAAATACAACATATAAAAATCTGTGGCCTGAAACTAAAGCTATAGTTAAAGGGAATGTTATAACCTAAATGTTTATATGAGAGAATAAGATTTAAAATCAATGATACAACTTGACACCTTAAGAAAATAGAAAAAGATAAGCAAATTAAACTAAAATAAGTGGGAAGACAAACATGATAAAGATACAACAGAAATCAATGAAATAGAAAAACAGACAATACAGAAAATTAATAAAACCAAAAATTGATTCTTTGAAGAGATCACAGCTGATAAACCCCTAATCAATAGAAAAATAGAGAAAACACAAATTACCAATAGCAGGATTGAAAGAAGGGCTAGCACTACAGAAACCACAATATTGAAAGTATAATAAGGGAATAATATCATCTTTATGCCAAAAAATTCAATAACAGATGAAATGGGAGAATTCCTTGAAAAACCCATACTTATCAAGTAATGGAATTGGTACATGACAGAAGCTTTCTTGGCCCCTGTTTGCCACAAAATCTTAAACAGCAAAGGGAAAATTACAAGAAATGCTAAAGGAAGCTCTTCAGAATAAAAGGAAATGACACCATATGGTAACTCAGATCTACAGGAAAGAATGAAGAACACCATAAATGGTAGTATATGGATGAATATTAAAACTATATATTTTTCTTCCTCGTCTCTTAATTTATGTAAAAGTCATATTTGACTATTTAAAGCAAAAATTATAACAGTATTGTTGGGTTTAAAATGTATACAGATATTACATTATTCCATTTATAAGAAATGTCCAGAATAGGAAAATCTATAGAGACAAAAAGTAAGTGAGTTGTTGCTGGAGGCTGGGGGTAGAGGGGAAACAAGAGAAGCTCCTAATGGATATGGGGTTTCTTTTTGGAGTGATGAAATGTTCTGGAATCAAACAGTGGTGATGGTTGTACAATTTTTTGAATATAATTTAAAAAATACTGAATTGTACACATTAAAGGGGTAAATTTTATGGTATGTGAATTGTATCTCAAAAAATATATATATAGATGTAATATATATATGGTAAAAATAGCAAAAAGAAAGGGGGAAATGCAACTATACTATTGCAAGATTTCTACATCTTTCTTGAAGTAATGCTACATAAAATCTAAGAGAATTGTGATAAATTAAAGATGCACAGTATAATCCCTAGAGCAAAGAATAAAAAATAAACAGAAAGAGCACAGGACAGTGGTCCATGAGAAAAGAGGAACTAACAACCAGGCCCTATACTTATCCCAGCTTGTTGCCTAGAGGCAATTTCATAGTCACTGGTACAGCTAGGGGGAGTCAAAGAGAACGTTTTGGCCTCACTGAAATAGATATGGAGCTGGAGTGTGGGGAGACCAAGGCAGCCGGGAGTTGTGGGCCTGGCATCTGGACTGAAGGGGAAAATGCAAGAAGACTCAGTAATTTGCTTATGGGTCTGCTTGAGTCTTTGATGAGTGCTGGGTTAGGTGTGCATAGAGTAGAATTTCACCGAGAGGTAAAAAATGACCAGACAGTTGTAAATATAAAGTTCCCCAAATATAGCCAATATTTTGTAATAACTGTAAATGGAGTGTAACCTTTCAAAATTGTGTAATTGATTAATTTAATTTAATTCCCCAGAGCTCACATCTGGTGGAAAGACAAGAGATCTGACCAGCGATGGTAGAAGGACCTCAGTGATCACCCAGGGAATCCCTAAACACAACAAAATATGATCTCAACTACAGTACCTTGCTTAGTGGGTAAACCCTAGACATGCAGCAAAAGAATTAATACAGTGCAAACAGTTTCCACCTTAAGAAACTAGATCTTTCTTCTTTTCTAATATATGGAAACTCTCATACATTGCTGGTGGGATTGCAAAATGGTACAGCGACTTAAGAAGACAGTTTGGTGGTTTCTTACAAAACCAAATATATTCTTCTCATACAAGTAATCATACTCTTTGGTATTTACCCAAAGGAATGAAAACTTAGGTCTACACAAAACCAACACACAGATGTTTACAGCAGCTTTATTCATAATGCCAAAAGTTGAAAGCAACCAAATGTCCTTCAGTAAGTGAATGGATAAATAATCTGTGGTACATCTAGACAACAGAATATTAATCGCACTAAAATAAAATGAGTTATCAAGCCATGAAAAGACATGGAAAAACCTAATCATATTACTAAGCAAAAGGAGCCAATCTAAAAAGACTGCATACTGTATGATTCTAACTATAAACTAGGACTATATAAACTATAGGACGTTCTGGAAAAGGCAAAAACTAACAAGATCAGTGGTTGCCATAGGCTAGCAAGGATGGGACAGATGAATAGCCAGAGAACAGAGGATACGTAGAGCAGTGAAAATACTCTGTATGGTACTATAATGGTAGATACACGTCATTACACTTTTGTCCAAACCCATAGAATATACAATGCCAAGTGTGAACCCTAATGTAAACTCTGGATTTGGGGGGACTATGATGTATCTATGTAGGTTCATCAATTGTAACAAATGCTCTACTCTGGCGGGAAACATGGATAATGGAAGAGGCTGTATGTGTACAGGGGCAGAGGGTATATGAGAAATCTCTGTACTATCTGTTTGATTTTGCTGTGAACCTAAAACTGCTTTAAAAAATAAAATCTGTTTTTAAAAAGTTCATTTATTCTCTGATCAACAATTGCATTAAGAATTTATCTCACAGATATACCTCTCTATGAAAACAAAAAAAAAGTTTCCAAGGAATTTTATTGCAATATTTTTTTTTATTTTATTTTTTTTTTGTGGTATGCGGGCCTTCCTCTGCTGTGGCCTCTCCCGTTGCGAAGCACAGGCTCCGGACGCGCAGGCCCAGCGGCCATGGCTCACGGGCCCAGCCGCTCCGCGGCATGCGGGATCCTCCCAGACCGGGGCGCGAACTCGGTTCCCCTGCATCGGCAGGCGGACGCGCAACCACTGCGCCACCAGGGAAGCCCTATTGCAATATTTTTATAGCAAGAGCCTGGAAACATTCTTAATATCCATCAATAAAAGATTGGTTAAATAAATTATGGTACATCCATACAATAGAATATAAAGGAGTCACTTAAAAGAACAAGTCATTGTGGAAAACATTATGGCAGTTCCTCAAAAATTAAACACACATCTATCTAGCCATATGATCTATCAGTTCCATTTCTGGGTATATACCCAGAAGAATGGAAGCAGGGACTCAAATGGATACTCGTACACTCATATTCATAGCAGCATTATTCACAGTGGCCAAAAAGTAGAAGCAATCCAAGTGTCCATGGACAGATGAATGGATAAACAAAATGTGGTATATACACACAATGGCATATTATTCAGCCTTAAAACAGATGGAAATTCTCATACGTGCTATAACATGGATCAACCTTGAAGACTTTATGCTAAGTGAAATAAGTCAGCCACAAAAGGACAAATACTATATAACTTCACTTATATGAGGTATCGAGAGTAGTTAAATTCTTAGAGATAGAAAGTAGAATGATGACTGCCAGGGGCTGGGGGAGGGGAACATAGGGCATTAGTGTTTAATGGGGATGGAGGTTCATTTGGGAAGATGAAAAATCTGGAACTGGACAGTGGTGATGGTTGCACAACAATGTGAATGTACTCGATGCCTTTGAACTGTACAATGAAAAATAGTTAAAATGTAAATTTTGGCTATGTATATTTTGCCAAAATTAAAAAAAATACTACCTCAAACTGAAATCATTTGATGATGCAACAGAAATAAATAAAAGCTTAAGTTCAGAAACAGAAAAAAAGATCGCTTCTGTGCATAATGATACGGAACAATGATGAGTATTTTAAATGAAAAAAAAATGAGGGTAGAACAATGTGGATAATATGCTACCATTAGTTTTAAAAGAAAAGAATATTCTTGTGTGTGTGTGTGTGTGTGTGTGTGTATATAAGTGAAATATTTATAAATACAGGATATAAACACACATATGACTGTATATGACTGTCAGGATGCACAGGTAGCTGATAGAATCAAGCTCCTGGGGTGGAGAATTGGTTGGTTAGTGTTTGGGAGTCTCAGGAAAGTCATTTTCAAATATATATCCTCTTCTGACTTCCTTGGTGGCGCAGTGGTTAAGAATCCGCCTGCTAATGCAGGGAACACGGGTTCGAGTCCTGGTCCGGGAAGGTCCCAAATGCCGCGGAGCAACTAAGCCCCTGTGCCACAACTACTGAGCCTGCACTCCCCACGAGCCACAATCACTGAGCCCATGTGCCACAACTACTGAAGACTGCATGCCTAGAGCCTGTGCTCCGCAACAAAAGAAGCCACCTCAATGAGAAGCACATGCACCACAAAGAAGAGTAGCCCCCGCTCTCTGCAACTAGAGAAAAGCCCGTGACCCAATGCATCCAAAAAATAATAATAATAAATAAATGAATAAATTTATACAAAATTTTAAAAATTTTAATATAAAATATATATCCTCTTCTAATCCTCTGAATTTTGAACCATGTGCACTTACTAACCATTCAAACATTAAAAAAATCTGTTTTTAATACGAACTTGTGCAGTGCTTTTGCAGTATGTATAGGATTTGGTAAGGCAGAAAGGAAAGAGATCAGCCCAGTGGATGAAATAAACTGTATGAAGAAAAAAGCAGAAATGGGAACTTCCATGTCATTTCTGAAGCAAGACAAATAAATCGTTTAGTCCCCCTGAGGATGACTTTGGGCAGACACAGTGGGGTGATCCCACAGGTGGGGCGCTTGAGTGGGACAAGACTAAGGGGTTGGTGGATCGGACTTTATCTAGGAAGCAGAGCAGAACCATGAGAAAGATTCTGGCAGGGAAATGACAAGATGAAAGAAAAGGACATTTGGGGAAGATAAATCCAGCCACAGTGTGGGTTTAACCTCCAGGGCATAAGTGGGCAGCTGCCTGGGGTTTGGCAGGTTGAGCATAGCAGAAAATAACAAGAGAGGACTGATAAGGGAAACAATGAGGGCAGCAGAGCCATGCAGAAGAGGCCCTGAGCTAGAGGAGGAGGTAAGAACAGAGGCAGGCAGAGCAGTCCAAGGGGAAGACCTCAGAGGAAAGAAGGGTGGGCTTTCTCATCCTGAGTCACTGGTTTTGAACCCTGACCATGCTTCCAATACACCTAGAGAACTTTTAAAAAAAATACAGATTCCTAGTTCTCATCCTAAATCTTCCCAATTGGAAGTGGAAGAGTGGGAGAGGCAGTAAAAATATAGATATTTATACTATCTCCACCACTAGCCGTCACCTCTCACCAAAAATATGGAAGGCCCGTGCTGGTCTCCCACCTCCATCCATCCTTGCCCCCCTCTCATAGTCTATGCTCTTCTACAGGACAACGGGAGTCAGATCTCATCACTCATCTGCTCAAAACTTTCAATGCCTTCCTATCTCACTCAACGTAAAATCCTAAATCCTTTCAATGGCCTAAAGGTCCCTCCTAATCGGCACCCAGCCTCCAGCTCTCTGCTCTCATTTTCTAAGTCTCCCTCTACCCCAACTGCCTCATCTTCAGTCACTGGCCTCACTGCTGTTTCTTAAAGAAGAAAAAACAAACAAATAAACAAGTATTCTCCTACCTCAGGACCTTTGCGCATGCTATTCCTTTTGCATAATGGCTCTTAGTTCAGATATCCCCCCAGATATCCACATGCCTTCTTCTCTCACTTCCTTCAGGCCTCTGCTCAAATGTCACCTTATCAGAGATATCTTCTCAGACCACCTGTCTCAAATAACATCCCCATTCCATCTATGACCCTCACTATGTTTTATTTTTCTTCATAGCACTTATGACTATCTGACATATTATTTACTTATGTGTTTATCACTTATCTCCCCACACTCAGTGTAAGCTCCACATGAGCCAAACTTTGATTTGTTCAGTGCTGCATCCCCATGTCTAGAGTACATGTTAGAGACATAATAAATATTTCTGAATGAATAAAATTGTTTATAAGCTCCCCCAAGTGAATCTTATGCAGCCAGCCTGGTGTGCACGTACTGGTGTAGCTAATATAATGTAAATTCTCAAATATTAAAATGTGGATTTGGTACAGCATTTCTCTCAATTAACACTGCTTTCATTGACATCTAGGGAACAGACACAAGTCTAGTCTTTTAAAGCTATGACTACCCTTAGTATGGAGCGGGCACCAGCTCCGGGAACATCAGGGAGCAGAACCTCTGCTCATTTTGTTCCCTGTCTCTTTCTCCAAGGCTATCACACACCCCTGTTCTCATTTGGATGGAATGAAGACTGCATCCCCGCAGCCCTGGTGAAGGGAGATGGGCCAATTCATCACAGGAGCCACAGAGAGTTTGAAGAATTCAGAGCTTGCTGAGTGCTGCTTCCTTTGGTTGTGAAATTTGTCTCTTTTGATTTTTAATTTTCTAATTTGATACCCTTAGAACTTAAACGACATATCGGGAGTAACACAACAGAGAATAAAATCACACTGAATATCAGTTAAAGGAACAACCAGATTAATAATACTTTCTATGTAACTAGAGCCTCGTCATTTACAAAAGGTTTTCACATATCTTATCCCACCTTGAACCTCTCAACAGCCCTGTGATGGAGAAAGTACCAGCATCAAGTCCCCCATTTTGTAGATAAGGAAACTGGGGCTCATAAAAGTTGCTTGCCCTCCTGATTAAAAAATAAGCCAAAGACCTTAACAGATACTTCATCAAAGAAGATATATAGATGGCAAATAAGCCCATGAAAAGATCTCCACATAGTATGTCATCAGAGAAATGTAAATTAAAACAACAAGATACCACTACACACCTATTAGAATGGCCAGAATTCAGAACACTGATATCAAATGCTGGTGAGAATGTGGAGCAACAGGAACTCTCATTCAGTGGTGGTGGGAATACAAAATGGTACAGCCACTTTGGAGAACAGTTTGGTGGTTTCTTACAAAACTAAACACACTCTAATAATCGGATTCTGCAACCAAACTCCTTGGTATTTTCCCAAGGGAGGTGAAAACTTGTGTTCACACAAAAACCTGCACACAGATGTTTATAGCAACTTATTCATAATTGCTAAAACTTGGAAGCAATGAAGCTGTCCTTCAGCAGGTGAGTGGATATATAAATGGTGGTACATCCAGACAACAATGGGCTATTATGAAGCAGTTAGAAAAAAAAAAAAAAGCTACCAAGCCCAAGAAAAAACATGAAGGAAACTTAAATGCATATTCCTAACTGAAAGAAGCCAATCTAAAAAGGCTACATACTGTATGATTCCAATTATATAACATTCTGGAAAAGGCAAAACTATGAAAACAGTAACAAAATAAGATCAGTGTTGCCAAGGGTTAGGGGGCAGGCAGATGGAGGACTAGGCAGAGCACAGAGGATTTTTAGGACAGTGAAAATACTCTATATGATACTATAATGATGGATACATGTTATTACATATTTCTCAAAACCTATAGAATGTACAATGCCAAGAGAGAATCTAACGTAAATTATAAAATGTGGGTGATTATGACGTGTCAAGGTAGATTCATCAATTGTAATAAACGTGCCACTCTGGTGGGGGAGGTTAATAAGGGGATGGGGTTGGGGGAGTGCTGCACATGTGTAGGGGCAGGGGGTACATGGGAACTCTCTGTACCTTCCTCTTAGATTTGCTGTGAACCTACACCTACTCTAAAAAATTGTCTTTTTTAAAAATTGAGTTAAAAAAAAAAGTTAGCTGTCTTTTCTGAAATGACACTGCCAGTGAGGATACTGTTGAAACTCAGGTCCCTCTGTTTCCAAATCCGAAGCTATTTCCACTACACCATTTAATAATATTGAGAATTAACTTGAATCTGTGTCTCACACCATTTACTATAATGTTACTACATCACCACCACTGTACCTAATATCTATGGAGCTCTTACTTTGTACTAAACTCATGCTAAGTGCTTTACGTGCATTATCCAATCTAAGCCCCACAAAGACCTAAAAAGGAGACACCATTATTACTTTAATTTTCAAAGACGAACTTGAGGCCAAGACATTGAGGACCTCCTACACAAGAAACAAAATAAGGTAGAGGAAGAACTGGATTTTTAAACTAAGTTCTGTATAATTCCGGAGCCAAGCTCTTAACCATGATCTCATACTTTCTCTACTAAAAACTTAGTTTCGTAAACAGAAAACAGCGATGCCACCAACGTTCACATCCTCAACTTCTCTTTCCTATAAGAAAAATCCTTCTCCAAACTTTCTCCATGTCTGAAGTCTTGACTACCTCCCCTTCCCCAGTTTTGTCTCTATACTAAAATTGAAGCAATCTTCCCTAAAAACAATTGGACAGGGAGAATCCCCTGTTTGAAAACCACCACCAATTGCAAGTCACTTCCATGAATGAAGGCTAAACTCTGTAACATCTCCTTATGTGAATGCCCTACGTGAATGAGTCCTAACCTTCGTTTCCAGGCTCATTCTTACAGCTTCACTCTGCTCAACCTATTTTGCATCCCACCATCGTGTCACCAGACTTCTCTATGCCTTTTTACATAATGCTGTCTCTTTATGAGATATTCTTACCTGTCTTCTCCATCTGGCAGACTTGTACTCACATGTACCAGTAGGTATAGGTTAGGTTGTGCTGTAGAAACAAGCAATAAACTCTGGGTGACATAAAACTAAAGTGAAGAGGCAGAGTCAAGACGGTGGTGTGGGAAGATGCGGAGTTAGCATCTCCCCAAAACTAGGGCAACTGCCGCAGCTGGTGGGGGACTCTGACGCCCAAGGAGATGGGAGGAACCCCACAGTGAACCGGTAGGACGTATGGGGACTGAGGGGGGAGGAAAAGTGGAGGGCAGACAGGATCAGCACCTCTGAGGCTGGGGAGCTCAGGAGAGGCAGGCGGGAGGGACTTTCCAGGAAGAGCAGGAGGGACTTTCCAGGAAGAGCAGCCTCCACTCAGGCCGGGGAGGCTGCTGAGCTCCCAAGCCATGTAGGTCCTGGGGGCATAGGAGGGAGGCTGGGGAGATCAGGAGAGTCAGGTGGGAGGGACTCTCTGGGAAGAGTGGGAGAGGAGCGGAGGGCGACTGCCCCACCACTCTGGCTCAGGGAGCCTGCTGAGCTCCCAGGCCTGTCCCCTGCCCTCTGACCCCAGGAATGGTGGGCACGCCTGGGCCCCTTCTGTTCCTTGAGCCTAAGCCCCACCTCCCGCAGCCCCCCCGGGCCTTTTCCAGCCCTGTGGGTCCTGAGCATTGGCCCCGCCCACCACCCAAACCTCACCCTTGCTTAGGGCCTGTCTTCCACAGCCAAGACCTTCCCCCCCTACTTTTTTCTTTCTTTTCCCTCCTCTCCTTTTTTACTATTGTGGTACTGATGTACCTTCCGGTTGTTGATTCATCTATATTTTTATTTCTATATTCTTTCTAACATATCTGTTAGTTTCCTAGTCTAATTTTACTTTTTACTTTGTTATTGTTCTTTTTTTTTTTTTTTTTTTTGGCTGCCCCACATGGCTTGCAGGATCTTGGTTCATAAGCCCGGGTTTGGGCCGAAGTTCCTGCAGTGGGGTCTCTGAGTCTGAACCACTGGACTAACAGAGAACCTTAAACCCCAGAGAATATTCATTGGAGTGAGGTCTCAAGGAGTTCCTCATCTCAGCACCAAGACCCAGCTCTACCCAATAGCCTACAAATTCCAGTATTGGAAGCCTCAGGTCAAATAACCAGCATGACAGGAACACAATCCCACTCATAAAAAAAAAAAAAAAAAAAAGATGGCAAAAAATTATG
>NC_041228.1:34439808-34443244 GCF_002837175.3 Physeter macrocephalus | reverse complement strand
TGATAATGATCCAGAATCTCAGAAATAGAATGGAGGCACGGATTGAGAAAATACAAGAAATGTTTAACGAAGATCTAGAAGAACTAAAGAACAAACAAACAGAGATAAACAATGCAATAATTGAAATGAAAAATACACTAGAAGGAATCAATAACAGAATAACTGAGACAGAAGAACGAATAAGTGAGTTGGAAGACAAAACAGTGGAAATAACTGCCAAGGAGCCGAATAAAGAAAAAACAATGAAAAGAATTGAAGACAATCTCAGAGACCTCAGAGACAACACCAAACTCATGAACATTTGAATTATAGGGGTCCCAGAAGAAAAAGAGAAAAAGAAAGGGTCTGAGAAAATATTTGAAGAGATTATAGTTGAAAACTTCCCTAATATGGGAAAGGAAGTAGTCACCCAAGTCACATACAAAGGAATCCCCATAAGTTTATCAGCTGATTTTTCAGTGGAAACTCTGCAGGCCAGAGGGGAGTGTGAGGATATATTTAAAGTGATGAAAGAGAAAAAACTACAACCAAGTTTACTCTACCCAGCAAAGATCTCATTCAGACTCGATGGAGAAGTCAAAAACTTTTCAGACAAGCAAAAGCTAAGAGAATTCAGCACCACCAAACCAGCTTTACAACAAATGCTAAAGAAACTTCTCTAAGCGGGAAACACAAGAGAAGAAAAAGATCCACAAAAACAAACACAAAACAATTAAGAAAATGGTAATAGGAATATACATATTGATAATAACCTTGAATGTAAATGGATTAAATGTCCTAACCAAAAGACAAAGACTGGTTGAATGGATACAAAAACAAGACCCATATATATGCTGTCTACAAGAGACCCACTTCAGACCTAGGGACACATACAGACTGAAAGTGAGGGGATGGAAAAAGACATTCCATGCAAATGGAAATCAAAAGAAACCTGGAGTAGCAATACTCATATCAGATAAAATAGACATTAAAATAAAGACTGTTACAAGAGATAAGGAGGGGCACTACATAATGATCAAGGATCAATCCAAGAAGAAGATATAACAATTATAATGTTTACGCACCCAACATAGGAGCACCTCAGTACATAAGGCAACTGCTAAAAGCTATAAAAGAGGAAATCGACAGTAACACAATAATAGTGGGGGACTTTAACACCCCACTTACACCAATGGACGGATCATCCAAACAGAAAGTAAATAAGGAAACACAAGATTTAAATGACACAATAGATCAGATAGATCTAACGGATATTTATAGAACATTCCACCCAGAAGGGACAGAATACACTTTCTTCTCAAGTGCACATGGAACATTCTCCAGGATAGATCACATCTTGGGTCACAAATCAAGCGTTGGAAAATATAAGAAAATTGAAATCGTATCAAGCATCTTTTCTGACCACATGCTATGAGATTGGAAATCAATTACAGGAAAAAACTGTAAAAAAACACAAATACATGGAGGCTAAACAGTGTGCTACTAAATAACCAAGAGATCACTGAAGAAATCAAAGAAGAAATAAAAAAACACATAGAAACAAATGACAATGAAAACACAATGACCCAAAACCTATGGGTCGCAGCAAAAGCAGTTATAAGAGGGAAGTTTATAGCAATTCAATCTCACCTCAAGAAACAGGAAAAATCTCAAATAAACAATCTAACTCTACACTTAAAACAACTAGAGATAGAAGAACATAGAAAACCCAAAGTCAGTAGAAGGAAAGAAATCATAAAGATGAGAGCAGAAATAAATGAAATAGAAATGAAGAAAACAATAGCAAAGATCAATAAAACTAAAAGCTGGTTCTTTGAGAAGATAAACAAAACTGATAAACCCTTACCCAGATTCATCAGGGAAAAAAGGAAGAGAATGCAAATCAATAAAATCAGAAATGCAAAAGGAGCAATCACAACTGACACTGCAGAAATACAAAGGATTATAAGAGACTACAACAAACAGCAATATGCCAATAAAATGGACAACCACGAAGAAATGGACAAATTCTTGGAAAGGTACAATTTTCCAAGACTGAACCAGGAAGAATTAGAAAATATAAGCAGGCCTATCACAAGTAATGAAATTGAAACTGTAATTAAAAATCTTCCAACCGGGCTTCCCTGGTGGCGCAGTGGTTGAGAGTCCACCTGCCGATGCAGGGGACACGGGTTCGTGCCCCGGTCCGGGAAGATCCCACATGCCGCAGAGCGCCTGGGCCCGTGAACCATGGCCGCTGAGCCTGCGTGTCCAGAGCCTGTGCTCCGAAACGGGAGAGGCCACGACAGTGAGAGGCCCACGTACTGCAAAAAAGAAAAGAAAAAAAAATTCTTCCAACAAACAAAAGTCCAGGGCCAGATGGCTTCACAGGTGAATTATATCAAACACTTAGAGAAGACCTAACACCCATCCTTCTCAAACTCTTCAAAAAATTGCAGAGGGAGGAACACTTCCAAATTCATTCTACAAAGCCACCAGCTTTGTAGAATTGGTAGCACCAATTCTAGCACCAGCACCCTGATACCAAAACCAGAAAAAGATATCACAAAAAAAGGAAATTATAGACCAATATCTCTGATGAACATAGATGCAAAAATCCTGAACAAAATACTAGCAAACAGAATCCAACAGGACATTAAAAGGATCATATGCCATGATCAAGTGCGATTTATCCCAGGGATGCAAGGATTCTTCAATATACACAAATCAATCAATGTGATATACCACATTAACAAATTAAGGAATAAAAACCATATGATCAGGGGAGAGGCCTCTCCCGCAGCGGGAGAGGCCACGACAGTGAGAGGCCCACGTACCACAAAAACAAAAAACAAAAAACATATGATCATCTCAATAGATGCAGAAAAAGCTTTTGACAAAATTCAACACCCATTTATGATAAAAACTCTCCAGAAAATGGCATAGAGGGAACCTACCTCAACATAATAAAGGCCATATATGACAAACCCACAGCAAGCATCCTACTCAATGGTGAAAAACTGAAAGCATTTCCACTAAGATCAGGAAAAAGACAAGGATGTCCAAGCTCACCACTCTTATTCAACATAGTTTTGGAAGTTCTAGCCACGATGTCCACTCTCACCACTCTTATTCAACATAGCTTTGGAAGTCCTAGCCACAGCATTCAGAGAAAAAAAGAAATAAAAGGAATACAGATTGGAAAACAAGAAGTAAAACTGTCACTGTTTGTCAATGACATGATACTCTACATAGAAAATCCTAAAGATGCCACCAGAAAACTACTAGAACTAATCAATGAATTTGGTAAAGTTGCAGGATATAAAATTAATGCACAGAAATCTCTGGCATTCCTATACACCAACAATGAAAAATCTGAAAGAGAAATTAAGGAAACACTCCCATTTACCATTGCAACAAAAAGAATAAAATACCTCAGAATAAACCTACCTAAGGA
>NC_041228.1:34431845-34434223 GCF_002837175.3 Physeter macrocephalus | reverse complement strand
AAAGTCAGTAGAAGGAAAGAAATCATAAAGATGAGAGCAGAAATAAATGAAATAGAAATGAAGAAAACAATAGCAAAGATCAATAAAACTAAAAGCTGGTTCTTTGAGAAGATAAACAAAACTGATAAACCCTTACCCAGATTCATCAGGGAAAAAAGGAAGAGAATGCAAATCAATAAAATCAGAAATGCAAAAGGAGCAATCACAACTGACACTGCAGAAATACAAAGGATTATAAGAGACTACAACAAACAGCAATATGCCAATAAAATGGACAACCACGAAGAAATGGACAAATTCTTGGAAAGGTACAATTTTCCAAGACTGAACCAGGAAGAATTAGAAAATATAAGCAGGCCTATCACAAGTAATGAAATTGAAACTGTAATTAAAAATCTTCCAACCGGGCTTCCCTGGTGGCGCAGTGGTTGAGAGTCCACCTGCCGATGCAGGGGACACGGGTTCGTGCCCCGGTCCGGGAAGATCCCACATGCCGCAGAGCGCCTGGGCCCATGAACCATGGCCGCTGAGCCTGCGTGTCCAGAGCCTGTGCTCCGAAACGGGAGAGGCCACGACAGTGAGAGGCCCACGTACTGCAAAAAAGAAAAGAAAAAAAAATTCTTCCAACAAACAAAAGTCCAGGGCCAGATGGCTTCACAGGTGAATTATATCAAACACTTAGAGAAGACCTAACACCCATCCTTCTCAAACTCTTCAAAAAATTGCAGAGGGAGGAACACTTCCAAATTCATTCTACAAAGCCACCAGCTTTGTAGAATTGGTAGCACCAATTCTAGCACCAGCACCCTGATACCAAAACCAGAAAAAGATATCACAAAAAAAGGAAAAAAACTGAAAGCATTTCCACTAAGATCAGGAAAAAGACAAGGATGTCCAAGCTCACCACTCTTATTCAACATAGTTTTGGAAGTTCTAGCCACGATGTCCACTCTCACCACTCTTATTCAACATAGCTTTGGAAGTCCTAGCCACAGCATTCAGAGAAAAAAAGAAATAAAAGGAATACAGATTGGAAAACAAGAAGTAAAACTGTCACTGTTTGTCGATGACATGATACTCTACATAGAAAATCCTAAAGATGCCACCAGAAAACTACTAGAACTAATCAATGAATTTGGTAAAGTTGCAGGATATAAAATTAATGCACAGAAATCTCTGGCATTCCTATACACCAACAATGAAAAAACAGAAAGAGAAATTAAGGAAACACTCCCATTTACCACTGCAACAAAGAGAATAAAATACCTAGGAATAAACCTGCCTAAGGAGGTGAAAAATTTGTATTCGGAAAAATATAAAACACCGATGAAAGAAATCAAAGATGACATAAACAGATGGAGAAATATACCATGTTCTTGGATTGGAAGAATCATTATTGTGAAAATGACTATACTCCCCAAAGCAATCTACAGATTCAGTGCAACCCCTGTCAAACTACCAATGGCATTCTTCACAGAATTAGAGCAAAAAATTTTACAATTCGTATGGAAGTACAAAAGACCCTGAATAGCCAAAGCAATCTTGAGAATGAAAAATGGAGTTGGAGGAATCCGGCTCCCCAACTTCAAACTATACCACAGGCCTACAGTAATCAAGACAGTATGGTACTGACACAAAAACAGAAATATAGATCAATGGAACAGGATAGAAAGCCCAGAGGTAAACCCATGCACATATGGTCACCTTATCTTTGATAACGAAGGCAAGAATATACAGTGGAGAAAATACAGCCTCTTCAATAAGTAGTGCTCGGAAAACTGGACAGCTACATGCAACAGGATGAAATTAGAACACTCCGTAACACCATCCACAAAAATAAACTCAAAATGGATTAAAGACCTAAATGTAAGGCCAGACCCTCTAAAACTCTTAGAGGAAAACATAGGCAGAACACTCTATGAGATAAATCACAGCAAGATCCTTTTTGACCCACCTCCTAGAGAAATGGAAATAAAACCAAAAATAAACACATGGGACCTAATGAAACTTAAAAGCTTTTGCACAGCAAAGGAAACCATAAACAAGACCAAAAGACAACCCTCAGAATGGGAGAAAATATTTGCAAATGAAGCAACTGACAAAGGATTAATCTCCAACATTTACAAGCAGCTCATGCAGCTCAATAGCAAAAAAACAAACAACCCAATCCACAAATGGGCAGAAGACCTAAATAGACATTTCTCCAAAGAAGATATACAGATTGCCAACAAACACATGAAAGAATGCTCAACATCATTAATCATTAGAGAAATGCAAATCAAAACGACAATGAGATATCATCTCACACCGGTCAGATTGGCCATCATCAAAAACTCTAGAAATAATAAATGCTGGAGAGGGTGTGGAGAAAAGGGAAC
>NC_041228.1:34415366-34430911 GCF_002837175.3 Physeter macrocephalus | reverse complement strand
GTGAGGTGGATGGACCTAGAGTCTGTCATACAGAGTGAAGTAAGTCAGAAGGAGAAAAACAAATACCGTATGCTAACACATATATATGGAATCTAAAAAAAAATGGTACTGATGAACCTTGTTGCAGGGCAGGAATAAAAAGTAGACATAGAAAACGTACTTGAGGACATGGGGTGGGAAGGTGAAGCTGGGTGAAGTGAGAGTAGCATGGACATATATACACTACCAAATGTAAAATTGTTGGCTAGTGGGAAGCAGCCGCATAGCACAGGGAGATCAGCTCGGTGCTTTGCAATGACCTAGAGGGGTGGGAGAGGGAGGATGGGAAGGAGGCTCAAGAGGGAGGGGATATGGGAACATGTGTATGCATACGGCTGATTTGCTTTATTGTGCAACAGAAACTAGCATAGTATTGTGAAGCCATTATACTCCAATCAAGATTTATTAAAAAAAAAAACAAAACTAAAGTGACATGTCAGTGACATCACACTACATGCCCATGATGAGTCAGCTGGGGGTTCTACTCTGATTTCTTCTAACTCCAACACCCAGGCTTACAGAGCAGCCCCCATTGGGAGTGTTGTCAGGGAGTGGGCCAGAAATAAAAAGAGTGATGAGTTGTGCATTGATTTTTAAAGCTTTCATTCAGAAATAACACACATCAGTTCAAATCACTTTCATTGACCAAAGCAAGTTACATGCTTGGGTTCAGTCATAGAGTCAGCACATATTGAATTTAATTAGGTTTGGAATATGCCAGGAGGATGTGATGGAGGAATAGAGCCAAGGGAGGAGTGTTTGAAATAATGGACTTCAGTGTCTGACCTGGATAAGAAAAGAAGTGAGGTCCTGATGGATGTTTGACAGCAATGGGGTCAATGAATTGGAGACCTCTGTAAGACTGAAGATGCATGGTCGTGGGAGGAACTTCATGTTTATTGGGAATGACACACGTAAAGAGGGTTTGGTGGGGGGTACAATTCAACCCACAACAACTAACTACCTTCTATTTTTCTTATTTATTTAAATATATATATATATATATATATATTTTTTTTTTTAATTTCCCCCAGCTAGAGCGTAAGCTGCACAAGAGCAGGGACTTTGTCTTATTCACCCTTATATCCACAATGGCTAGAACAGGGCCCAGAATGAGTAATGGGCGTCTTTTCCTTCCACAACACTCCTGAGAAAAGCTGATAAATGATCCCGTCACCCTGGCCTGATAGACAGACTCCAAAGATGATACCATTCCTTTCTCCCCTCCCTGGGCCTTTCTTCCACTGAGCAGTGGAGTTTATTTTTCCTTCTTTCTAATCTAAGAAAAACCTAGGACTGCTCTGATGAAGAGAACGCAGTAGAAATATATTCTGGGACCCCTCAGCCCAGGCCTTAAGGCTAGAAGCTTCTACTTCCTTCCTCCTGGAACTCAGTTGCCATACTGTACAAACGAGCCACATGGAAAGGCTATATGGAGGGGAACCAGGTCCTCTGACAGCTACAGCTGAGCTCCCAGCTGACAGCCAGCACCAACTACCAGTCATACGAATGAACCTTCTTGGACAGGCCAGCCCAGTCTAGCCTCTGCAGCCCCATAACACCCCATGGAAGAAAGCAACCTCCCAGCTAAGACCAATCAACCACCAAATTCACACACACAAAATACAGTGGCGGTTGTCTTAAACCACTAAGTTTTGGGGTGATTTTTTGATTTGTTACCCAGTGATAGGTAACTGAAACAAAAATTGGCACCTAGTAATGCAATGCTGCATAAGAAAAACCTAGAACATGTAGGACTGGCTTTGGGAGCAGAAGGTGGATAGAGGCCTGAAGACTTTCAAAAAGGCTATTAGTGAAGGCTGGCCGAGCAGTGAGGAGATTGCTAGCTACGGATGGCTAGAGCAAGGCATAAGCCATGTGTATACCAGAAGAGATTTTATTGAAACTGTTGCCTGGGGTAACAGCACAAATAGAAAGTGTGCCTCATGAACTTGTGCATCTGGCTAAGGAGATTTCCAGGCAAAATGTTGAAAGTGTCAACTGGCTTCTTTTAGTTTCCTATGCTACGATGAAATACAAGAAGAAAGGAATGAGCTAAATAAAGAACTATTTGAGCAGAATTTAGAAGAAATACAGACAGTCCAGGGAAATCTTCTAGGCAGCAAAATATTTTCAAAGTAAGAAATGGCCTTAAGGCAAAGATCAAATCTAGGCTGTTGCCAGTAAAACACAGCTTCAGTGTAAAATTCATATCAAAGGTGCAGCTCCAAGATCTTTTGCAAAGACCTTAGAAAGATTTAAGTTGTACCCGAGAGACCCTTAAGCCAGACAAAAAATACTTCTAAAAATTTTAAGGGCATGATTTGCAGACCCCAACAAGAGAGCTTCTAAGAATGTTAAGGCTGTTATTCCACAGCACCTCAAAGCAACTTTGATGTCATTGTATATCTAGTAAACTAGCAAAAATAAATAAGAACGTTAACAATCCAATGCGGATGTGGCTTCAGGGAAACGTATTGTTGGTGATGCTGTAAAACTCTTTCAGTCGTTTTGAAAAAGCAATCTGGCAACAGGTAACAAAATATTCATGTCTTTTTCCCAAAGAATTCATCTTTAGGAATTTAGAGCTAAGGAAATGACCCGCGAGAGATAATTTTAAAAGCCACTGGTCTAAACAAGCCTTCACAGTCACATTGTTTATAATAGAAAGAAACTGGAAACAGCCCAAATGTCTAAAAATAGAGCTATGGATGAGCAAACTGTGGCATATTTACATGATGGAGTGCTCTATAATCATTAAAAAGACAAGTTTATGGATTGTGTTGACTCAAGGTTATGTGGGTTTGAAATATTATTAATAAAGAGTAAAGTACAAAATGATAAGTGCAAAGCTATTTTAACTCCATAAAAATAAGTACTGTCTATCTATTTTTAATAAAATTAAAAAAATGTGCACATAACAATTTAATGTTTGGTATGTTTTAAACTTAAAGTGCTTGATATCCTAGTTTGAAAGGGTAAAGAGGATACTTTTGGTAATTACTAGGAAAAAAGTTAAGGGAAGTTAAGACGTGTATATATACGTGACAGGGACCTACCTTATACTCAGCCCTTTGACACAGCAACAGAACTAAGGAAGAGTAAGATATTATCCCTGGGCTCATTAACATTCAAGAAACAAACAAACAAACAAAACAGGGTAGATTATAGCGTAGATGAATTTTTTTTGTTTGTTGAATTCTGTGGAAAAGACCAAAGGGATTTTCTTTTTCTTTCTTTCTGGCCGCCCCTCCTGGCTTACAGGATCTTAGTTCCCTGACCAGAGATTGAACCCACGCCCTTGGCAGTGAAAGTACAGAGTCCTAACCAGAGTGCCAGGGAATTCCTCAAAGGGATTTTCAAATTGTGTTTTTAGAAATTCTAAGTTTTATAAAAACTTGCTAGAGTTCTATATTTTTGTAAATGGAATTAGGCTTCAGGTAATATTGTGAAATTATACATTTTTAACCTATCATTTTTATTAAAAATGTTGATTTTTAACTATTGTCTTTGTTTTAAAATGTTCTTTTAAAACGCTTGAGCATTATGGGAAAAAAACAAAGGAGAAAGTAAAAAATATATATATCACCTAAAATCAATCCTATCTCTGAGAAATAATCATTGTTAACATTTTGTAAACATCATTTCAGCCAGGTTCATTTAGTCAGGGTTCAACCAGAGAAACAGAACCAGTAGGAAAGATATTTTTCATAGATTTATTGCAAGGAAATTGTTTACACAATTGTGGTGGCTGATCACACAAGTCTGAAATCAATAGGACAGGCCATAAGGAAGGACAGGATGGAACTCTGGGGCACAGGCTGAAGCAACTGCACACAGGCAGAATTTCTTCTTCCTCAGGAAACCTCAGCTCTGCTCTTAAAGGCCTTTCAGCTGAATCAGACCCACCCAGATTATCTAGGGAAAAATCCTTAAACTTAACTTAAAGCCAACTGATCATGGATTTTAATCATATCTAAAAAATATCTTCACAGCAACACCTAGATTAGGGTCTTATTGAATAACTGAAAAGTTTAGCCTAGTCAAGTTGACATGTCAAAAACACCATCACAGTCCACCCCTTGTCAACATGGCACCCATACGCACCTCTTTAAACCATACTTAATCTCCAGATAAAGACAGTAACAAGTCATACTTCTTGACATGATACAAGTATCATGTTTACAACCAAAATCACACTAATCCTTTCTCTAGAAGAGCATGCAAAGTCCTTAGGTATTGTTCACTCTTCCCCTGTGATATTCTATAACTTAAATACTGTGATATAAATTTACCTTTTACAAATACATCTTATGTTTGATGATAAGGGGATAAGAGAAGGAAGAAAACAAAATATTTGCTTAACATATATACATACATATCCATAAAAATTAAGGAAGAAATACTTATCACAATTAGTCCTCGTTTCCGCAACTGGTCACCTGGTCTTAGTATTTACAACTACATTCTTCTACTTCCCATTCCATGTTCTCTTTGCCCTCAGCAAGCACCTCAACCAGACATGGTTTTTTACCTGGTAGGGTGACCCAGGCCTTCTTTCCCAAAGGGCCTGGGACATTAGCAGTCCAGCCTGAATTGGGTTGTTATAGTTTTCCATCGACTTTAATCACTGAGCATGGTAGTACAGAGAAACACCCTTGAGGGATTTCCTGATTCCAGGCATACTCTTCCTCACCGCCATTGTGTAATGGATGCCCAGTTTCTCCTTGGTAATCAGGATCACTCATTCTTCTTTGCCTACTGATTTGCAGAAATTAGGACCCCAAAGTGACCAGGTGATGGTCTCAACTTCCATCTCAATGGAATCATTGTTGTGTCTCTTGGTAGAACTATTCCTCCCTTTGGAATTTACATCTCTAGACCAGCAAAGCCTAAAGACACAGGGATGGAAAGAAAAAATTTGCTAGTAGAGTACCAGCCACTCACATTTCTACCCTTTGATAGACTCATGAATCCTGGCTATGGGAGATATAGCCTCATATATTGGACGCTGATTTAGAGCATATACAGAAACCTAGAGGTCATTTCCTAGCCCTGCAAGGTATTATCACCTACCTGGTGCTACAAGTGAGTCTTCAAAAGGCATTCCACTATTCTATCAAGCCAGCTGCTTCAGGATGATGAATATTGTCAGCAAAATGGTGGCACTTAATCTCCAAAGGCATGGTGGACATGGTTACCATGATGGACAACGGAGGAAAAGCAGTAATTGGAATAGTCTGACTCACAGAGACCTGTGGCTTTGATTAGTTAACCATGGGGTCCCAAGCAGCACATCAGTAGTTGCCAGAGAGTGGAGGTGGCGGGGGAGTGACTGCTAATGCATGAAGGGTTTCTTTTGAGGGAATGACAAAAATGTTTCTGGAATTAGATAGTGGAGATGGTTGAAAAGCTACTTACAAAAATCCCTAAACTGTGCGTTTTAAAGGGTAAATTTTATGGTATGGAATTTATGATATGTGATAAAGTAATTAAAAATCATTTACTATGTTATTTTTTTTTCAAAAAAAGATATATTTCATATAGGCTCATTTTAGAAAATTAGAAAGTACAAATAACACAAAAAGGAAAATGATATCACTTGAGAATCAAAACAAAGAAATAACAGAATGAGACATAGTTTCAACTTTGAAGGGACTTGTATTTGGGTACTCTATATCTTAATATACAAGCTAAATGCAATATGATATAAAAAGTACTATTGAGGAATTTCCTGGCCGTCCAGTGGTTAGGACTCCATGCTTTCACTGCCGAGGGCTCAGGTTCAATCCCTGGTCCGGAAACTAAGATCCCACAAGCCGCTGGCATGGCCAAAAAATAATAATAATAATAATAAATTAATATTTAAAAAATAGAAAAGTGTCCTTCAAGGCCACTCCCCGGCCCCTTAAAGAAAAAAAAAAATAGTACTATTAAACTATGACCTGGGGGCTTCCCTGGTGGCGCCGTGGTTAAGAATCTGCCTGCCCATGCAGGGGACACAGGTTCGATCCCTGGTCCGGGAAGATCCGACATGCTGCAGAGCAACTAAGCCCATGCACCACAGCTACTGAGCCTGCGCTCTAGAGACCATGAGCCATAACTACTGAAGCCTGCACACCTAGAGCCCGTGCTCCGCAACAAGAGAAGCCACTGCAGTGAGAAGCCCGTGCACCGCAACGAAGAGTAGCCCCCGCTCACCGCAACTAGAGAAAGCCCACGCGAAGCAACGAAGATCCAACTCAGCCAAAAATAAATAAATAAATAAAATAAAATTTATTTTTTAAAAAAGTAAAAAAAACTATGACCTGTCTACTGCAGGGATTAAGTATTTCTGGACGTTCTTTCACCAGATGGGATAAATTGCCTGCTAGCTTCCCCCCACCACAGACATGCAGTATAATTAATGGAGAAGATGCCAACAGTTGGTCCAGTCTCAGGAAGAAAAGCAGATCCACCCTCCGGCAATGGCCCATGCCGTAGGTTGGCTCTTGGTGTGGTCGCTAACCTGTAGGTGATCTGGCGGAGAAGATTGAGCCAAGAAATATCTATGAATCTAACTCTAGTCAGAGGACTCTACTAAGGCATTTTGGCCTTTTGTCATTTTTGTTACTTCATATACGGTGTTCAGCGATCCCCACTGCTTGTGTTTGCTGCTACTACCGTGCTCTGGGGGAGCTCCGCGAAGTTTGACAGGACTTCCTCCACCTTCCTAGGTATTCACGGCTCACCTGGCAGCTCTCCTGCTTCAAGGAACTTTAGCGAGACCTTTGGAGTATCCACCATTCTCCAGGAAATCTAATGACACCTTTCATGGATGGGGTCAAGTCAAACGTCCTGCTAGGTCACCTTAGAGACTATTGTGAAGTCTTTTTCTAATATGAAAATGAGATGTTCTGGAGCTTCAGAGACTTCCTCTCCGGAGAAGCTGAGAAGTGATTATCTGTAATCGCTTTTCTCCCTTCTCTGCATCCTCCGCGTACTTTCTTCAGCTGGCACGAAGTCTCCCAGCAGCTACCACCACGTCTACCACGCAGGAGGCAGCCTGGAAGCCGTTCCCTATCAAGAATCTGATTAATTACTTAATTGTGCATTTTCAATAGAGGATGCTATGCTCATGATTTTGTTTTCTGATTCACGCTGCTTTCACTTTTGTGGTACAAGAACACATCCTTTCCTCTGTTCCTTGAAACAGTGTTTTGGTTCTGATGGGTCAGCTAAGTGCAAGAAGAATTAACTGGCTTTGCATTGTGCCAAACTGCGTTACAAAAATCTTAACCGAGTATAATTTGTAGAGAGAAAGAAGAGAGAAGTGGTGTGGCAACACTGTGGGAGGAGAGGGAAAGGGACCAAACCTCCAGGCTTCAAAGCCCTATTTCCCAGTACTCACTTCCCACTCATTGCTTTAAATATCTATTCTTTTGTGTTTCCGCATCCTTGTAATCAGTTCTTGTCAGTAGGAATTGTATTATGAATTCACACATTTAATTCCTAGTACTGTGGCTGGATGAGTTCATAGAACCTAAAAGATCAACCTGAATAAGGTCCTAAGAGGAGAGATGGGGAAAAAAGGGAAGTGAAAGACAACAAGGTGGCTCTCCCAGAGGAAAGGAAAACTGAACTGCTTAGCACCACCAAAGGCCTGGGAGAGGGTTGAGTATTCAATACCCTAAATAAAGTTAGCAAGTAGGGTTTGTTGGGGCCTCAGTTACACACTGATCCCATAGAACTAACAAGGCATTATGTTCAGGTTGGGGGTACAGGCAGTCAAATCAGACCTACTCTTAGTCCAAGGGGTCCAGTGACTGGACTAGTTTGCATCAGACTCCCTGGCACAGGGCTTTTAAACTTTACACACACACACACACACACACACACACGCACACGCACACGCACACACACACACACTCCACACACACTCCAAGTGATTCTAGAATGGGTCCTGATACAGAAGGAGAGCAAGAGTGGTTTGCAAGTCTCCCTGAGTTATTCTGTTACACGACTTCATCCACAGCCCAGCCATTTCCCTGGCTTAATCTGCGAAGCCACAGGAAACTCTCCTTTCCTTCTCACCCACAAATGCTGCTTCCCTCGACATGTCAGTTACCACAGTGAGCACAGCCCGCACTGGCTTAAAGAAAGACTAGGGATGCAGGCTCACATTAGTGCGTGGCTCAGGTGCAACTTGATCTAGGACTCAAACGATGTCACCACGTTTGACATGGCTCCCACTGCCTCCATTTCTGTCTCCACTTCCTTGGTCCTAGTTCTGACCTCTGACCCCAGGGGGTCACAGATGGCTGCAGCAGCTCCAGCAACTACATCCTTATTCTTTCATGTCCAGCAAGGGGAGAGAAAGAGTCTCTTCCCCAAGATTCTTAGTGACTGTATCATTGCACATCATTGGCTCATTCCTGAACTGATCATGGGACCAAGAGAGTGTGATATGCTAATTAGCCAATCAGCCGTCAACCTGGGCTTTGAAGTCAATTCCATCCAAAAAACAAAGCTGGAAATAGGAGAGGCAATTTCTCACAGGAAATTCAGGATGCTTTTGTCAGAAGGAGAGATGGATGCTGAGCATCGAATCACTAGTGGCCACTGCACTCCACTCCACCCTACTCCACTCTGAGTGTGCAGGTAACCAAAGTAAGCATCTTGGGAGTCGCACAAAGCATTGCTAGATTGACCTCATCTGGTTGTTTTGTATGATGTGCCGTTCCTCTGACACATTGATCTAAGGCTGACAGAAGACAAACGTAAAGGAGGCTTGGTCCCTGACCTCGACCAGCTTACGTGTTTTCACCTCGGAAAGAAAAATGGAAAAAAATCTGGTCCATCTAACTGGATATTCCCTTTCTTGGAATTCAGTTCTTAATGACCCAGCAAAGTTCTGAAAGTAAAAATTTGTTAAGAGGTTATTTTCTTCAACCAGGCATTTAACCTCATTCATTTCAAATCGTCCCTCTGAGATTGCCACCTGTTAAAATTATGTGAGCCATCTCCACAGGGCCACCTGATGCACTCACTTTCATTTGAGGACATCTAGTGATGAGAGCAAAGAGCAATGAATTAGGAGGCAGAAGACCTTGATTCTACCCACTTCTCAGACATCACTAGTGATGGGATGCTGGGTAAGTGGCTTTGTTCCCTAACTAAGAAAGGGTTTTTAAAACTTTACAACAATATTGGGAATTGTTGTTCCCAATTAAGGGAATATTGTCCCCCTGAAGTAACTAAGCTTTTGCAGTTTACATTTAAAAGAGCTACAAAAAGAAAGGACCTTCCACTTTCAGGACTATAAAGAGACTCGTCAATATATAACTAATGGGCACCCACTAGGTGCAGGCACAGTACTGGGCTCTAAGAATAGAAAGATACAAAAGGCCCAGCTGCTGTACTGGATGAATGCCCACGTCGGTCAGGGAGATAGACAGGTAATCAATAATTACAATGCAATGTGCTCCATGCGAGAACTGAAATCTGCACAGGTTGCTATTCAAATTGAAAGGCTGGACATGAGTCCTGATGGTTGAGAATGAGTTTATTACGTGAACAAGGGACAGGAAAGGGGATGGGGTCAGGTGAGCCTTTCAAGCAGAAGGAAAAGCAAGTGCAGAGGCTCACTGATGAAGTGCAGTGCATATGCTCACACTGTTTGCCTCTCCAGATCCACTTTCCACCCCCGTCTACTCTGCTCTGTGCCCTGGGACTGGCCTCTGCAGAATGCATCTTCAGGGTTCCCTTGCCTTCTGGCTTCTAATTGAGTTCAGCCAAATGGGATACAGCAGGTGCACGGTGGAGGGAAGTAGGAGACAAAGTTCCCATATTCAGCACCCCCGCTCCCTCCCTGCATAGCAGCAGGGAGGTCACAGCTCCAGCTCCCCAGGATGACCCATCTCATTCTAGGTCCTGGGAACAGCTCCCTCACATTGGCCCCTCTGGCCTAGAAGCGAAATGACCTTCCATTCTTATTTCCCTTAAGCCCTGTCCACACCTTTGTAAATAGTCTAGTAAATTCTTCAATTACCCGTTTTGTTTGTATCGTCTGTTTCCTCCCAGCACCCTGATTCATAAGTGTGCGGATTATGTGGAAATTGCAGGGCTAGAACACAGCACTTATGTCTGCACGTGGAAAGAGTGATGAGGACAGAAAGTTGGCAGGAACTGGGTCTTTGAGGGCCTTGGATTTTCTGTACAGAGTGAGTGGAGACTTTATCTTGAAGGTAATGGAAAGCCATTTTCTGAATCATTAAATGACATTAAATAAAAGTCATTTGTCGTCATTTTGGGTAACACATGCACTATGCACAATTCAAAAGCTGCTACTTGCATGTTACTAGGCCTTAGCTGGGACAGAGTATCTCACCTTAGTAGAGATGGAGCATGGAACAGCAAGTGACCACGCAGCCAGAGCTGCCCATCGTGAAACAGGTTCTGTCAAAGGTGAGCAATCCATCATAAGGGAGAAGGACCAGGCAAAGCAGCAAGGGGTACAAGTAAGCAGCAGAGACAGAAGGCCCAGAATCTCTCTACTTCAGTTCATGTTTATGGCTACATGAAGGAAGAGGGGAGGCTTATTACCAGCTGGAAGAGGAGGGAAACAGGCTGATCCTGGTTCATGGGTGGGTTGGCTTGTGCTATGGACTGAATTGTATCCTCCCCCAAATTCATATATTCAAGCCCTATCCCCCAGTGTGATGGTATTTAGAGATGAGGCCTTTGAAAAGTAACTAGATTTAGATGAAATCATGAGGGTAGGGCCCCCTTGATGGGATTGGTGCCCTTATAAGAAGAGACGTCAGAGAACTTGCCTCCTTGCTCTCCACCACATGAGAAGGGAAGAAAGCAACTGTCTGCAAGCCAGGAAAGCCTTCACCAGAGCCTGACCATGCTGGCACCCTGACGTCAGACTTCCAGCCTCCAAAACTGTGAAAATAAGTTTCTATTGTTCAAGCTACCCAGTTTGTGGTATTTTGCTATGGCAACCTGAGTGGACTAACACAGCTTGGTATGTTGGTGTGAGTCTGCTGCTGATTTATGTCACCACTTAGTAATGGCTCTGAAAGACAGGAAAGTCCTCCCATGGTGCAGCATTCCAGACAATATACCCAGTCACCCGCTGTATGTGGAAAAAGAAGTGACCTGAGGTAAGAATATATATGAATCCATAGGGAGTGGCCACAGCTTGGCTTGTTGGTCAGGGAACTGGAAAGAGAAAGGTTAGTGTAGCAGGGTCAAAAGAGCTCAGAAAGAGACATATGGGCTTATGGGAATGAGTAAAAGTATCAATGCATCCTATGCTAACCCCTGACAGAGATCATCTACAATGGAAAAGGAACTAAACAACCAAGCAGACAGAATGACTGGCCACGTATCATTAGCCAGCCTCCAACATCCTCTGTCCCAGTGCTGACACAATGGGTTCATAACGGACAGCCATGATGGCAGGGATATGGAGGTTCTGCCCAACAGCATGGACTTCCATTTACCAAAACGGATCTAGCTACTGCCACTGCTGAATGTTCAACCTGCCAGCAGCAGAGCTAAGCCCCCTGAACTGACACCATCTCTCACAGAGAATGACTATTGTCACCCTGAAAGAGGCAGCAATTTACGTTGACTGAGATCAACACGTATTTCGGACATAAGTTTGTCTTTCCTTCCTGCAGAGCCTTGGCCCAGAATCACCAGCCAAGGACTTGCAGAGTGTTTGATCTACCGGAGTGTTGGGATGCCACATAACATTGCCTCAGAATGAGGGATTCACTCTCCAGAAAAGAAGGTAGAGCAATGGGAACATAACCATGGCATCCATGGGTCTTTTCACGTTGCACACCACCAGAAGCCATCAGCCTGAGCAGCAGACTGGCCTCTTAAAGACATAGCTGAGGTGTCAATTAAGAGAAAATAAACTGAACGGATTGAGCGCCATTCCAAATCAATGACCACTGTGTGAAACAATGTCCCAGTTGGAAGAATACATGGGTTCAGGAGACCAAGGGATGGAAGCAGGAGTAGCCCCACTTATCCTCACTCACCAGAACACAAGACCAACCAGAATCCCATGAAAGCTGTTTTGAAGTGGAGCAAACTTACTAGAGGAAGCAAGTCAGGGACTTCCCTGGCGGTCCAGTGGTTAAGACTTTGCCTTCCAATGCAGGGGTTGCAGGTTCAATCCCTGGTCAGGGAGTTAAGATCTCACGTGCCTAGCAGCCAAAAAAACCAAAACATAGAACAGAAGCAATATTGTTAACAAATTCAATAAAGACTTTAAAAATGGTCCACATCAAAAAAAATGTTTTTTGAAAAGAAGCAAGTCAATATGAACAGTGCAAGGGTTGGCTGCAATGGGTTCTACAGCACCCGACCCAGATCTCCTCTTGGGGGCCATTCCCCCAAGCACTTAGTGCGCTTATTCCCCCATCTGCTAATATCAGCCACTGGCAACTCAGTTGTGTCCCTCACTGAACATTGTCCCCAGCCACAGGGTTATGCCTTGCTCAAGCCTATGCCCCTACCCAGAGGGCATCCCACAGCCATGACTGGTTGATGCAGGGTTACGAACGCCGGCCGGACATTTTGCCTCCATGTGATATAATTATGAAGGGCTTTCCCACCGCCAGGGCTCCTCAAGCGATGAGCTGAAACCTCAGCTGCAACCGTGTTGCTGGTTAGCTTCTCACTCTAACCAGTCTTGCCTTCCTCAAGGGCAAGTGAGTCCCAAGACGACCCCCCCGCAAATCCTTCTGCATACAGCTCCTTGTCTCAGAATCTGTTTCCAAGGGAGCCCAGTATAAGGTCTGAAACTTCCATTCATTCTAACAAAGTAAACACAGTTGAAAAGAAAACAAGGAATTACTTTAATTGTACATTAGTACTAGGTGCAATTAGACTTTCATTTCAAATTTAGGCAACTTTGTTGTTTTTTAAAGGAAAATGTTGTGCGTAGTGACTAAAATTTTCACAGCCACCTCCACCAGTTCTTCCTTGGCATGTTAGGCACCCATTAATGTTGTTCAAGCTACCCAATAGATGGTATTTTGTTATGGCAGCCTACTCAAAGAAATATAGGCAGCCCAGAGACTGGCCAGAAGGGCTATCAGAAATATCCCAGCACGGAAAAGAGGGCTTGTGTTCTAGCCAGCAGGAGAGAAAAGAAGGTTGAGAGTTTGTAATCCATATGGGTTTTATTATATTAAATTCTAAGTCTACTGTTTATCACCACTAGAGATTTATTCTGTGGCTGCCTCTTCCCTAGAGAATTCTTCAGTGGCAAATGGGAGTGGGTGAGTATCAGTCATGATAGGCGAGATTATACTGTGGCGGTAAATGGCTCTAAACACCTCGGTGGCTTATAACAACAAAGGTTTGTTTCTCCCTTATTTCTACTTGTCCAATGAGGGCCAGCTACTGTTTTGACTCAATTTAACTTTGGGTCTCAGTCTAATGGAGAAGTCTCATTGTGGCACTGTGAACCACACAAGCTGGCTCTCACAGCCTCTGCTCAGAAGTGGTCCTCATTACATTGGCCAAGCAAGTCACATGGCCACTTCTGAGTGCAACAGGGCAGAGATGTATAATCTTCCAATAGACACAGACACCATACAGAGGAGCACCAAAATTATGGGTAAACAGTAATATAGTCTACCACAGTAAGGTGGTTTCTTTTGCTCCTTAAAGAGGGGTCCATATACTCAGAAATCCAACTAAAGTAGGCCTATAACTATAATGATCTATATTCCTGGGATGGAAGAATGAACAATACAGACATTTAATCTAAAGACACCAAATTTTTTTGGATGTGTAGTAGATAACCTATGATCTTTCTCCTAAAAGAGCATTCTTTTATTGTCTTAGCATATAATAAACATATTTTTATTTCTAATAATCAGAAAAATAGAATCTCAAAATTTGAAATGTAAGGGGATAAGTTAGATGGATATACATATTTTTTCCTATAACATCTCTCTATGTAATCAATACATAAAGAGAGGGAGGAGAAGAGGGAAAGGGAAGGAAGGAGGAAAAGAGAGAGAAAGAGAGGCCTAGCTAGAAAGTCAGCACCATGTCTAACATTGGAAAGTCCTCATATGGCTTGGGAGTTCTTCAAGAAACCACCATGGATAGTTCTCATGGAGGGCTTCTGCTGCCGAGAAAATGACCATGTTTCTAATTGTTGAGAGATGTGGAGTTCTGGGGTAAACTAGGTATATCACCTTTCCAAGTAGGTTTACTAGGTTTATAGCTAGGTTTACCATCTTTCCAAGTAAGAGGACCATTTGAGTCATTGAAAGTCACCTGCAGTATCTAATAATACAAATATACTTGGGATAAAAACAGGGTATTTCCAAGTCATAAGGATTTTGGCAGGGTTACAAACACCTCTGTATCTTCAGGTGTCAGAGAAATGCCTGAAAGGTGATCCTGACAAGACAGAGGAAAATAAAAAGGTCTTTGTCAGTGATCCTGTCTTGGCTGTTTCCCTGGAATCAACGTGTGAGATTCAGTCCTGTGAGTAGCTCAAAAACGAATACAAGCTTGTGGAGTTGCATGACTCGGTCTAGCAAAGTCTTTGGAGTCAAGCATACCTGAGTCTGAATGCTGTCTCTGTCACTCATTAGCCATGTGATCTTGAACTACCTAACCTCTCTGAGTCTTGGATTCCTCTTCTGTAAATTGGGACTAATAATAGCTCTTATTCATAGGACTGTGCTGAAGATTAAATGGGATAGTATTCCTGGCACATGGTAAACCCTTAATAAGTTGTAGGTATCTTTGTCAATCATCATCAACTTCTTCATCTTCATCATCATCATGATGAGCCAATCCATAGAAAGAATTAGAGAGGTACAAAGGCTTGCTCAATCGTGAAACATTCCACAGGCTGGGGAAGTAATGTTTGCTTTCACAAATATGTTCCTACTGTAATTACAAATACTAGATCTCTGATTTCAGAAACATTATGATACTAAGTGTCATTGACAGATGAATAGATAAAGATGTGGTTTTATATAGATATATAGATATGTATGTATATATATATGTATGTGTATATATATATATATATATATATACACACACACACACAGTGGAACACTACTCAGCCATAACAAAGAATGAAATAATGCCATTTTCAGCAACATGGATGGACCTAGAGATTATCATACTAAGTGAAGTATGTGAGACAGAGAAAGACAAATATCATATGATATCACTTATATGTGGAATCTAAAAAAAAGATACAAATGAACTTATTTATAAAACAGAAACAGACTCACAGACATAGAAAACAAACTTATGGCTACCAAAGGGAAAAGGTGGTGGGAGGGATAAACCAGGAGTTTGGGATTAGCAGATACACACTACTATATATAAAATAGAAAACAAGGTCCTATTGTATAGCACAGTTCACTATCTTGTAATAATCTATAATGGAAAAGAACCTGGGCTTCCCTGGTGGCACAGTGGTTGCGCGTCCGCCTGCCGATGCAGGGGAACCGAGT
>NC_041228.1:34410169-34415252 GCF_002837175.3 Physeter macrocephalus | reverse complement strand
AAAAAAAAAAAAAAAAAGAAAAAGAAAAGAACCTGGAAAAGCATATATATATATATATATATATATATATATATATATATATATGAATCACTTTGCTCTACACCAGAAACTAACACAACATTGTAAATCAACTCTACTTCAATTTTTAAAAATTGTGATAAATCTCATTAATTAACTGGTTAATGATTGAATGCTCTATTTAGAAAAATCTGGGTATTGCAATCCTAACTGTTTTTCCCATTAAATTTAGCATCAACCACTACACCACAAAAATGAGCGTCTTCATAATCAAACTATTTCCATTCTCATTAAGAAGTGTCTGATGTAGAGAATGGACTTGAGGACACAGGAGGGGGAAGGGTAAGTTGGGACGAAGTGAGAGAGTGGCATGGACATATATACACTGCTAAATGTAAAATAGATAGCTAGTGGGAAGCAGCCACATAGCACAGGGAGATCAGCTCGGTGCTTTGTGTCCACCTAGAGGGGTGGGATAGGGAGGGTGGGAGGGAGATGCAAGAGGGAGGAGATATGGAGATGTATGTATATGTATAGCTGATTCACTTTGTTATACAGCAGAAACTAACACACCACTGTAAAGCAATTATACTCCAATACAGATGTTAAAAAAAAAAAAAGTGTCTGAAATTTGTGATTTCATGAACTGGAATGATTTCTTTGTCCTCATTCAGAAAGAGAAAGCACCTGCTCAATAATAATGCCATGGAAAAAATTACCACAGAAATCAGTCATTTTGTATTTCCTCCTTGGATAAATTTGCAAAACTTCGTAACTTTGTAGGGTTCCCTCAAGGGAAAAGACAAATTTAAATTCATAAAAAAATATTGCCTTCTAAATTTAATTGCTGTTAAGCTATTTTATTTGCGTATTCAAACTGTACTAGGTGAAGCACAATTTGTAGGATGGTGTTTTTCAGAAAGGCACAGTGGAGAAAAATTAATCACAGAGCTCCAGAATTCATTCACCCAAGCACACAGAAAATATACATTAATAAGTGACTAAGTAGAATCCATAGGAGTGTGAATATTTCCCTTCTTGAGACAGGAATGAGTTTTTCTTAGGTGCTTTGATAGCCAGGGGCTGTATAATCGGGATATAAACTATAAATGGACAGGTCATTTAGGCTTCAGAATGCCTTTCTATGTCAGTTCTCTGTGTGGCCATTTCACTAAGGGTTTAATTTAATTTAAAACTTATTTCCCTATTTGAAAAGACAAAAATTGGAGATGCATCCCTCTTTAGCTCCCCTCTCTTACCATAATACCCCAAGAGAGTACTATCTATAAATGGACTGCTCATGAAAGAGAAAATATAGCTAGAAAACAAACAAAAAAATCTGAGGACATATTCAAAGAAAAGCAAATTTCAGAAATTGTGATTTTACTTACTTGTAAATTTATCATGTTTAAAACAAATAACGAATACTGGCAAGAATGCTGAAAAATAGGTACGCTTATCCACTGTTGATAAAACTGTAAACTGATACAAACTTTTTGAAAGGTCGGTACAGTGTCACCAAAACCAAGAATCTGGAAATCTTATCAAAGGCAGGTTAAGACCATGGGCTCTAGAGTTGGAAGCCTGCCTTCAAATTCCTTCTCATTACCTGCTGTGTGACTCTGGACAAGTTTCTCAACTTTCCTGAACCTGAGAATCCTCATTTATAAACACTGGAATAATATCATAAACCTCTTAAGGCTGCTGTGAAAATCAGTTGAGATAATATCTGCAAAGTATTTATTACAGAGAATATTAGTTTTCTATTGCTGCATAACAAATTACCACAAAGTGTGCTACTTAAAACAATATATATGTCTTATCTCAGTTTCTGTGGGTTGAGAGTCTAGGCATGGTTTAGCTGAGTCCTCTGCAAAACTTTAATCAAGGTGTCAGTCAGACGGTTTTCATCCAGTGGCTCAACTGGAGTAGGGTCTCTTGTTGGCTTTTGAATGGCAGTTATCCTCACCTCCTAAATACTTCCCTTAGCTCCGTGCCTCATGGACCTCCTAATATAGCCACTTACTCCTTCAAATCCAGCAAGGGAGAAAGTGTCTAGAGTGAGTCTGCTAGCAAGGGTGAGTTTTATGAAATGTAACATAATCACATCCCATCACCTTTGTCATATTCTACTGGTTAGAAGTTAAGTCACAGGCCCTGCTCACACTTAAGGCAAGGAAATGACACAAAGCCATCAATACCAGGCCCAGGGATTATGGGTGCCATCTTAGGGTATATCCACCACACAGAGCCTGGTAATAAATGTTAGTTATGTCTATATACATGAAGAAGTTCAGCACAGAATTGTTTATGGCATTAAGAAATGTGAAAACAACTTAAATGGCCACCATTTAAGAAAAGCAAGCTCAAAGTGGCCGGAGCATACTGTGTGAAATGCATGAGGGTAGTGGAACTACCAAGCCAGAAGGAGCATGTCAAAACTCTCCCAGCTCCCCCACTAATGCTTTCAGACCACAAAACACATACTATTATCTGGAAGTTGACCTGAGTATAACAGTAGCATACTCGTCATACTGGTAACAGTAGTAGTAAGAGTAGAAGCAATAATAGTAATATAAAAACAGCTCTTTTCATACACAGGTTATACCTGTCTCCTTCTCTCCTTGTCACTGACATCAGATCTCTTTTTCCATCCCTGCATTTCCTGAGGACAATATCAGGTGCCAAATTTCTGCTCTCCAGTTCTGTGCTATTATTATCCTCGATTCCATCAAGATCTAAGCAAACTACCCATCCAATATCCTGGCTTCACCAATCCTTTGATTCTCACAACCCACTTCAGCCATCCTTACTTATGGCCATGCTTTCAATTCTGACAGAATCTTATAAACTCTAGATTCCATCTTCCTCCCTAAGCATACTATTTGATCCTTCCAGCTCCCTCAATTTTTCACTCCCATTTCATCAACCTTCTCCTCACTAAGGCCTCCAGAGCCTGGACCTCTACTTTATCTCCTACTACATTAGATTCTTTCTATCTCTGTATCTTTCCCAATCCAACCAGATCCAGTGGCCCATCCCTTTGGATACTGTCTCAACCTTTGACTTTCTTATTTTATTTTTATTTTCATATTGTCATTATAAAAGATGCATATGTGCACTGGTTATTCTCCACTCCTCCACCTGCACTTCCAATCCCCAACCCTCCCTGCTCTGCCCTTGTCCTGGGAGGCCGACCCCTGTGGATTGCATTTGCCAGGTTCCCTTGTCACCTGCCTTCTGGTTGGGTTCAGCCAATGGCAAAGCACCAGCAAAAGACTGGTGGGGGGAGGAAAGAAAGATCAGAGTGACACTACCTCCCCATATGCACCCCAGGTCTGACACTGTGACTCTAGGAAGAAAAACATAAAACCCTGCCCAGATCCTTCACCTTTCCAGACTAAAGCTTTAAGTGACTAAGTGTGGGGCAGCAAACTCTGTTGCCCCCAAGGACCATGAGAAGATCCACTGTAGCTGGGGAAAGCATAAAAGAAAAAGAACGCTTCCCTGAGGGAAGGACAGGAAACAGTCCTGGGCCCAGGATACTATATCGATACAATTAAAGGTCTCCTATCACTGGTGGAGAAGTAGGAAACTCCCTCCCACACAAGATCTGCCAGACATATAAGACAGGGTTTGTCTTCCTTGGGAAGGAGGAGTAGGATGACTGAATCTCCAACCTAAAATGCTGACACAGAAGACCTAAGACTAGAAATAGACCAGGATAACAGAGGAAAACTCCTGACTCCGCCCCCCACCAACTAGCAAGTACCCAGTAAAAAACAACTGTAGTCTACCACTTAGGGAAAAGAGCATGAAGAGAGACCCTTTGTGGCACAGGTGCACAAGGAAAGCAGAAAGCTAAAAGTAGAGCAGGAACATTGAGGAAAACTCTCTGGCACCACAGCTCCCACCCTAGGATGGTTAACACCAGAGGAATTTGAAGTCGATGGTACTGATACATAGAACATAATAATAGCAACAACAGCACTTAAATTCAGCTCATCTCCTAACTAAACTGACTCAGACTTCCCAACTCACCCCCCCAACACATATATACACTAATGATCTAGCAGAAGAAATTGTGTGCCCATTTTCAGGCACAAATACTATATACCTCATGCTCTACTGATCTACATACAATAGGCAGCATTCAATAAAAAATTATGAGATATATATACACACAAAGGCAAGAAAAAAAATCTACTGTCAAAAGACAAAGTAATCAACAGAACCAAACCAAGAGGTGACCCAGACAGGGAATTAAAATTACTATGATTAATATTTTAAAGCCTCTAGTGGAAAAGCTAGATGGCATGCATGAACAAATGGAAAATTTCATCAGAGACATGAAAATGATAAGAATAATCAAATAAAAATACTTAGAAAGTAAACACACACACAGTAACAGAAATGAAGAATGCCTTTGATGATATCATCAGTAGAATTGAGAGTCAAGGAAAGAAAAAGGTGAACTTAAAGGTAAGTCAGTAACAATTACCCAAACTGAAACATACAGAAGAAAAAGAATGAAACAAGCAAACACAACAGAGCATCCAAGAGGTATGGGACTATATCAGTGATCATAGATAGATAGATATAGATATATAGATATAGACATATATTTTAAAATCCAGGAGAAGAGGAAATGAATATAATAGAAGAAACATTTGAAAAAAGAATGGCTAAGAATTTTTCAAAAACAATGAAATATATCATACCATAGATCCAAAAATCTCAGAGGATTCCCAAGTAAGATAGACACATTCCCAAAAGCACACAGACACATCATACTGAAACATACTGAACCAAACAGAAAAAGAAAATCTTGAAGGTAGCCAGAGAAAAAGGACATATTTCATGCAGAGAAACAAAGGTAAGAATTACAGAGACTTCTTGTCAGAAACTATGCAAGCCAAATGGAGATATATCTTTAAAGTACTGGGAGGAAAACCCCTCAACCCAGAATTTTACAACCAGCAAAATATCTTTCAAAAATAGAAGTAGGGCTTCCCTGGTGGCGCAGTGGTTGCGCGTCCGCCTGCCGATGCAGGGGAACCGAGTT
>NC_041228.1:34387099-34409736 GCF_002837175.3 Physeter macrocephalus | reverse complement strand
AGCCTGTGCCCCGCAACGGGAGAGGCCACAACAGAGGGAGGCCCACATACCACAAAAAAAAAAAAAAAAAAAAAATAGAAGTAAAATAAAGACTTTTTTTCAGATAAAAAGTTCTGAACATGAAAGAAAGTTCTGTTCTGAACATGAAAGTTTCAAAATTAAATAAGAAAAAATCTCTGCCCTCAAAAGATCATGGAGCCAATTCAGCAAAATATACTGATAAAAAGAATTTAAATATAATGTTGCAAGTGATAGGAAAGATAATGAGTTCCATTTGAATGGCATCTGGGTCTGCTGGGTATCTAGTGAGCAGATGGAAATGTGGATCTGGAGTTCAGGAGAGGAAGAGTATCTGAGAGTCACCAACATAAGATTAGTAAGTAGTTAATACCATGGAAACAAATGAAATCACTCTGTGAGAGTATGCAGTGATGGAAGAGAAAGAAGGTGTTCCAAAGATGGAACTGGAGAACACTGATACTAGAAAATACAAAGAGGGAGAGCTGTGCTGGGCCCCATTTTCATCTGCTTTCTTAAAATATCCATGTGCCTGGATGGACCTGGAGGGTATTATGCTTAGTGAAATAAGTCAGACAGAGAAAGACAAATACTGTATGATATCACGTATATGCGGAATCTAAAAAGTAAAACTAACGAATGAATATAACAAAACAGAATCAGACCCACAGACATAGAGAACAAACTAGTGGTTACCAGTGGAGAGAGACAAGGGGGGAAGAGCAACATAGGGATAGAAAATTAAGAGGTACAGTAAAATAGATAAGCTACAGGGATATATTATACAGCACAATATATACATAAGTTGTATATATTATACATATATTATATATTTTGTATGTTGGGAATATAGCCAATATTTTGTAATAACTATAAATGAAGTATAATCTATGAAAATATTGAATCACTATGCTGTATGCCTGAAACTAATATAATATTGTAAATCAACTGTACTTCAATAAGAAACATTTATATCCATGTGCCAAGAAACAGGGGGAGAGAGGCAGATGAAAGGGAGAGGAAAAAAACCCACTGATTGAGTTCTCAGTAATGCCAGGCATCGTTCTCAGTGCTTTACATGTATTATGTTATTTAATCCTCACAGCAGCCTTGCTTTTATTCCATTTAACAAATGAGGCACAGAGGTTAAATAATAACTCCAGTGTCACACAGTATAAGTGGTAAAGCTAAGATCCAAAGCCAGATGTTTGGCCCAAATTCCTTCTTCTTTCCACTATGCTGTATTACTTCCAAAGAAGGGAGGAAAAAATAACAACTGTATCCATAAACACTCATCCCTCAATCACAATGGAAGTCTAAAACCTAAAGGAGCAATAGATGCCCCAACTTTTTAAAAAGAGACTGGCAAGCGTTCCAGATGGAGGGTTTGTGGCATTGACATTTTATGCGATACAGGCACTCATGTGCACTGTGGGTGTCCAAGCCAGGCCCAGCTCCACAACTGGTTTCCTTCTAAGTGGCCACGCTGGCCCTAAGGTCCTGTTTCCTCATTCAACAGCATCTTGGTGCATATCTATAGAATTCCCCTTACAGAGTAGTACAAGTAACCTAGGAAGATGGGATTATTCATAAAGCTTTAAAAAATAATATGTCATTTCTTTAGCCATAAACATAATTTCTATCAGTCATAGAGAGCAGAATTTGGCTCTAAAACACTGGTTCTGAACAGACAGAGGAGAAAGTTTATAAAAGGAAACAGTAAAATGTAATAAATTTAGGGTCTGTATCGTGGGAAAAGGGACAGTCTTCTTAACAATGCTCTGTCTCAAAGATATTTTTTCCTGCCAAAGATGATAGGATCAGTGTGCTGAGTGTGTAGAACTAAAGAATAAACAGAGCTTTGTCTTTCTAAATTTTATTTTAACCACTACACAAGGGGAGACAGAGAAGTGGTGTTTCACATACCAGAAAGTAGAACATGGTTTTTAGAGTGTTAGAACAGGGAACAGAGCTTTTGGCAGGAGCAGAGTTTAAAACTCTTGGGAAGGTTTAAGTTCAGTTATATCCAAACTGACTAACAAGTACAGTTAACCATTATTACCTCCTATACCAGTCATGTTTTGTGATTTCTTATAATTATCTAAAACATACTTCATGGTTCCTGAAGGGCACAAACACATGGTAAGTTTACATATCAGATGAGTAAGTTTGACATCAAGAGACTGCTTACCATTCTACACTGAATGACAAAAAACTACCACCTAGAATAGTAAAACCAAGTTTAGCCAAGACCTTGTCTCCATCTGAGTAATGAGTAAATATTTAGCTCTTGAAGGTAAAAAATATATTGGATCCTTTGGTTCTTCTTATCAGCAAACAGAAAAGAAAGCAATTTACAAGTGGTGCTGAAATAAATGGTTCGAGTGTTTCCTTCAGAGTTTTCCTATTTAAACTGATTTCCTTCTTAAAGGAAGACTCATATTCCTGTTTTCTATTTTTCTTTCTCAAAGACAGAACTTCTATTACTCTGTTTCCAGAGACGATAAACATACCAGCAGACAAATGGGGAAAGGCAATTAGAATAAACTGTAGGTATATGACCAGAAGGGTAGGAAAAAGAATACAGATTCCTGATCAGTAGGTCTGAGTGTGACCTGAGATTCTTCATGACCAACAAGCTCCCAGGGGACGTCTACAGTGGTGGTCTGGGGCCCACCCTCAGAGTAGCAAGGGTATAGGTGGTGTGAGGCCAGAGCTGGCTGAGAGGCTAGGCTGAACGGAGTGGGACAGCAGAGCCCACTGCAGTCAGGGAGGTAGGCGGGACCAAAAAGAGCTAGGAAACCAGTACAGACATTAAGCTCATAGCTACGTGACCAAGGCAGGCTCGCCTAGAGCAGAAGATCCCTACAAGTGAACCCCAAGACACTGACCCCTCGGTCTTCAAGTGGCTGGAGCCCTGAGCTGGTCACCCACATCCTCTGCAGCCTCCACTGGGCTCTATATCTACAGTGGGAAACAAAAATATCATTTTCTTGGTGTTCTATGATTGGTAAAAGGTTGGGATATACTTCTTTAGAGATCTGAAGGCTGAAGATTTGGCTTTCATGAGCAGGTGCCTAAGAAAAAGTCTTCAGAGGCCATGCAGAGGGCAAAATATGGAAGAAAATGTGAGGAAAAGCAAGCCCAGAACGGAAAAGCCTGAGGCCAAGAAAAGACAAGGCCAGAGTAGCTGCATAATAATGTGCTGCAGCATTGTGGCCTTGAGAGGTAAAGATCAGTGTGAAATTCTAGCAGTAAACGCAGGCCAGGACCAGAAGGACGGGATTTGGAAAAAGTGGGCTAGAATCAGATTTGAGATTAGGCACTCATGGCTAGAAGAGTTTGCCAAAATCTTGAGAAGGAATTGATATTTAAGCAAAAACATCTGTAACGTATATTTCTTATTCACGTACATGTGAATGCTCTTTTTTTTTTTTTTTTTAAGCAGACCGTGTATCACTCATCCATAGCTATGTTTTTGTTCTCAGCTAATTCCTTTTTTCGTTTTCAAAGACTGGAGCATTAAAAAATGTCTTCAGATATCACAAACCAGTCCTAGGTAGTGAACCTTGGGCAAATCCAGCCAAGCACCTGGTGTTAATCTTGATGTCTTATGTAAGGACTCCCTTTAATTAGGTTAGCCACGTACCCAGTATTTACGAGGGATCTCAGTATCTGGTTGCCAGCAGCAAAAGAACTAAGTGCCAGCAGTTACATTCTCCTTGCAGACCTTTCCTCGAAGTCCTCTACCAAATAGGATATTTATCAACCCACCAGTTCCTACAATGAAGATGATGGCTTTGAGCCATGATCTATATTTGTTATGTTTAGTGTGACAATTTCATTCCCTAGAGAACCTCATCTTCACTCTCCCAGCAACATCAATTGGGCTTTTTCCAGGGGTTCAAGTTTATCTCCCTTCATTGCCTTACCTGGAATCCATTGCTTGGAACTCTTCAACTTAAAAAAGTCCCGGTACATGAGTTACACCTGTTTGCTATTTTCTTATATAGACAATTGTTCAAACCTGTAAGGTAAATTCATTCAATTCAACTCACTTAATATTCCAGTCTCTCCTTTCTTCCTCCTTCGTATGTTAAATAAGCACAAATTGAGTTGCAATCAAAACACAACTTTATTTTTGTCACCCAATGACAGTTTAAAATTAATTTCATGAGCATACTATTTCCCTGCCCCTGGATGAAAACTTTTTTATTCCTTCTTGAGTTATACAGAGGCAGGCTGTCTTCTGGTCCAGTCTGTGATGATTCTATCAAGTTGGTAATTGTCCCAGGGCTAAAGAACTAAGTGTTAATACATCAAGTTGGGAAAAAAAAACACAAAAAAACAAAATCAAAAACCCTATGAGTGAGAGACGCATACTCCAAGACACTTAGCTATGCAATGAAAGTGAATTCTTAGAATTACATTTTTATTTAACATTTTTAAAAGTCCCGCTCAGACTCTCCCTGCTAGCCACAGAACTATCTCTAAAAAGTACCTCTTCTCTGCTGGGCCAAACTTCAACATCAAAGGGCTCCAAAGATGCCATCGGTGCTCAGAACACTGTGATCAACCTTCTTGGGTGGAACTGAGTTTGCAGAGCAAAATTACCAGCTGTTCTCAGTTGCAAGGGGGCTCTATAGGAAGGAGGGAGATCTCTGTGGCTACTGGAGTCCTGGCTACACCACTAGACAATGGACTGGGAAATCTAAAGTCAAAGACTTTGTGTTCCTGCCCTGAAAGGCTCTAATAAACTTAGTGTCCAGCATGTATTTAAATATCAGGATGTCCTAGTTTAGTTCCGACTGGAATCTGGGGTCTGGATCCTTGAAGAACTCATGGGTTAAGGTGTTTATCTGCACGGGTTGGTAGACCTAAGGGGCATTTGTGTGTGTGGTTGGTGTGTGTGTGTGTGTGTGTGTGTGTGTGAGAGAGAGAGAGAGAGAGAGAGAGAGAGAATATGTACCCAATCCCCAGGACTATTTTTAAACCCCTCTGAAGAAAAATTTGAGGCGGATGCTGGAGGAACTGTTTTCATGAGGGAATTTGAAAGACATTATGCATACAGAGCACTGCTTTGGGACCTTGGTGATGAGTAAGGTGCAAAGTTGGAGATGGAACTCTTCTCCCCACCTCTGCATTAAGTCCAGAGGCAAGAGATGACACCGTGACACAGACACTGGTGTTTTCACACTGGGCACCACTGGAGTCTCTTGTTGAGTAGAGGACAGTGTGAGGGGGAGCCAGGGATAGAGAGGAAATGGCAGCAGACCCCTGTGGTCTTGAGCCACGAGAAGCAACCTTTGCCAGCCCCTCAAAATACCTGGGGCTGGGGATTTCACAGGAACAGGTGAGGGCAAGAACAGGAAATTTGGAAGATTGACCTTAGTGGGGCTTCATTTGTGCCCACAAACTGACTCAGCTGTGATTTCCTGACAGCCAAGAAGAAGCATTTACAAAACGGGGGCATTTACAATAACAGCTGAGCCTGGTTATAACATGACTCCTATTACATGGATTATTCCAGGCCAAATCCTGACTGGAATTAATCTAACACCTACTCAAATCTTGGGGTACATAACGAATTACTTCCAGATTCTCTCCAAGCATGTGAATTCTGGGCCCACCCCCAGAAAGTCTAAATGAGCAGATATAAGGTGGGGCCCAAGAATCTTCTAGCAGGTCCCTCAGGCACTTTCAAGCCAGTGAACTAAGGCCCAAGCTTTGACAAACACTGGCTTACAGTAATACACCACCAGGCTTGCACATATAGCCAGAAGTTGGGGATATTTTAACTTCCACGCTGAAAATAAATCTGCATACCATGACTGCCAAGGCTCAATGCCAGGTCCCTCTCCTCACACAAGTTACCTCTGGTAGCAGGAATAACCTTTGAAGAAAATCTTACTGCTGCGAGTCTCAAAGGTAACAAAAGTTCCACCTTCTCACCTTCTCATCTGAGGGGCTCCGTAACTCTCCATATAGTTGCACTTTGATGAGAATGAGATCAGTAGTGAAAGGATCCTTGAACAAATGAAGTAGGCAGATAAGCCAGGTGCCATTGCTCTGAGGGTTGGATGAAGAAAATGTGGGTTGCCCAATGACAGGGAAGACACAAAGGAACCATCTCCAGTGATGGGAACTTCAGTGCAATCATTTCCATGCGCTTGTAAGAGAGAACTACATGTGCAAGATGCTGAGCCTCCAAGGTTTCAGAGACCCAGAACCAAAATCTGGAGTGATAGGTAGGAGGAAGCTATCTAGAAAACAGTGTTACCAAACTGAGGTGGCTGGTATCTTCCTCAGCCTAGGAAAGAGCCAGAGTGCATGAAGGACCAGGAAGAGGGAGAGGGGCTGAAGAGTGAGCCAGCCAGGGGCCCAGGCAACAGCCCAACAGGCAGCCCTTGCCAAGATGCCAAGCTAAGCCGGGGTTGGCATTCTACGTGCAACATGTCTGACTGTATTGCCACTGACTTATTTCCTGCCGTTATTTAGCTAATATTCCAACATTCTCTGACAGGCTTAAATTACTGCTTTAACTCTATTCCATAGTCCAGTGGTTCTCAAACTTGGGTGTGCATCAGAACACATGGAGGGCTTGTTAAACCACAGATCTATGGACCCCAACCCAGGTTATCTGACTCAGTAAGCCCGGGCAGGGCCAGAGAATTTGTGTTCTCACAAGTTTCCGGGTAATGCAGATGCTGCTCATCCAACTACCACACTTTAAGAACCACTGATAGAGCCCAGCCTTCCCTCAAACAGGTGAAAAGAGGAGGATGGGAGGAAACTGGAGAAAGAAAGAGGAGAAAGGGGCCTGGGAAGACGCAATATGTGACAATGTGGGCAGGGCAGTTTACTCCGTGGATACTGTGATTTCAGTGGCCATGGAAAAGTTAAGAATAAAAAAAAAGTTTGTACCGGCTGATTGATGCAATAAATTTCACTTGTAGAATTTACTGCACTGATTTGAGAGTACATACTTCTGAGAGAAAATACTCATAGGTCATCAGCCTTTTACACTTTATTCTGAACAAGTTTAAAAATTCATATCTATATGTAAAATTGTCAACTGCAAAAGAGATAGTTTCACTTCTTCCTTTCCAATTTGGATGCATTTTATTTCTTTTTCTTGCCTAATTACTCTGGCCAGAACTTCCAGTACTATGATTAATAGCAGTGGTGTGAGTGGGCATCCTTATCTTGTTCCTGAGTCTGGGGGGAAGTTTTCTACTGAGTGTGAGGTTAGCTGTGGGAAAATTCATAGCTGAGAAAGTTTGGAGGGTAAGGGGAGGTGAAAGGGCACCGAGGGTGGGGATTGCCTGAAATTTATTCATTTTACCCTTGGTGGGCTGAAAGTTTTAAAAGCCAAGTTATCAAGGAAGATTTAAAGTTAAAACTGATTGCCTAGGTCTAGTTCCAGTTACTATTGCTCTAACTTGCAATAGCTGTGGAATCTTGGGCAAGGTTCTTGAGTTTTCTGACCTTAGTCTTCTTTTCTATAAAATAAACCTGCAAGTGGTTATCCTGAGAGTAACACAGCTTTAAGGAAGGCCTGGCCTGACCACAGGAGAGTCGGCTACCACTTTAAACTATTTAACAATTAAAACTCCCCACGACCAGCTCAGGCACAAACTGAGACCTGACTCCTGTCTCCACTCACCCAGCACTCTTCCCTTTGTACACCCAGCTCAGATCCGGGTTCCTTATTTTACTGAAGTGAACTGCTCACTTCATACTCTTTTAAACCTCAAATCAAAAGGCATCCCTATTTTACAGATAGAAAAACTGAGGTTCAGAGGGGTTTAAGCCACTCACCCAAGGTCACATGGCCAATAAATGGGAGAACTGAGATCTTTCTCATCTGTCTGACCATTGTATTTCATCTTTCCACTTTACTGCTCTCTGTGACTCCCAACCCAGTATTGTTTTCACTGTACCACATACTGGTGCCAAATGCACCTGCAGTATCTCCACCTGAGCCTCTGCCCCACCCCCTTCCACTCTCTCCTCAGGTATTGAGCCCGAAGCCAGGAAGGGGGCATTCCTTACCTGCCTGCCCCTTCCCACCCAGCATGAGCACGCACTTCCACAGTCTCCCACTAGGCTGCTTGTGAAAGGTATGGGCTACAGGATAGAATAAGCCCTGTAATTTACTCCTGTCACAGGAAACTTGAATATTAGTTAAATCACAACAGAAAACCAGCCATTCAGGAGTAACACAATCAAACATTTCTCTCAGTCCAAACATACCTGTGGAAGGGAAAACGAATCCAGCTGTCTTTGAATCTGAAAGAATCCCTGAGCTCTTTGCATTCCAGGCACTAGCGCCTTGTGTACCATTTTCAGAACAAAGGTTCTGGTTTGAACATTAAGTGTTTCTAACACGGTCTCAGTTAAAAGGCAGTAGCACAGAGACCCCATCCAATGTGACCCCTCCTCAGGAAGGAGGGGTGCTGGGGTTCAATCCTGAAATGAGAAGCAGGCAGGGCAGCCCAATAGCAGAACCCAAGAGTGCCTTGGACACCTTCTCTTGCCTTGCTGCCATGGGGAATGGGGAGTTGGGTGGACGGCAGGGTGAAGCCACAAGGAAGGCAGCTGACTGCTCAGGGCTACCTTGTGTCCTCTGCCAAAAGGTGGAAAAGCCAAGCTGAACCAGGGCTGGGTGGGAATGGACATTTGTGAAGGATGCCAGAATTGCTGAAAAATGGACCTGGGTGTCTTAACATTTTAAAATGTTTTGTAAAGAATGTAATCAGAGTGGGAGTTCTGAAACCACGCTATGGGTGAGGGATGCAGGATAAGAGAAGAAGGATAATGATCTCATTTTGAATTGTTTAAAAAAGGGGAGCATGTTTCAATTAAGATGCATTTGTTATAAGTAACAGAAGCCATGAGTAAGAATAGCCCAGGTAATCTTGGTACTTATTGTCTCATGGAACGGAAAACAGGAGGTAGGAGTTTCCAAGGCTGGCCTAGCCATGTAACAGTATCTTCAAAACCCAGGCATCTTTTGCCTTTTACCTCTTCCCATCGTCAATATCTTGCCCTTTTTGTCTCTCCTCATGCTTGTTGCCTCATGGTCACAAGATGGCTGCCACTGATCCAAGGATTACATCCTCACACAACTCTTTGAAGGCAGGGCACAAAGGAGTATTTTTGGCATAGATTTTCTTTTCATAAGACTCACTCTCAGCAGAGAGGAAAACTTATTTCTCCATAAGATCCCAGCAGGTTTCCTTCACGTTTGATTAGCCAAACTGGGCTGCTTAGCCACGCCTAGCTACAAGGGAATCTGGGAAAGCAAGTGCGTGGCTTTCCCAACTTCTGTCATTGGAAATAGGCAAGGGTTGGGGATGGCTTTGGAGGTCACTGCTAAGCATATCTGCCATAGGAATAAATAGAAATGTGGCCAAAACAAAAATAAAAATTCCTCTTCTGAGGCCAAAGAAAAGGTTTTAGAATATATCTACAGTTTTAGTAAACAGCAAGTTTTATATATAAACATCTCTATTATTTTAAAGAAAAAACCAGACCTGTCTTTGTATGCATATTTTACTTCCATACATAGTTTTTTTTAAAAATAGGATAGCTTCAGAATTCTGCAATCCTTTGACCCAGTTTGTCCCAGGGGAAAATCATGGAAACGTATAAAGTTGTATATGGACATGTCTATGTATGTGTGTGTGTGTGTGTGTGTGTATTTACAACAGCAAGAAGGTGGAACAACCAAGCACCCCCTTGCTCTGCCAGGCACCAAAGTCGAGATGGCTTGGAGATGGCTTGGAAAGGGCAATGGACCTCTCCTCTTTGTATTATCCTTGATGTGGTTTGTATCCCAACATGGGTAAGGTTCTGTAAAACCACTCTTTCAAACTCTAGCTTCACCCTTGTCCTACCTGGGAGGGTTTGCATAACGGCCTCCGTGCTACATTCAGAATCTCTGCCCCATCCAAGCGCTTGGGTCAAACCCATCAGATCTGTCTCCTCCTTGCCCCAGAGTTGATCCTGTCCCAGGAGACTCCATGCAAAGAAACTTCAGTTGAGCCACCACACCATTTCTCTCAAAATACCAGCCATGCCTGAATCCCAGAGGTGGTGCCTAGGCTCAAACTGAGGTCCCTACTGCAAATGAAAGCCAGTCTGAATCCCACCTTGTGCAATGGGTGGCTTTAAAGGCAGAGGAGCCACAAACCTGGACCCTCAAGCTCTCAATCCATTGTGGGAACAGCAGGATAATATCTACTGGGATTGAAGTTTCTTCTTAGAGCCGTGATATACTGTGGCACTACAGCTACTTGACTTTGCTACCCATAGAACCAAGTGGGAATTACTCATTATGAAGGCTTGTGATTTGTTCATTAGCCTTAAAAGGGAATGTTCGTAAAAACAGCAAAAATCGATGTTAAACCTGTATAGATAATTAAAGTGAACTGAATTTCACTTGCTCCTAATGTTGTAGGCAGAGTAAAGCTGTCTTATTTGCTAAGGAAACACACAAGTATATTTCCCAGCCAACTAAAATGCTAGATACTAAGACCATTTAGAAATTTGTACTAAAAAATTGAAAAATCAGTCTGTAAGATGGAAATGAAACCTATACTGTGATGAAATTGTTAGAGGTGACAAAGCCAGAGGCCCATAGCTCAGCCTTACAGGAACTATTGATTTTAAGGTCTCTCTAAACTATTGGGAATGTTCCAGGCATAGAGTTAGAATTTTAGTGCTAGACAGAAGCTATAAGATAATAGCGTCAATTATTGAGTGCTTACTATGTGCTGAGTGCTCTTTTAAGTGTTCGGCATATTTATACAACAACACAAGAAGTCCACACTGTTTTTCTTCCCACTTTTACAGATAACGACTTGCCAAAATCCAGCCAGTAAATGGTAGTGCCAAGATTTGAATCAAGTAGTTTGGCTCTAAAGCCTGTGCTCTCCCACACCTCACAATAGCAGTGTCCCCCATTTTGAGGTACTTTCTGTGGGTTGCAAGTGAGTTAACTGCGGCAAGACAGATTGAGGCTAGAGGGAGGATTCCACAATGGTACCTGCCAGTGGTGGGCTCCCAGGGGTGGCTGCCGCCAGTGTCTATGTCCCCAGGGTGAGCTGCACTTGCCTCCTGCCTCTCCCCAAGACTCTCCAAGACCAGCAGATATATACCCAGGAGTGGACTTTCCAAATGCAAATTCTTGAGCTCATCCACACCAGCAAATCAAACACTGTGAGGCCCAGCACTCTGTGTTTTAACAAGCCTGTAGCTGTGCAGCAGGTGTAAAGTGTTGCCAGTGGGGCCCTGCTCTTCACAGGGAATAATAATACAGTATTGGACACAGATTCACTCCCAAGTAATAGACCTAAAGCCTCAAAGGAATTGTTAAGGAAAAAAAAAAGACTTAGGCTTCATAGGATGAAGCATCTCTTAATGGCCCCTAACTCCCCGGAAACCTGCTTCCCATTTCCGAATTGTGAAAATACCCCCATCCTGCCCCGACCACATAGATCACCCTCCTCAGACCAAGGCAGAGGAGAGCTGCAGGTATCCAGGGCCAAAGGAACTCACGTGACCTAGTCAGGTACAACAGACAAGAGCCAGTACGTTCCCTCCATCCCCAGATCCTCCCAGAATGGACTAGAGGGTAAGCGCCACCTTTCTGCCATTTCTCCACCATCCCCTCTTCTCTCTGCCACACCTTTCCTCCAACTCATGGAGAAGCCAAAGGGACTCTGTGACTAGTCCGAGGCTCTGATGCCTCACAAGGGTGTGTGGTTTGTCAGTTGTTTCATAACTGCTTGGCATCGTTTATGGAAAGAGGATCTTCCTCTTTCAGTTATACTAAAATGCAGGGCTTCCTTTGTGGCCCTGTCACCTAGACTTTCATCTCTATACAGCCAGCCAGGGGGCACGTTCCCTGTGGGCTCTTGCTGGGATTTTGCCCTTCTAAAGGGCCAGTGCTGAGCGTGAATTCCTTCTATGTTTCCAGAGGCCTCCCTCTGGCCAAGCAGCCCAAGCTGGACTGGAAACAGTCATCTTTCTTCAAAATCTAACTCCTCAGCTTCTCAGCGAAGGAGCAGCCTCTGGGCTGAGAAATCAGTGGCTCAAGCGCTCCACCATGAGGAAGTCAGGAAATGCGACCTCAGGCAAAACATTTCCAGGATCTTCCGGAGCAGGTACCACCCGCAGGAAGCCAAAGGCTTCCAGCAGTAGTAGGAATAGAAATTTGGGTACACTCAGTGAAAAAATGATGGGATTTAATGCCATGACAGCTGGGTTGGAGTCCTGCCTCTAACTTTTACTCGTTGCATGGGCTTGGGCAAGTAACTTAACTTGTCTAAGCCTCAGATCCCTTATAAACTATTATTATGACACAGTAGTTCCTCATAAAATTAGGGAACCAATAAAATGATTGGAATAATATGATTGCAAAAATCACCTTATAAATGCTAAGGTATGTACAAAATATTATTTTATTGAGAATTAAATGTTCAAGATACAGTGAAGCACACATTTTTCCTCTTAGAACTTGGACACTATTGTTTACTGGTGAGGCAATATCAAGAACATTCTCTTTGACCATTACTCACACAAACTGGCGATGCTCTCTTTCCCTATGATGTGTAAACACGCCAACTTGGAGAAACGAACAGAGCGCAGATGTGGTTGTGAGAGGTGGCATACGGTGCAGAAAGCCCAGATGCACAAGTCACCTAAAAAGGCCACGTAAAACAAGGACAGCTGTTTTTTCATTGCAGGATGAGTGTGCAGACCACGGACACCACATTCTTCTGTAAAAACCCTGCTCTTCTGAGACTCACAACTCAGCTCTACCTCCCTCTCCTAACTCTTCACCTTGTCCTCCAGACAGTACTTCACTTTCACCGAAGACTCAAAACACCTGGCTCTCAGGGTCCACCCAAGGTGCAAACCCTGGGCTCAAGGTGCAAACTCCAGGCTCTCAGCTCCTGGACTGATACACACATGAACACCCTGGTTCTTGCCAATCACTGTGTTTTTGTTTTGTTTCCAGGAACCAATTTCTGCTTTTAGGGTCTTTCTGGTTGCCAATCAAGAAACTTAACTTGAACTATCTTAGGCAAAAAGTAGGCATTTATTACCTTGACAATGAAAGGTTGCAAAGAATTGGTATAAGATTGGACCTCAGGGGGAGTTAGAAGTAGGACGCTTTCTCTAGTTTTGTTGTTAGAATAAAAGTGATCCTTTTACTTTAGTTTCAGTTAGAAAACCTTAGGTAAGGACCCGGCCCTGCCTGGATCACACACCTCACACTTGTGCCCAAACATATGAAGTACACATTGTGCAGATGAAGTAGCATTGGCAGCCCTGCAAGAACCACATGGTGGGAGTGGGAGCAACAGCTCCCAGAATCAAGTGGCTGTTATTCCCAGAAGGCGGGGCAAAACAGATATTCTCCTTAATCACTCTCTGATTGTAATGACTGCACAGAACAGAAATCATGCATAGAAATTGGTATCTTGGATTCTACTGCCAAGTTCTTAGGTTCTAGATTTAGAACTCCTAAACTGTCAAAATTTTCTGCTGACTCTGAGAATCTCTCTTGTGTGCCCATAGTCCAAAAAGAAAAAAGGGGTGATATAGGTTCCTCTTTGGGGAGTGAGGGTAGGAGCAGAGAGAGGAAACAGCGTGAAAAAGCAACTGAGGAGAATGGAGAACAAGTTTACCAGTCAATTGTAGTATGATTGTCAGACAATGCTGATGGAGGTGCTATAAACCTAAATGTTTGTGTCCCACCAAAATTCATGTTGAAACCTAATCCCCCAATATGATGATATTTGGGGTGGGCCTTTGGGAGGTGATTGGGTCATAAGGGCAGAGCCCTCATGAATGGGATTAGTGCCCTTGTAAAAGAGCCCTCAGTGAGCTCCGTTACCACTCCCTCCATGTGAGGACACAGCCAGTAGACAGCTGTCTATAAACCAGGAAGCAAGGTTCACCAGACACTGAATCTGTCGGCACCTTGACCCCAGATTTCCTAGCCTTGAGAACTGCGAGAAATTAAATGTCTTGTTTAAGCTACCCTCTCTACGGTAGTTTTTTATAGCAGCCCAAATGGACTAAGACAGTAGGTAATCATGAATGTATAGTAGATCCAATTTGTCTTACATGACTTTTTCTCTAGCAGTATTTGGCTGGTGGGGTGCAAACACGGAAAAACTGGATTGTGGCTTCATAACAGAGTGGAGGAATTTCTTTGAATTTTCTATGTAAGGTAGAAATGCAAATGAAGAACACAGTTCAGGGTACTGATAGAGAATGTTACGACTAGTAATAGAATAGATTATAGAATCTCAGCTGGATACAAAGAGACATGAAGAAAGGCAGGCTCATGGATTGGGAGAAAGTAAATGAGAGAGAGCTGCGGGGGTTCCCACTTAGGTCACAGAAGAGCGGTAGGAGGAATAGTTAAACATAGTGATACCAATATGTATTTATCTGTATACTCAAATAGAAAATATATACATTCCTTTACTAGGATAGCCCCTGCACTTACAAAGAAACATTCTTACTCAGAAAGGACATACACAAAATGATGTAGCTATGATACAGTTTATTCTAATGTACTAAACTAATAAAATAACAGAACAACTCATTTCTTTGGGGAAAAAAAACCAAATTCTATATATGCAGGATTGGCTGGATTGACCATAATGTAAAATACATTAAAAATATTTAAGTACACCACACCTAATAAAGCTTTCTATGTAAACAGTAGATACTAGCTTTGCTAAATGACCAGACATTTGGAAAAATCAAAACACAGTTGTAAAACAGATTCATAAGTTAAGGTTCCTGGAAACTTAGAAAAAGACTGAATTGTTATGTTTTTACCTGTACAAAAAAAAATTCTTCAGCCTTTCATTTTCACCTATATTTTCTTTAACAGAATTAAGCCCCAAATTTAAAGGCTTAAATTCTTTTGTCCTAATGCCTCAGGAATATCAGATTTTCCTTCAAACCTGTTGCTGTCTAAAAAGGAGCAGACCATTTAAAGGGTGGGAAAAACAAAGATATACAGATTTCACGTCTGTGCTACTCATGCAGATTTCTGCTGAGGAAGAGTTCCTGAGTTGGCTACCAGTTCACTCAACTTAGTTCAAAAACATAATAGCTGGTTACAGGATTAAACTGGCATTCTTGTAGCCCAGCAGCAGCTCTCTTTATCAACGAAAATCAGTTAGTGACATTCAGCCCTTAGCTTAATCTGCACAAATGCAATTTGGGAATTCTGTGGTATGACGTTAGCATATTTAAATGTAAAATGCAAAATTCTGAATATGAAAGAATTTATTTTTTAAATATACAAGTTGTTGTGTTTTCTCTATAATTACGTTTTCCATGAACAAATGAAAACCAAAATGGCAAAAGGAGCTGAAAATTTTGAATGTTCCAAAATGAGAGAACTAGAAAAATTTCATATATAAAGACATGACTGAGGTAAGCTTAAACTGTAAGAATAATTGTTTATTATTGTATGTAATTGAACAGCAAAACAGCCCTGTCTGAAAGCACTGGATCAGTCTTCCTGAGTCCTTCCAAGTCATGATTCTACATGGCTACAAGGAAATATTTTTAATAAATGCAATTTGTCATCAAACAACTAGTTTTTACATTCTTAAATAACCAACTTTACTATAGCAATGATTTAAATACACGTGCTGTTAAAACAAAAGTTATAAACATACTCTGAATTTTTTTCTTTGCCTGTGAGATAATATTAAAAAGAGATTCCACAACTTCTTGATTCCCTAAGAACTAAGAACCAAAACACTAAACATAATAAATAAATATGAAACCTGGAAGCCAGGAAAAGGGGATAGAATACTGAATATAATAAACCAGTGTATTAAAAATCCAGTATTTCAGTATTAAAATGTCATCTCAATAGTTAGGTTTATTGCTATGATAAATAAGCTTCATATTAAGGCACCTGTAATTACCTATGAGAAAGATTTGGATTCAAAACAAAGGGAATATGCAATATAAAACTTTTTTTCTTGCATTCTGATGTCACTACCGATATTTTATCAATTTTAAATGCAAGTTTTTGTATGGCAGTAGATGAATGTCTTTGAACATATTTCCTGAATATAGTTAAAATGTTTACGATACTATGATACTTTAATTAATGTATATGGTACCTTAATTAAAGTATGTGATAGTTTAATGGAAAAATAGGCAAAACCAAGTGAAGATGGATGGCAAAGGACTAAATATCAGAAATATGATAGCTTCTAAGAAAAAAAATATATTGTAGGGACAGTGACAATGAGCAGATCTTGGCCAAGTCACTGAACTTTGCTGAGCCTCACTCTCTCCATCTATAAATGTCAATACTACCTGCTTTGTCAAGCTCATAAGGCTGTTGTGAGATCAAATGAGGTGATGCAAAAACACTCGGCAAACTATAAAGCCTTGAACAAATAAATGGTATTATCATAGGCCAAAATAGCTCAAGTTTCTGATATCCTCTCTAACAGATGAAGTTATGGCCTGTTCCTTTTGCATCCACTTGAAAACTCCCAGTTTTAATCCATTAGATAGTTGTGGAATGAATGGAGCAAAAATTTATGCAAAGAGAAAATTTCTAAACCTTATTAACCAGAATTGTATAAAATAATTTGCTGTGAGTGGGGAACCCCACTGCTTGTTTTGGCTCGGGCTACCTCTTGACAGTTCCCTGCGAGAGAGGGAGCAGACTTCTCAGATGCTGGCCTTTCCTCAGTCTCCCTAACCATCTGCTATCATGCAGCAGGCATCGTTCCATAAAAGAATTAAATCTCATAACAGCATATAAGAGCTGTAGGAGTATAAGAAATATAGCTGAGGTCAATCACAGGTACATTACTCAGCTTGGCACAAAGTTGAAATGGTTCAATAATCCCTACCAGCTTCTCCCTTGCTTGGTCCACAAGCCCTTCCTCCATGTATAGAACGGTTATCTGGGCCAGCTTTTTCCAACCTGTGTTCTGAGGAACAATAGTTAGGTGAGATGTTAACAGGTGAAAAACAGATCTTTGTTAAGTAGGTTTGGAATATGCCGGGGGAAATCAGTTTATGTACTGCAGAATTTCTCAGTCTTTGATGTACTGACTATACATTCTAAAGAGGAATGGAGTGTACAATATTTCCCAAACTCATTTGACCACAGAATCTCTCCCCACCACCCCACAAAATATCTAGAGGGGCTAACAGCTTTTACAATGCTCTTTGGGAAATGCTAGTCTAGCTAATTCACCCTGGTTTTAAACATTCCAGGGCTATGTCTGGCTAAAATTACCCTTTTAATTTCTGAAGGATCAGAATCATTTTGCTTACAAGGTCACCTATCATGATAACATCCTAGATTCCACTCCATAAGTATCCTGCCCAAAGCAACTTAGAACTAAATTTCCTTAACTATACACTGAGAAATTCAAAGAAGTTATTCTCATGTTAATGAAAATTATGTTTTTAAGGAAATCTTTATGTTCTTCCTAAAAAATTAAAAATACAAAGATCTAATTCTAGATCTTAGGACCTAGAATCACAATTACTTTGAGGAGATGGGAGTATTTTATCACATCACTGCAATTAATACTATTACTAACAACAACAATAATAATAATAGGAGGGGGAGATGGAAGGAGGAGGAGGCTGCAACAGCAGTATTGGCTAAGAACTTATTTTGCATCTTAATCCTCATACACACTTTATGAATTTAGGACCTACTATTACATTCATTTTAAAGATAACTACACTGAGGTTTAGAGAGATTAACTGATTTACCAAGGTCACACAAAGTAGGACAGAATCTCAAACTCTTATCTGACCCCTCACGCCATGCTCTTAACAAATATAATGCCATCTTATTTTAGTGATGAAACAAAAGCATTTAGAGGTCATACTCTGACTGTTAAACAGGAAGATTAAAGCATATTTCTATAAATCCAACTTGATTGATATTTGGTTTTGGATTTCCTTTTGAGCAAACTCCTGGGCCCTAAAGAAGACATTTTAGGTGTTTTTTTTTTTTTTTAAGCAGAGAAAAATAGACTGCTATTTACCAATGGTAAGTTTAGATATGTATGGGGAGGGTTTTAAAAGTCTGCATCTAAGGTGAAGACATTATCTGTAGTTTCCGCCATAACTGCAAAACGTTGATACTCTGAAACTCGTTTCTCAAAGAAATTTGTTTTCCCCTCTAAAGAAATGTTTTCCATAAAATCAAAGGGATTTTCTGCTTGAAAAACCTGGAAAGAAAAGAAATATTGTTAGACATTCTGAAGAAGCCAAATTATATCCCACAAGAAGAACAATAGATAACTCAGGTCTCCCAACACCTGTCTAGTCACCTAAAGATCACACTATTCCCTAGGGTCCTGGAAGCACTCAAGGCCGATACATTTTAAGATGACTAAGATCACCTATTAACCTCTTAAAGAAACTATACGAGCATCTCTGGTATTCTAAGAAGCAGAAAGGAAAAAAAAGACTATTTAAAAATGGAAATGAAAGATTTAATGCCAAACTAAAATGACTAAAATGTCTTCACAGCTTGAGAAATCTACGAGACCATAGATATTATAGGCATTTTTCACAAGTATTACCATTAGATAATCACATCTACATGATACTACAAAATATTAAATTGCCAACAATGTACTGTGGACATAAATATGTTTCTTAGTTTATAAGAGAACATATAATCATCAAATTGATGTTAAGGGACCATGATTGGGGAAGACAGAATAAATGCTCTCCATAGTAACCCCAAACAAAAAGTGGCACATAAGTTGACAAAACTTTTTTACTGCTTCTGAATTCAAGAGGCAGGCTTGGAGATAAAGCTTGATGGAAATGGAGATATTTCTGTGATCCATGAAGAACAATAAAAGAGTATTTTTAGGGCTTCCCTGGTGGCGCAGTGGTTGAGAGTCCGCCTGCCGATGCAGGGGACACGGGTTTGTGCACCGGTCCGGGACGATCCCACATGCCGCGGAGCAGCTAGGCCCGTGAGCCATGGCCGCTGAGCCTGCACGTCCGGAGACTGTGCTCCGCAACGGGAGGGGCCACAACAGTGAGAGGCCCGCGTAACGGGGGGGAAAAAAAAAAAAAAGAGGATTTTAAAAAATTAGGAATATTCCAGCAGGAATTATGAATACCACAGATAAGAATATATTCAAATAACCCAATTAAAAACGGGCAAAGGATCTGAATGGACCAACGTTTCTCTAAAAAAAGATATACAAAGGCCAATAAGCACATGAAAAGATGCTCGAAATCATTATCCATTAGGGAAATGCAAACCAAGACTACAATGAGATACCATTTCACACCTACTAGGATGGCTGTAATAAAAAAGACAACTTATTGTGGTCATCATTTCATGATGTATGTAAGTCAAATCATTATGCTGTACACCTTGAACTTATACAGTGCTGTATGTCAATTATACCTCAATAAAACTGGAAGGAAAAAAGATAATAAGTGTTAGTGAGGATGTGGAGAAACTGGAACCCTCATATAGTGCTGGTGTTAATGTAAAATGATGCAGTGGCTTTGGAAAACAGTAGGGTAGTTCCTCTAATGATTAAAAACAGAGTTACTATATGACCCAGCAATTTCACTTCTAGTTATATATCCAAGGTAAATGAAGACATATGTTCACAGAAAAACTTATACATGAATGTTCATAGCAGCATTATTCATAATAGCCAAAAAAGCAAACCACCCAAATCCCCACTGACAGATAAATGGATAAATAAAATTTGGTATAATCATACAATGGAACATTATTTGGCCATAATAAGGAATAAGGCACTGATACATGCTAACATGAATGAAATTTGAAAACATTATACTGGCTTTGTATATACAATATACCAGTATATGGTATGTATCATATATTGTATGATTCCATTTATATGAAATGGGATTTATAGAACAGGCAGATCTAAAGAGACAAAAAATGAATAATGCCTAGGGCTATGGTGGGGCTGGAGGAGAAATGACTGATTGCTAATGGGTATAGAGTCTCTTTGTGGGGTGATAAAAATATTCTCAAAGTGTTGTGATAGCTGCACAACTCTGCAAATATACTAAAACCATTGAATTGTACATTTATTAATAGGTGAACTGCATGTTCTGTGATTTATATCTTTAAAAAGCTATATTTTCCTCTGAGCATCTGTTTGGCTGCATTCTACAAGTTGTGATATATAGTAATCCTAACGTCAGTTAGTTTATATTTTCTATTAGTTTATATTTTCATTTTTACTCTCATTTTAAAGGATATAGTCTCAACTTCTAAGTAGATGGAACTTTTTGGTAATCTTTTATTGTTAATTTCTAATTTTATTGCATTAAATCTAAGAGGTCAGTATAATTTCTGCTTTTTGGAATTTATTGAGATATTTTGAAGGCCTGTGGAGAAATAATGTTTTATACTACATCCAGATTTTCTTCTTAGGAGGCATGTTTTATATATCAACAGTTAGCAAGTTCCCAAAGGAAAAACTAGATCCAGGGGTGTGTAGTTTTCCAATAAGCAGGAGAATGTGGAGGTATGGGTGTGAGGATATGGTGGTGGGTTAAAGGATAGTGAGTTCACTTTAAGGTTTAAGTAAACAAATTAACTTTCCTATAACAAACATATTGTATAACTTAGGGGAAAAAACAATTTCTTTTAATACATAGTTTATAAATTTCAGAGATCATATTAATGTAATTATAATCTTTATTTCTCTCATTAATGATCAGTAAAAAGAGAGGATCTTGCAACTAAAATATATAAATAGTGATATTTTACAGTTTATAATTACAAAAAATCTTTGCCCCATCTGACTTTTTCATCACAGTATTTTTGTAGCTACCAGAAAATAAATGTATTACCAAGAAAGGTAATGATTACCCCAGCATCATGGATTTCATAATTCTTCTCATTAATTTAAACTTCCATTTCCATGCTGAGAAATCAAAACCTATAATTTCTAATTAACATAGTATAGTACATAGTAAATTTCTGTGAATGTTCCACTTATGATGACTACAACATGACCATTTAGTGTTCATTTACTATATGTCTGACACTATTTTAAGTGCCTTAAGTATACCAACTCATCAACAATAATTTGTAGTAAGGATTATTATTATCTTCACTTTACAGATGAGGAAACTGAGACAGTGGTTAAGCAACTTGCCTAAGGTCACATTGCTAGAAAGTGGTGGAATCAGGATTCAAACCCAGGTAGTCTGGCTGCAGCCTCCACCTCTTAAGTCATGTGAAAAGCACACATGAAAATTCAGGTACATTATCTCTGATAAACAAAATGACAGAAATAACTTAAAGACAACTGAGTTCAAAGAGTCAAATTATGACAGTTAATGTCTTCCTAATAATGATTTCCTACTTAAAAGCATTAACCCACAAATTATAACATAGACATATGGGGATTTATCTGAGGGTAAACATATATTTGCATATTAAATCCAATTACTTAAAGATAGTCCTGTTAAATAGATACCTACAATTATGTATTACAATGTAATTTATTGAGCTTATTAGTTCTAAGATTTATCAGCATTGTACTTCTGTTATGAATTTCATTTAAGTTTCATTTAAGGATTTTGTAAAATCAATTTGTTGATGTAAAACAAGGCTGTCGTGGACAATTAAAAAAAATAGACTAGTATGTTACAAAAGCTTTCAGTGAAAGATAGTACGTATTCTAGAGGCCTTACCTGACTATAACATTTTAGCTAGCAGTAATACGCTTTAAACACCTTACCTTTGAGAATCCAAGTTCTGAAAGCAATCTGTCAGCTACAAATTCAATATACTGTTTCATCAAAACACAATTCATTCCGATGAGTCCAACTGGCAAGGCTTCTGTTAAAAACTCCTGAGATATAAAGAAAAACAGAATAAAGTAGAAAGAAAGAACAATAAATTGTATGTGTTTTCCAAATAAAAAGAGAGTTCTAATTTTATTAATCTGCTAAGTCACTGATCTTGTTCAAGGAAAGTACACTAGGATAAATTCTTTCAACATGGCAAACCATGCTCATTTGCTTAAAAATGTTTGGGCTGTTACTATTCACATTATTATTTCACATTCTCACACAGCCAAAGTAAATCGAAACTATTACACTACCGGTATTTTTTAAAGTAGCACTTGTAGGACCTGAATTTATATGCTTTCTCAATAGAAAAAAAGGAGATTCTTTGTTCTGAAATACCCAGAAAAAGATTCACCTAAGATGATTGTTGTGGGGAACATGACTGTGAAAGGGAACTGGGAAAGAGAGAAAGCTCAATTAATAGAGAAAATGAGAAAGAAATAGAAATGGATCTGGGAATTGGGAGATAAACTGAACTCCAATTATATTGAAACACAGTGGTAAAGTGTTAATAAAGAAAAAATAAAAACATATTAACCATTTGGATTTAGTTCTAAAAGTGATTCAAGATTTATGCCTTTTCTCTCTTCCCAATATGAAAACTATGGTTGTTAAAGTATGCACTATTAAAAAGAAGTTTAGGGCTTCCCTGTTGGTGCAGTGGTTGAGAGTCCGCCTGCCGATGCAGGGGACACAGG
>NC_041228.1:34375109-34386939 GCF_002837175.3 Physeter macrocephalus | reverse complement strand
GAAAGGGGGGAGGCCACAGCAGTGAGAGGCCCGTGTACAGCAAAAAAAAAAAAAAAAAAAAAAAAAAAAAGTTTATAAACTTATTTTACTTTTCAACTAGTCCTTTAAAATGATAAAAGTACATTCTAAGTGAAGCATCCAGGTCTTTCTAGTTAGAGATCTTTACATGCCCTAAATCATACTTTAATGTTCACTAATTCATTTATTTATTCGTTCTGTGAACATTTGATGCATGCTTTAAGCTAGATACCCTGCTAGTTTAAGAATACAAAACAAGAAACCATCACTGCCCTCTAGCAGCTAAAAACCTAGAGAGCTAAGATAATTAAAATAGTTTGTTGTGGCATGAAATTTGACAGATCAATGAGACAAAAAAATAGTCCTGAAACAAATTATAAGATCTTAATATATAATAAAGACTGACTTATAAACCAAACTATAAGTTGACATAATAACTGCAATACATCATCTATTGGTACTGCCAGGTTGACCATATAATATTGCTGATACCTATTTTGACCTACAAAATGGCAATTTCATGTGTCAACCTAGTGAAATAATGGCACAAACATCAAAGAAAGAGAGATGTGCTAATTATGTAAGCTTTCCTGCTTACCTGCTCAATTTCAACAGCATTAACAATGATCTCCCGAACCCTTTCTTCTGAAGGCTTATTTACTAAGTATTGAAACATCAGGCAAGCAAAGTCACAGTGAAGCCCCTAAAATAGAAGAAAAATATCACTGTCAAAAGATGTTTAATCAGCTATTTTCACACAGTGATGTATCAGGCATTATATAAAGTAGTTAGGAATGCAACACTGAACTTCTGGAAGACAGAAGAAGGATTAACAGGGCCAGGAATTTCTTTTCTTCAAATCTTATTAAAATGCCAATTATAATAACCTATAATGAAAAATTTTCAATGCCAGCAAATCTCAGTTCATTAACATGAAAGAAGAATTAATTAACAACAACAAATCTGCAACCAAAAGCATTTTGGAAAGGAAAACAAAGAAGAACCAAAATGCAAATTCACTCATTTTTAGTGTTTTTTTAAAAAATTAAGAAATGATTGAAAAACAATTAAGTATTTAAAGAACAGGTGAAACTCAGAGATTTCAAAAACACAAGTTATATTAAACAAGAATGGTTCAAGATAAAAATAAATTCAGTGTAATGAAAATGGAAACTGAAGAATTAAGGATACCATCTGAAACTGTATAAAGCAGAAATGACATTGCAGATAACTCAACAACAAAAGAAAGCAAAATTGTGAAATACCTTGAGAACAGAATAGTTATGCAAATATATGAAATGATATAGAAATTAAATAATTGGAGAACAGAATAGTTATGCAAATATATGAAATGATATAGAAATTAAATAATTGGAGAACAGAGCAAGGAGATTCAATCTACAATAATCGGGATTTCAAAACACAGAACAGATGGTATAAAGCTGAAAACAACAGACGTAAATTTCAAAAAAAAAAAAGAGAGAAAGGTCAGAGACATAGAAAGATGAGACACAGAGACATAGAAAGATGATGGAGTTCTAAACAAAATTAACAATTAGAGACGACAACAAGGCAGTCAATTAACATTTCTAAACTACAAAGAAAAAGAAATGAATCTGTAAGCCGACAAGGGAGGAGAAGGTGGAAGGAATACACACAAATCAGAGCTGCTTAGCTTTTTCTAAATGAAACAACAAAAACCCAGACAATTGAAAGATAAGACTCAAATCAAGGGCTGTATTCCAAGGATTATTTACCTAGTTAAATTGTCATTCCCAGAAGAAACCATTAGAAAACAACCTCTTTACATAGCTAATCTTAGAAAATTTACTAGTGAAACATACTCCCTCCACTTGACTCAAAAGGATATTTCAAATTACCAAAGGCTGAATTTCAAATGAACTGCTGAAAGGTGACAACGTAGTGTTGATTAGAACCCATAGCTAGCTACCTATTACAGAGATGAGTAAGTCAAAGGCAGGCACTTGTAACTGTTAAATCAATAAGGGAATAAAATTAATTCTGAGGTTTAAAGCGACTCTAATCAAAATCCTAGTGGGGTTGTTTTTAAGTTAAAAAATTAATCTGGAAGACTAAATGGGCAGAATCTATTAAGAACACTTTTAAAATAAAAGTTATGAGATTTAGCCTACTAATTATCAAAACATAAAAAACTACAATAATTAAAATAGTTTATTATGGCATGATATTGACATATAGGTTAATGAAAAAGAAAAAGCCCTGAAACATTTTAGTATACTCGAAGTCTTAATATATAGTAAAGAAGACATCACATGTCAATGGAGAAGGAAGGATTACTTAAAGAGAATTGGAAAAACTTCCGAAGAGTGTGTGAAATAAAATTAAGTTACATTCTAACTTATCCTATGCTTTATTTATATTACATTCCGTACTTGTACTAAACAAATTTCAATGGCATTAAAGAGTTAAATGTTCAAAAACAAAATATGTGTGACTATTTAACTCATCTCTGAAAGTAGATCCCACGAATTTCAGGGTTTTGTACATTAAAAGAACAAACAGGGGACACACAATTTTTGAGGGCAGGAGCCCACTGTGTCCTCCTTTGCCTGGCAAAGTAATAGAACTATCCTTTTCTCCTTCACCCAAAACTCTGTCCCCTGAGATTCGATTTGGAACTGGTATACAGAGAGGCCAAGCTTTCGGTAACAATTTTGGTGATCACCAAGGGACCGCCTCGGGGACGGTCCGGGGGTGGGTGTCCCTAGAAGCCAGATCACCTGGGACCCTTGCCTGGAGGCCGAGCCCCGAGTCATACCCCGTCTGCCATCCTGGCAGCTGGAACTCTGAGGTGGGAATAGACAGAGGAAGAGGGACCGCCCTAGCAACTGCCGAGGCCCTTTTTGCCTTGAGGACATTCCTCTCTTCCTCTCTTCCTCCTTGCCTGGACCGCCCTGGACTTCCTACTCCTAGGAATTGTTTTGGGGAAGCAGAAAAGATAGCATCTGATGTCGCAACACCTCTGCCAGAATCTGGGTAAGTCCCTGGGAGTGCACTCCCAGGCTCCTTCAATTTTGTCCCTCTGAAGAACTTTTGGTTCCATCTGGGGAACGTTTGGTTCCCATCTGGGGATTTTTTGTTTCGGAAATCCCATCTGTAAGGCACTGCTTAGACTAAGGTCATGGGATAAGTAGGACTTGGAAGCGACCACTCTGAGCTTTGTGCTGTCTGTTTTTTTCTGGCATAAGGCTTCCGTCTGCTGGCGAGGGTTCTGTTTTGTTTTCAGTCCGCTCGTGAGTGTTCTATCAATCAAATATAGGAAGTGCCCCTTCTCCTTCTTTTTCTTCTCCTTCTTCTTCTTTTCTTTCTCCTCCTTCTTCCTCCTCTCCTTCTTCTCCGTTTTCTTTTTTTCTCCTTCTCCTTCTTCCTCTTCCTCTTCCCCTTCCTCTTCTTTTCCTTCTCCTCCTCCTTCCCCACCTTCCCCTCCTCCTCCTCCTCTTTCTCCATCTGATAGCCCCCTGGGGAAAATCCTGGCAGACTCATCGACCTATAGTTCTAAACCTATAACGAGGAAAAAAAAATGAAATTCTATTGTAATTCTGTTTGGCCAACGTACATTCTTGAAAATGAGGAAAGATGGTCTTTGAATGGTAGCCTAAATTATTATACTACTCTCCAGCTAGAGCTGTTTTGTCACAGGAATAGAAAGACAGGAGAAATTCCATATGTTCAAGCATTCACGCACTTACATAATAAAAGTGAGCAGCTAGGTAACAAGCTGATGGTACAAAGAGAAAGGAAAGTCATTTTGCCTAGAGCTGGTTGTTTCTGAAGGGAAAGGAAAATAAGGGAGACTGAGAAAAGAGTTGTACATGTTTTGTTTGTGGGACCATGTTTGTTGTATGTATGTATGCATGTCAGTACTTACACTGACCGGTTGAGACGTCTTTGAATAACAGGGCTCACTAACAGGGCTCACATGTGACAACACCAGGGAATCCATCCTATTGTGTCTGGTTTTGCCTGTGGCAGAATGTTGGTTGGGATTTTCCCTTTTGGACTAGCCTTGTTATGGGTGATCAGAGCTCTGTTCCATCTTATAACACCCCACCCAGGGTATTTTTACAAAATTGGGAGATCTTCAGCTATTCCCCCATGAAAAGGAATTGTTATTTCTCTCCCCCTGTGCCTAGGCCCGCCAGAACACTTATTTTATCTAGACCATCTCTAGTTCCTGAGACTGAAGAAAAAGGCAGGGAAAAAAGGTCTTTTTAAACTCAAGCAAAAAAACTGAGATCTCTGGTTCAGTCTTTATGTAAAAGTTAACTTGTAAATGAGCTCTATCTAATTGACTTAAAAGTAAGCACTTACAAATTACATCTAAATGTCTAGAAAATTGGCCAAAATAAATTTTAGGACCACATGATCTGGGAAATATTCAGTACTGAATTAATATCTGCTATTGAAGGTGGCTTAAGCTTGTTGCTTTGATTAATATAGACATGTCTTTAGAGTCATCAATGTTAAGTAATGCAAGTGTGATAAGAGCTTTTGGGTAAACTCTTTAGGAATAATTCTCCATAAGAAAGCACATGTTTTTAAAGTTGTGCATGATCAGGATTTTCAAAGATTGGATTAAATCTAGTTGGGTAAATGGATTTTGTTGGGAGTGGGCTAGGGCAAGACCAGATTCCTATTTGCCCTTGAAATCTTTTCACTTTGTATAAAATGAGTGAGTATTGTTTGGCAGTTTCTAAAGGTTCTTTTGACCTCCAGCTAACTTTGAGATTCTTCAGAGGGCCCCTGAGGCATCTCAGAGAGAAATATTTAACTGGGATTATTTGGTATGTTAAATTAAATGTAATCAGTCAAGTTAAATGTAATCCTGGTTATTGTAACCAAGTTTCTTTACCAATTACATTGCAGTCAGATGCTTAACTGAGCCCTTTTAAGTCTTTCTGTTGCTGTACTCTGATGCTTTTGCAAAGGTGCTTCATCTTCAAGAAGACTTATGTGAAGGACCCCTTTTGACAAATACAGGTCTCTGATAAATTTCATATCATACAGCTGAGCTGGTTAAGAAATTTAAAAATCTTAATGGAGAATCTGATGGCTTCATAAAAAGTTAGCAAAAGGATTAGTTACCGAGTGGGCTGGTAAATAATGTTTATGGTTTTCCCAGACATAGGGGAGCCCTTCCCCTCAAGCTACTTATGACTTAGAACAATTGGGTAAATTACACCTCTGTAGAAAAAATTGAAATATTCTTTTATCTCTGCCTGGTCCCTCCAGAAATTGGAGACTCTTGGGTTATGAAAATGAGGGTAATTTTAGAGAAAAGGATTATGTTTCAATAGATATGAAATTCTAGTTCTGTTAATTGAAGTTTGAATTTATGAAAGTTATTGTGTTACCCACACTTTTGCCCTGATGTTTAGGAGGAAAGGAAAACTACCCAGTGAAGGTATCAGAGTGTAATTACTCATCATGTACCACTGCTTATTTTAGGTCTATTGCTGAAAGCACATGTACAATGCTTGTGTGACAATTGGGTATAAATGATAAAATGTATAGCCTATAAAGCATGTCCTCATTAACATACCTCTGTGCTTGTTCACTATACTTGATCAGTTTTCCCCTAATGTGGATGGACTAGGCAAATACAAAGGAGGCCTAGCACCAAGGGACATGATCTACACCTGGGGCAAACAGCTGAATCACCCTGGCACCAAGGGGCAGATATTTTGATCATCAATGTCTTCTACTGAAAGACTTGCAATCAAAAGGGGAACTGAAAGAAAAAAATCTGCACATATTGAGGTATGAGGAAGTCACTCTGGCCTATACATGGTTTAACTTTAAAAAGCGGTAAAAAGCGGCCTGTTTTGTGGCCTTTCAGAAATACATTGTACATCTGCTTTAACACTGACATGGGGAATGCATTTGAGAGTCAAAATGGAGTAATTATGATAAAACTACAAGACCATTGTGGATGTGATTTCAGACACATTCATTCCTGTATTGTCGCAAACATGGAATCTTCTGAGCTATGTCAAACTCAAGGATGCCACAAGGATTTAAAAATTCCCCCACCCTCTTCAACGAAATTTTGGCTAAAGATTTAAGAGGATTACACCTGGATCAAGGTTGAGTAGAAGCCTTTCCAGCCAGAAGGGAAAAAGTAGTAACAGTAAAAAAGAGAAACATCTCTAACACAGGATGAAAAAAATTAAACAGTATGTACAACAGATTGGTCAATTGTTAACTGTATGCATGGATGAGTTTATGTTCCACAGGTCTCCCCCTCATCTGGAAGCTCTCTTGCATCCCCTCAAAGCAGGAGACAAGGTGCTGCTGAAACTATGGAAAGAGCAAGGACCTAAGCAGCAGCTTAAAGAGAAACAGAAGGGATCCTAGGAAGGGATCCTATGACATTCTTCTTACTACTCACGTCTCTCTAAAATTGGATGGAGTAAAGCCATGGGTACATCACACCAGAGTAAGAAGATTACCAGAGACTGACCAGCCAAGCCTGCCTACAGCCAGTGAGCAGACTCCCGAGAAGCGGACATCTCACCCTTTGGGAAACAAGTATTTGTTCCGACAAGCGGAATGAAAATTCTGTTTTCTTAGCCTTTCTCATACCTTCTACCTATAGATTCGTATGCTGATTCTTTCTGATAATTCTAACTGCTAGATATGTGGTCAGCTTCCTATTTCCAGGTCTTCAGGATTGCCTTGATGGGTTTTCCCCACACAAGGAATAGTTTGGAAAAAATTGGCTACAACAAGTCTCTCCTAAGTACCAGTTCCAAACTGGCCTTCAGACCTATTCTGAATTCCTAAGGGAATGAGATCCATTCTGCCTACTAAAGTTCCAGTCATCACTCTTACCTCTAACCAGACCAAGAAATTGAGATCTTAATCATATAAGACTTGGATCCAGGATGTGGAACTCAAATATTTTTAATTCAGTATCTATTCCCCCAAAATTAGGCAGGACTATGCCCCATCTGAGCAGGAAGTAGTCAGAACAGTCATCGCCCACTTCCCTGAAAGATTTGGGGAAAGATAAAAACCGAAGTGGGGATTAAAACCAAGTCTCCCTAAAACAGGGTTCCTCTGTTTATGATTAACATCTCTATCCAAAATGATTGTTCCCTTTCTTGTCCAATATCTGTCCTCAAGATTGAGGAGTATCAAAGAAAAGGGTGGAGTGAAACTGAGTGAGGCCCTGTGGGGCTCCCAGGCTTGGAGGCCCTTTTGTCCCCCATTTCTTGTAGGAAAGACTCCAGGCTCCATGACCTTCCCTGAGTTCCAAAGGGCAGATTCGAACAGAGAAATGTAGCTTTCTTCGAGGTCAGGAGCCCACTGTGTCCCACTTTGCCTAGCAAAGAAATAAAGCTATCCTCTTCTACTTCACCCAAAAAAAAGAACAAACAAAATTAAAAAGCAAAGGACAGGGCTTCCCTGGTGGCGCAGTGGTTGCGCGTCCGCCTGCCGATGCAGGGGAACCGGGTTCGCGCCCCGGTCTGGGAGGATCCCACATGCCGCGGAGCGGCTGGGCCCGTGAGCCATGGCCGCTGAGCCTGCGCGTCTGGAGCCTGTGCTCCGCAACGGGAGAGGCCGCAACAGAGGGAGGCCCGCATACCACACACACAAAAAAAAAAAAAAAAAAAAAGCAAAGGACAAACTGGGAAAATATTTGCAGTAAATATTACAAAATTCATATTTTATATTATATTCATGTGATAAATATAACAAACTTAATAAACAAATACTTATTGAAAGAGCCCAATCAGTTACTGTGCATTGGGAATATATACCGATGGGAATAAAAGCAAAAGACCAGAACAGGTAACTACAGAAAAAAAGACAAATGACTAGTATCACTATGAAAACAATGTTCAATCTAAGCAGTAATCAAATAAATGCAACTAAAACTAATAATGAGATACTAACTACTACTATCAAATTTATCCAATATTTAACAAGTAAATCTGGTAAGGGTATAGTAAGAAAAGACATGTTCATACATTGTTAGATGGGGCTGCAAATTGTTATCAGATTTCTGGAAAGAAATCTGCACGTAAGTATGATGGCCTTTAAAATGTTCATGCCTTATACTCTAGTAGCTTTATTTCTAGGGAATCTAGCTCAGGAAAATAGTATGAAATTGAGACAAAGCTTATATACAAAGATAGTCATTTTGCATTATAGCAAAACAAACATACAAAAAACCAGGAAACAACCTAAATTTCTAATTATAGTCAAATAAATGATATATGTACTCATTAGGATATGTAATAGATATCTAACAAAACTGTTTCCAAAAAATGCTTAATGTCATAGAATAATGTTCATAATATTCTGCTTAGTGAAAAAAGATGATCTTAGCTCAAAAAAATATGAAAAAAGCAGAATATCTCAAATTATAAAAATATATTTGTATATATTTACATAGGTTTAAATGTAGGAAATTGTCCAGAAGGAAATACAAAATATGGAAGGTGGCTATCTCTGTGTGTTGAGACTGAATGATTTTATTCTCTTAATTCTCTATAATAATCATATATAACATTAATAATAAAAATTATTAGAAATTTAAAGACATAAAACAACACAAAGTAATTATACAAAGCATTTTTTTTTCTTTTGGCCACGCCATGCGGTTTGCAGGATCTTAGTTCCCCAACCAGGGATTGAACCCGCTCCCCCTTAGCAGTGAACACACAGAGTCCTAACCACTGGACCATGAGGGAGCTCCCAAAAAGTACTTTCATACATATTGTTTCATTGCATTTTAACAAAAGCCTGTTAAGGTGTATAACTGAAGAAACTGAGGCTCAGAGAAGTTAAGTAACTTGACAAGGTCACTTTAGAAATAAGCTGAGGAGCTAGGATTAGTCAATCAATGTGACCCGAACGGCTATAATGGTCTAACACTGAGAACACAAAGATAAATGACAAGGTTTCTGCACTCAAGGAACTTGAGTCCAGTAGAGGAGAGAGACAAGAAGTGCAATACATGTTATGGACTCTAAGGTAGGGACAAGTTCAGGTTTCAAAGGAATACATAGAGCAAAGAGTGGTCAGTTTTACCTAATTGGGGTAGGAAAGTTTTAAGTGGCAACTTGTGAGAAGGTAATCAACAGATGAAAAAAAAAATGGTAGAAAAGATGGAAAGAGTGTTGCAGACAGAGGGAGACAAGATTTAGTTACTGACTGGATATAGCTGGAAAATAAAAAAAAGAAGCAATCTAAAATGACTCCCAGATTTCAAATTCATATGACTGGGTAGAAGGTAGAGGCACTCAATGAGACAGAGAAGACAGGAAGAAGAACACATTTCAGGAGAAAGATGATGAGCTTGACTTCTGAAATACTAGGTTTGAGATATCTGTGGAGCCTTCCAGGAGAAAACGTCTATCATGCACTTGAATTTATGGGTTTGGAGCTCAGGAAAGAATAACCAGGCTAAAGATAAAGTTTTAGTTGTTATGAGCATCTAGGTGGCAGCTGACTCCATGGGAATAAATAAGATCAGCCAGGAGGTCATGTATAGGGAAGGAGAGTGACCAAAGTGGGAACCCAGGAGTACATTGGTACATAAGGATGGGCAGAGATTGAGGAGGAACAGTAAGACAGGTAGGAAGAAAACACAGTCTTAAAATCCAAGGAAGAAATGACTTCCTCTTTTATTTTAATTAACAGGATATTTGTGTCACCATAAGCATTTTCAGCAGAAGGAAAAATAAATGAACAGCAGCTATGATTACAAATATAACTAGAAGAATACTTCATTCCTTACTTCATCTCTGCTGATGAGTTCATTGGAAAAAGTAAGTCCAGGCATAAGTCCTCTTTTCTTTAGCCAGAATATAGCAGCAAAAGATCCCGAGAAGAAAATTCCTTCTACAGCAGCAAAGGCCACCACCCTTTCCCCTGGGAGACAAAAAATAGTTTCACTTTCTGAAATATCATATACTGCAGACATTTTCAAGCTTATATATGTATAATATATACTTTTACATATATTTTAAAAATAATAATATCACAACTGTTTTGCCAAGAAACACAATCAACAAGTTAGTGCCACGACCAAGTCTTCAAAGGAGGAAGTTTGCCACCTCTACCTACTAGAGCAGAAAGGTATGTCAACTTCAGGTCTTACGTCCAACACTGGACTCCTGCAGGTCTTGGAATGTGGACAAAGGAGAGCCTTCCACATGCAAAAAGAGAGGTGATATATCTGTGCACCACACGTGCCTGTGAGTGCAGGTACGTGTTTGTGAATGCAATATGTACATACATCTATGTTTGAATACTATGCTCTGTTGACCCTTTTGAAAACAAAAATAGCTCTTTAGACTAGTGAGTTATTTGTTTTAGGATGGAGATTTATCATTAATTTAGCATAGATTACTATATTTTCATCTTGCTATTAATAAGATAATAAGAGTAATTGATTCATTTTTAATTGACATAAATGTGATGTCATGTGAATGTTCATCTATAAGGGAACTAGACTATAATTTTATACAAACTGTGAATAAGAGGAACATTGTCATTTTAACTATTCTATGCATTCACATGAATGCTACAGAATGAAAATCAGAAATAATTATAGAAGGCTATTCTTTTTGGAGAGGATTAAAGGACTATGAGGGGTAAATTTTACAAATTTTCAAGAATAGATGTGAGCTACAAATGTTCCAAAACATTTCTTCTAAAAGCTAAAATGAATCGTAAAGGCATCATGATTTTAGAGATAGGAAAGTAGGATGTATTTTTAAGATACAGCTAACCTCTATGATGCAATGCAATAAGATTGTGTAACTCATACTTTTTTTGATGTTTGAAATGTAATTTCATTACATATATTAAGGTTGAATCTATATATTTAATGTTTTAAAGTTTTTTAAAGATATTTTTAAAAACTAAGCAATATATCTCACTTTTTAAAAAACTAAGCAGATTGTCGCAGGATGACTGCCACCCTCCTCTATTTTCTCTATTTCTAGGTTACTTCTTTGGTAGTATCATGAAAGACATGCTTTCTGTGAGCCTGTCCATCATTTTCTATCCACACTAATCTTTTCAGTGCATATTGAACACCTTGATGTTTCCCTTTGTTTTTCTCTAAAGCTAATGCTTCTCAAAATGTGCTTCTCAATCCACTTGTGAGAAAATCAGCTGGGTATAAAATGCAGATCACTCTCTGGTGAGGACCAGGAATCAGCAGGATTTTTCCACAAATTCTCCAGATGATTTCATGTGCACTGAGAACCACTGCTTTTCTCATTCTTGAAATGAACTGAAAGCAATGCAGACATATATGTTTCTTCCCTGATACACCTTCCCTGATACACTACATGCTTGCCCATATCTTACACTACATCACTGGTTCTCAACATGTGGTCCAGGGATCCCTGGAGATCCACAGACCCAGGAGGTGTGTGAAGTCAAAACTATTTTCATAGTAATAATAAGGCACTATTTATCTTTTTTTACCATCATTCTCTCATGAATATACAGTGGTGTTTTCCAGAGGCTACACAACAATCTGAAAAACCTGGTAAAATACTTCTCCTTTTTCTAACTACATATCTGAAGGACGATGGATTTTCTTTATATACTTCAACCAAAACAACATTCTGCAACAAATTGAATGCAGAAGCAGATATAATCCAGCTATCCTCCTGTTAAGTCAGACATTAAAGAGATTTGCAAAAATAAAAAACTAGGCCATTCTCATTCCAGTGAGAATGGAATGGCCAAAACTAGGCCATTCCAATTTTTGGGGAAAATACAGTGTTTCTTTTCATAA
>NC_041228.1:34347356-34374820 GCF_002837175.3 Physeter macrocephalus | reverse complement strand
TTCCCATATCTCTTCCCTCTTACGTCTCCCTCCCTCCCACCCTCCCTATCCCACCCTTCTAGGTGGTCACAAACCACCTAGCTGATCTCCCTGTGCCATGCGGCTGCTTCCCACTAGCTATCCACCCTACGTTTGGTAGTGTATATATGTTCATGCCACTCTCTCACTTCGTATAAGAGACAATGTTAATCGCTTCCGTAAAAAAATGTTATTGGATCTCAACTCAACCAAAAGGGGTCTGCATTTAACTTATCTGTGAAAAATAAGCTTGTTATTGCAAACTGTTTCTTGCCTTAGTTGAGTGCACTAATTTACATATTTGTTCCCTGAAAAATGTTAAGACTTTGACTTGCTTTATTTTAGGGAAAATAAACATTACTGAAAGCATATAGTCTTGCTCTAATATTCTTGTCATAGTCTATGTGACTGATTCTTATTTACCTGCAATTATGTGCTGACACTTAACCTTTCAACTTTCAATTTAATAAACAGAATAGATAACAGATTTAGATTACTTTTTCACCAGTTTCTAATTAATTCTTAGGAATACTGATACTACACCATGTAAAATAGCATTGTATAACCCAAGGCAAATTTGATCATATATATAAATTAAAGCTACATACCAAAAGTAGATTTTCTATCTGCTATCCATCGCAAGGCCCAATCTGCTTTTTTCTTAACATATGGCATTGTTTCAATTGCATTAAATAAAAATTCCCTGTAAAAACAAAAGATTAATGGCAAAGTTATTCACTTGGTTTTTTGCGGGTTTTTTTTAATCTTTGGCTGTGCCACACGGCCTGCAGGATCTTAGTTCCCTGACCAGGGATTGAACCCGGGCCCTCGGCAGTGAAAGCGCCGTGTCCTAACCACTGGACCACCAGGGAATCTCCAATTCACTTGTTTTTAATCAGACTATATTTGATTCTATGCAATTCTATGGTATGCAACAGACCTGTAGTTTTTCTGTATTTTTGCATGTCCATAAAATATAGAAGTGAAAGTAAAACTCAAATTAGTGCTTTGGATCTGGTCTTATACAAAACTGACTAAATTAGAATATTTAATTTCTAAACAGAATGTGCGAACAGTTTTTTAAGATATAATATCCAAAGATTTACTGGTCCTATACAAGTTTTTTTTAATCTAACACATTATTAAGCAATAGAAAATATTGTACTCTTAAACTTCCATATTTGAATAATCTTTCCCTAATATTTAGTTCCCTAATATTAACATAATCAAGCAATAGGATAAACCTTTGTAAATAAAATCCCAGCAGTAATACCTTTTCTTAGGATCTCTGATGTAAGTGTCTATTAGCAAACTGTACATCTCTGAGTGAACATTTTCGATGAGAATTTGAAAGCCATAGAAACAGCGAGCCTCTGGAACCTGCACCTCCTGACTAAAGCGCTCCACCTAAGAAGATAAGGGAAACAAATATATCCAATTCTATGGGCTCTCATTAAACACTGCAAATCAGAATCTGGACATCAGAATTATCACTGCAACAGAGGGAGGCCCGCATACCACACACAAAAAAAAAAAAAAAAAAAAAGCAAAGGACAAACTGGGAAAATATTTGCAGTAAATATTACAAAATTCATATTTTATATTATATTCATGTGATAAATATAACAAACTTAATAAACAAATACTTATTGAAAGAGCCCAATCAGTTACTGTGCATTGGGAATATATACCGATGGGAATAAAAGCAAAAGACCAGAACAGGTAACTACAGAAAAAAAGACAAATGACTAGTATCACTATGAAAACAATGTTCAATCTAAGCAGTAATCAAATAAATGCAACTAAAACTAATAATGAGATACTAACTACTACTATCAAATTTATCCAATATTTAACAAGTAAATCTGGTAAGGGTATAGTAAGAAAAGACATGTTCATACATTGTTAGATGGGGCTGCAAATTGTTATCAGATTTCTGGAAAGAAATCTGCACGTAAGTATGATGGCCTTTAAAATGTTCATGCCTTATACTCTAGTAGCTTTATTTCTAGGGAATCTAGCTCAGGAAAATAGTATGAAATTGAGACAAAGCTTATATACAAAGATAGTCATTTTGCATTATAGCAAAACAAACATACAAAAAACCAGGAAACAACCTAAATTTCTAATTATAGTCAAATAAATGATATATGTACTCATTAGGATATGTAATAGATATCTAACAAAACTGTTTCCAAAAAATGCTTAATGTCATAGAATAATGTTCATAATATTCTGCTTAGTGAAAAAAGATGATCTTAGCTCAAAAAAATATGAAAAAAGCAGAATATCTCAAATTATAAAAATATATTTGTATATATTTACATAGGTTTAAATGTAGGAAATTGTCCAGAAGGAAATACAAAATATGGAAGGTGGCTATCTCTGTGTGTTGAGACTGAATGATTTTATTCTCTTAATTCTCTATAATAATCATATATAACATTAATAATAAAAATTATTAGAAATTTAAAGACATAAAACAACACAAAGTAATTATACAAAGCATTTTTTTTTCTTTTGGCCACGCCATGCGGTTTGCAGGATCTTAGTTCCCCAACCAGGGATTGAACCCGCTCCCCCTTAGCAGTGAACACACAGAGTCCTAACCACTGGACCATGAGGGAGCTCCCAAAAAGTACTTTCATACATATTGTTTCATTGCATTTTAACAAAAGCCTGTTAAGGTGTATAACTGAAGAAACTGAGGCTCAGAGAAGTTAAGTAACTTGACAAGGTCACTTTAGAAATAAGCTGAGGAGCTAGGATTAGTCAATCAATGTGACCCGAACGGCTATAATGGTCTAACACTGAGAACACAAAGATAAATGACAAGGTTTCTGCACTCAAGGAACTTGAGTCCAGTAGAGGAGAGAGACAAGAAGTGCAATACATGTTATGGACTCTAAGGTAGGGACAAGTTCAGGTTTCAAAGGAATACATAGAGCAAAGAGTGGTCAGTTTTACCTAATTGGGGTAGGAAAGTTTTAAGTGGCAACTTGTGAGAAGGTAATCAACAGATGAAAAAAAAAATGGTAGAAAAGATGGAAAGAGTGTTGCAGACAGAGGGAGACAAGATTTAGTTACTGACTGGATATAGCTGGAAAATAAAAAAAAGAAGCAATCTAAAATGACTCCCAGATTTCAAATTCATATGACTGGGTAGAAGGTAGAGGCACTCAATGAGACAGAGAAGACAGGAAGAAGAACACATTTCAGGAGAAAGATGATGAGCTTGACTTCTGAAATACTAGGTTTGAGATATCTGTGGAGCCTTCCAGGAGAAAACGTCTATCATGCACTTGAATTTATGGGTTTGGAGCTCAGGAAAGAATAACCAGGCTAAAGATAAAGTTTTAGTTGTTATGAGCATCTAGGTGGCAGCTGACTCCATGGGAATAAATAAGATCAGCCAGGAGGTCATGTATAGGGAAGGAGAGTGACCAAAGTGGGAACCCAGGAGTACATTGGTACATAAGGATGGGCAGAGATTGAGGAGGAACAGTAAGACAGGTAGGAAGAAAACACAGTCTTAAAATCCAAGGAAGAAATGACTTCCTCTTTTATTTTAATTAACAGGATATTTGTGTCACCATAAGCATTTTCAGCAGAAGGAAAAATAAATGAACAGCAGCTATGATTACAAATATAACTAGAAGAATACTTCATTCCTTACTTCATCTCTGCTGATGAGTTCATTGGAAAAAGTAAGTCCAGGCATAAGTCCTCTTTTCTTTAGCCAGAATATAGCAGCAAAAGATCCCGAGAAGAAAATTCCTTCTACAGCAGCAAAGGCCACCACCCTTTCCCCTGGGAGACAAAAAATAGTTTCACTTTCTGAAATATCATATACTGCAGACATTTTCAAGCTTATATATGTATAATATATACTTTTACATATATTTTAAAAATAATAATATCACAACTGTTTTGCCAAGAAACACAATCAACAAGTTAGTGCCACGACCAAGTCTTCAAAGGAGGAAGTTTGCCACCTCTACCTACTAGAGCAGAAAGGTATGTCAACTTCAGGTCTTACGTCCAACACTGGACTCCTGCAGGTCTTGGAATGTGGACAAAGGAGAGCCTTCCACATGCAAAAAGAGAGGTGATATATCTGTGCACCACACGTGCCTGTGAGTGCAGGTACGTGTTTGTGAATGCAATATGTACATACATCTATGTTTGAATACTATGCTCTGTTGACCCTTTTGAAAACAAAAATAGCTCTTTAGACTAGTGAGTTATTTGTTTTAGGATGGAGATTTATCATTAATTTAGCATAGATTACTATATTTTCATCTTGCTATTAATAAGATAATAAGAGTAATTGATTCATTTTTAATTGACATAAATGTGATGTCATGTGAATGTTCATCTATAAGGGAACTAGACTATAATTTTATACAAACTGTGAATAAGAGGAACATTGTCATTTTAACTATTCTATGCATTCACATGAATGCTACAGAATGAAAATCAGAAATAATTATAGAAGGCTATTCTTTTTGGAGAGGATTAAAGGACTATGAGGGGTAAATTTTACAAATTTTCAAGAATAGATGTGAGCTACAAATGTTCCAAAACATTTCTTCTAAAAGCTAAAATGAATCGTAAAGGCATCATGATTTTAGAGATAGGAAAGTAGGATGTATTTTTAAGATACAGCTAACCTCTATGATGCAATGCAATAAGATTGTGTAACTCATACTTTTTTTGATGTTTGAAATGTAATTTCATTACATATATTAAGGTTGAATCTATATATTTAATGTTTTAAAGTTTTTTAAAGATATTTTTAAAAACTAAGCAATATATCTCACTTTTTAAAAAACTAAGCAGATTGTCGCAGGATGACTGCCACCCTCCTCTATTTTCTCTATTTCTAGGTTACTTCTTTGGTAGTATCATGAAAGACATGCTTTCTGTGAGCCTGTCCATCATTTTCTATCCACACTAATCTTTTCAGTGCATATTGAACACCTTGATGTTTCCCTTTGTTTTTCTCTAAAGCTAATGCTTCTCAAAATGTGCTTCTCAATCCACTTGTGAGAAAATCAGCTGGGTATAAAATGCAGATCACTCTCTGGTGAGGACCAGGAATCAGCAGGATTTTTCCACAAATTCTCCAGATGATTTCATGTGCACTGAGAACCACTGCTTTTCTCATTCTTGAAATGAACTGAAAGCAATGCAGACATATATGTTTCTTCCCTGATACACCTTCCCTGATACACTACATGCTTGCCCATATCTTACACTACATCACTGGTTCTCAACATGTGGTCCAGGGATCCCTGGAGATCCACAGACCCAGGAGGTGTGTGAAGTCAAAACTATTTTCATAGTAATAATAAGGCACTATTTATCTTTTTTTACCATCATTCTCTCATGAATATACAGTGGTGTTTTCCAGAGGCTACACAACAATCTGAAAAACCTGGTAAAATACTTCTCCTTTTTCTAACTACATATCTGAAGGACGATGGATTTTCTTTATATACTTCAACCAAAACAACATTCTGCAACAAATTGAATGCAGAAGCAGATATAATCCAGCTATCCTCCTGTTAAGTCAGACATTAAAGAGATTTGCAAAAATAAAAAACTAGGCCATTCTCATTCCAGTGAGAATGGAATGGCCAAAACTAGGCCATTCCAATTTTTGGGGAAAATACAGTGTTTCTTTTCATAAATATACATTATTTATTTCAAAATGCAATGAGTTATTACTGTTAACTTAATATGCATTAATAATTAAATATTTTGAAAGTTTCTTGGCTTTAATTTCTAATATGAAAATATCAATAGATATAACCAGTCTTCAATAATTTTTAAGAGTGCAAAGGAGTACTTAGACCAAAAATTTTGAGACCTCTTTCCCCACATGATGAATAAAACCAGAAAGTAAAGACAACCAATTGTGAAATAAATAAGAATAAGAAAGGTACTTAGAGCTATTTAAATTAAATATCTGAATATTTTAATTAAATGTAATAAATATTTATTAACCAACTACTATATTATAAAAGACAATGTTTTTTGTTTTTAACATCTTTATTGGAGTATATTTGCTTTACAATGGTGTGTTAGTTTCTGCTTTACAACAAAGTGAATCAGTTATACATATATATATGTTCCCATATCTCTTCCCTCTTGCGTCTCCCTCCCTCCCACCCTCCCTATCCCACCCTTCTAGGTGGTCACAAACCACCTAGCTGATCTCCCTGTGCCATGCGGCTGCTTCCCACTAGCTATCCACCCTACGTTTGGTAGTGTATATATGTTCATGCCACTCTCTCACTTCGTATAAGAGACAATGTTAATCGCTTCCGTAAAAAAATGTTATTGGATCTCAACTCAACCAAAAGGGGTCTGCATTTAACTTATCTGTGAAAAATAAGCTTGTTATTGCAAACTGTTTCTTGCCTTAGTTGAGTGCACTAATTTACATATTTGTTCCCTGAAAAATGTTAAGACTTTGACTTGCTTTATTTTAGGGAAAATAAACATTACTGAAAGCATATAGTCTTGCTCTAATATTCTTGTCATAGTCTAGGTGACTGATTCTTATTTACCTGCAATTATGTGCTGACACTTAACCTTTCAACTTTCAATTTAATAAACAGAATAGATAACAGATTTAGATTACTTTTTCACCAGTTTCTAATTAATTCTTAGGAATACTGATACTACACCATGTAAAATAGCATTGTATAACCCAAGGCAAATTTGATCATATATATAAATTAAAGCTACATACCAAAAGTAGATTTTCTATCTGCTATCCATCGCAAGGCCCAATCTGCTTTTTTCTTAACATATGGCATTGTTTCAATTGCATTAAATAAAAATTCCCTGTAAAAACAAAAGATTAATGGCAAAGTTATTCACTTGGTTTTTTGCGGGTTTTTTTTAATCTTTGGCTGTGCCACACGGCCTGCAGGATCTTAGTTCCCTGACCAGGGATTGAACCCGGGCCCTCGGCAGTGAAAGCGCCGTGTCCTAACCACTGGACCACCAGGGAATCTCCAATTCACTTGTTTTTAATCAGACTATATTTGATTCTATGCAATTCTATGGTATGCAACAGACCTGTAGTTTTTCTGTATTTTTGCATGTCCATAAAATATAGAAGTGAAAGTAAAACTCAAATTAGTGCTTTGGATCTGGTCTTATACAAAACTGACTAAATTAGAATATTTAATTTCTAAACAGAATGTGCGAACAGTTTTTTAAGATATAATATCCAAAGATTTACTGGTCCTATACAAGTTTTTTTTAATCTAACACATTATTAAGCAATAGAAAATATTGTACTCTTAAACTTCCATATTTGAATAATCTTTCCCTAATATTTAGTTCCCTAATATTAACATAATCAAGCAATAGGATAAACCTTTGTAAATAAAATCCCAGCAGTAATACCTTTTCTTAGGATCTCTGATGTAAGTGTCTATTAGCAAACTGTACATCTCTGAGTGAACATTTTCGATGAGAATTTGAAAGCCATAGAAACAGCGAGCCTCTGGAACCTGCACCTCCTGACTAAAGCGCTCCACCTAAGAAGATAAGGGAAACAAATATATCCAATTCTATGGGCTCTCATTAAACACTGCAAATCAGAATCTGGACATCAGAATTATCACTTAAAAATCACCTGTCATGCCACAGACAGGTCAGAAAGACCTTATGAATTATTGTAAGCAGTATTGCTTAATCCATCAACCCTCCACAATTAGTTGCATACTATATTCTTAAGCAATTAAATAAACTGACCTATTAGGTGGAGATACTGCCTAAAAAGCCAAATAAATTTTAGAACATCTACCAAAAATAATTATTTTGCTTTGTAGAATTGACCTTAAGTAGATCTGCTGAAGCCTCTACAAGCTTATAATGAAAGTTTGCATCTTCCCATTCTTTTTAATAAGAAAGCATGCCTTCTAACCAACCATAATAGAAGTTTAAAAATGGGAAGCCAGACCCAGTGCTCTACTGCAGAGCTCTGGAAAGATTATTAAGGTGCAGGTTCTCTATTAGGATTACTATCTAAGGGTAAAATCAAACTCATGCTTATACCTTGTAAGTAGTTTTGATTGGTACAATATGCTTGATTTCATGATATTTTGGGGGGTCAAATAACAGAAATGTATCCTTGCCTCTGACACTTCATCAGAAAAAATTTTTCAAGAGTTAAGTTCATTTCTTAGACATCATTTTTCAGGCTCAGTCTGATTATCTTACCACCATTACTATCATTTAACTGCTGAATGAGAACAAAAGTGGAAACAAAAATCTTACCAAATTTTCATTCACAATTCCGTCACTGGCTGCAAAAAAGGCTAAGATGTGAGAGATAAAATACTTCTCTTCTGATTTAAGCTTGTTCCAGTGAGGGAGATCCTTTGATAAATCAACCTGAAATAAAAAGATTTTCAAAAGGTTTAACTTAAATTCTTCTCAAAGTATGGAAAACTGACTTCCATTTCAAAGTTAAGGCGGGACATCTCATTAGCAGTAAAATGTGAAAAAGAAAAAAATTTTATCATTCTTGCTATAGACTGAGTATTTGTGTCCCCGCAAAGTCCATATTGAAACCTAATCCTCAATGTGATGATATTCGGAGGTGGAGCCTTTAGGAAGTGATTAGGTCACCCTCATGAATGGCATTAGTGCCCTTATAAAGAGACCTCAGAGAGCTCCTTTGCCCCTTCTGCCATGTGAGGACATAGCAAGAAGACAGCTGTCTATGAAACAGGAAGCAAGCCTTCATCAGATATCAAATCTGCAGGCACCTTGATCTTAGAATCACCAGCCTCCAAAACTGTGAGAAATAAATTTCTGTTGTTTGTAAGCTATCTACTCTATGATATTATTATAGCAGCTCAAACTAAGACAATTACAAAGGAACAGAACAAAATTAAAACATTATGAAGACATCTACCTTCTAGCTAATTGAGAAGCTGGCCAGGATGTCCTTTCAAAATATTAAAATTAACGTATTCTCACCACAAAAAAGAAATGGTAACAATGTGATGGGATAAGGTGTTAGCTTATACTATGGTGGTAATCATTTTGCCGCCATAGTATAAGCTAACAGCAATACGTTGTACACTTTATACCTACACAATGTTATATGTCAACTATATCAATAAAGCTGGGGGGGAAAGCCAAAATCTGGAAGCAATTAAGGAAGGGGCAAAATGGGAAGAGAGAGTAGAAACAGTCAAGAAGGAAATGAGGTGAATAAACTAATGCCTTTCAGCAGCCATTTCTTTAACATTTTATACATATTTACCATTGTGTTAGACAGATAACTAGGCACTTGTTAAGCAATTGTAGCTGCTACCTTACTGCTGACTAATCTACTTTTATACCCAGAAGTAATGTCAGGCACGTAACAATCTGGGGTTTAAAACAATTTATAGATATGGCTTCCTCTGGAAATAGAAATAATTTGGAAAATGTTTATTAGAACTAGTCCTTGGAATTAATAGAAATGTACTCTAGAGTTTGGTGAAATTTACAATTTTAATATAGTCTTTAAATGTACCTTGTAGATATTATTTTGTCTCAGGAAGATCTCTTAAGTATGTTTCATAATAACCTCATAAACATTTGAAATATGTAATTGTCTTTTGTCCTTCTTTTATTTATTCTAACAAAGCCCTAATCTCCTTCACCATTCCAAAAAAAGACTAGAGTTTTATCCTTTCAATCATTTGTGTTCTTTTCCAAAGTCCTTTTTCTCATTACTTTATTTTTTAAATGTTTACTGAGCACCAACTACCTGCCAGACACTGTGCTAAATGTTGGGGATACAATGGAGCAGAGAGGAAATATTTGTATACATCTTTTAAAATATGTAAGCTAAAAATCAGGTCTTATTCTATTAAGAGTTCACTCGGGTTTAACTGACATCTTCCTGGTTTTTGTGTATTATACTCCTGATACTAAATTTTAATATTACAATATGCTCTCTCTTAAATATTAAACTTACCTACATTAGTCATTTTCCATTCCTAAAAGGTAAAAACTTTTCGCCCAGCTTTATCTCATTTGAATAAATTCTCAATTTTACAATCTAAAGATTGATTACAAACTACTGGTTAACAGAACTGCCTGGGTAGCTTTGAAAAAAAAAACCCAAACACCAGAACTTTATCTTCTGAATCAAGGCTTCGATGATCAGGCATATTTAGGAATAATGCTAAATCACTCATAAAACAATGAAATCTAGAGTTGATTAAACTGTAACTTATATAATTTGTTTAAATGAATAATATGTGGAACTAAAAATGTGTTTGACTTCCCAATTAATTATGTATTTGAATCTTCCTCCAAGCTGTCTATAAAACATGCACCAACTTTATATTTTAATTTTTAAAAATTAGTGATTTTTAAGTCATCGTACTACACATATTACATTTTCTAAAAGATGTAAGAAATTTTTTGATGAATTAAAAAAACCCAGGTATCACAAGTACTTTTTTAACATGATGAATGAAAAAGCCACCTGTGTACTCCGTTTGTTCTCTTAACCACATCTCACAAAAAACATTCTAAAAACCACAGTTAGAGACGGTCAGGTGTGCCTAGCACTATGGCCCAATTTGAAAATGCTGAGTTTGGGTTTGGGTTGGTTTTTTGCTCTACATGCTAACTACAATACAACAAAGATGTTAATAACGTTAACAAATATAAAATAACAAAAATGGGTAGGTGGGTAAAATCAGTGTAACAGAAGCTTCAAAAATTGGCACCTTCTGATTTCTAGTATAAATCTCCCCCATTCTGTGTAAAATAATAGCTTACATTTATTTGGTGCTTGCTAAATGCCAAGTAACATTCTACACATCTAATTAATCCTAACAACCAGAACTAGGTACTATTAGCCCAGTTTACTGATGAGGATGCACAGAGAGGTTTCACAGAGCAACTTTGCCAGTGGCACAGCTAGTACGTGGTAGAGCCAGGATTTGTACCTAGGCAGCCTGGTTCCAGAGTCTGCATTCTCAACAGCATATGTAAAGAGTCAATTTCTCAAAAAGTAGGTAAATAGACAGATAGATCTAAATATATCTAAACAAATAGATATATCTATCTATATAGATAAATATGCACACACAGAGAACAGAGGGTTCCAGAGTCTGCATTCTCAACAGCATATGTAAAGAGTCAATTTCTCAAAAAGTAGGTAAATAAACAGACAGATAGATCTAAATATATCTAAACAAATAGATATATCTATCTATATAGATAAATATGCACACACAGAGAACAGAGTGCTATACAGGTATCATCCATTGTATTCAAAAATGAAGACGATGATTATTTGCAGACTATGAAGCAACCGCTTGCATGACCAACTGCCCTTACCAAACCAGAGAGGATCTTCTGATTTGCTGTGTTCAACTCATTTCCTAGGCGGAAACTGCTGCACTACAAGAAAACATTCCACAGCTGTCCTGTCTGTTGGCACAGCTGTGCCAGGTTTGATGTGGCTGAGGGCAGGGCCAGGCTGGGAGGAGCACTGTGAATTCAGGCCAGCACCTCAGAAGTGAGTGCCCTGCCCAGGCAAACTCCCCATGTGACAGCTCCTTCTGCACCATCAGATAAGCCTCTCATCTGAAAGGAGGGTCTCTAAGGCTGTCACTATTTCATGCTTTAGCTATGGCTGCAATTTTATTTATTCCACTAACCGTAAGTAAAGACTAGTCTTATTTGGTCACAGCAAACCAAAACTCTGTTTAAAAATGGAAAATGTTCTGAAATATATTGGAGGTAAAATTCTGGCAGACTGAGATGACATTTTTGCAGCAGAAAACATGTTTATAGACAGTAATCTAAACACAAAACATTGGAGAACCCTGTATTTAGTCTCAGGAATTTCAAACATTATCTTACACAACTGATCTTATTCAATGTACCTTATAATGTAAGTTAAACATTTTTAATGTCCTGCAACAGAAAATGTGAACATTGCACTAGAGAACATGTTTGCTGATGACAGTGCTGCTACTTACCTCTTCTGCTGTCCAGAAGGATGCCTGTGCCTGTTTATACATTTTCCAAATGTCAGGGTACTGGATTGGAAAGATGACAAATCGGCGAGAACTCTTTCTTAGGAGTGGCTCTTCATTTGACTTTGCTTCATTTTCGTTGGTATCTGAAGATAACCTCTTTGAAAAATAAAGTACAAGCACCCATTTTACGGAGAGATTTCCTCTTTACTCACAGCTAAACACACATCTGGGGAAGTTCGGGAGACAGCATCGTTTTGGGAGCCAGTCTCCCCAGCTTGAATCCTTACTGTTATGTGGTAGCTGGTTAATGGTGTTTGCTTAGTTGTGTGGCTATAGGAAGTTCCTTAACCTCTCTGAGCCTTGGTTTCCTCATCAGTAAAATAATACCTACCTTAGAGGTTAATTGTGATGATTAAAAGTGCTTTAAACAGAGCTTGGTGCATAGTAATCTCTCAAAATATTATTGTCATTATTGTTACTTTGAGGATAAGTATAAAATTAGACCCATAAACGTCACGGTGGGCAAATTTCTAAAGTTGTGGACAAAATGCCCCTTCAGTGCCTCTCACAGAGACAGAATGCTGGCACGAATAGGCTACTGTTATGAGCTACTTTTAAAATTTTAATGTTTTCTTTTCTAATATTAACTGAAATTATAATACTTATCTGAAAACTCCTTACCAAAAACTTAGCAGCCTTGGTTTGTCTGACCCTTCCCATGAACCAATTGGTTTTTGCTATTTACATGTTAACATTCCTTTACTGCATATGGTCTCACTGGGGCTGTCTCAAAGCTCTATGGGATAAAGTAAGAAACACATACCTAAATACATACTGTTTGGAAAGAGGATGGCACTCTAAAAGGGGACAGTGCCATATATGTGTGTGTGTGTGTGTGTGTGTGTGTGTGTGTGTGTGTGTGTGTGTGTGTGTATTTTTTTTTTTAAATAATCAGCAAGAGAGCAGAGACCAGTTTTTATATATTGTGGTGTTCCCAGAGTACTGTGTCAAGTGTAACATCAATAAACATTAGCTAAGTAAGTGAATGGGCTGTTAATTTCTCTTTACCTTGTGCTTAGATCACCGGATACCTTTAGATTTTTAAAAATTTAACATAAGACCACAATACATTAGTGAAATAACCTAGTAACCACTCAAAGCAAGCCTCCTCTGAGTGCCCTCATATCTCCTCCTCCCCCCACTACACCAAAGGCCTGGATTAGATGCCTAACATAGCACATAGCTCACTGCAATTTAATTCCCTGTTATTTCTGTACAGTCTCTTCTAGACCATGCTTCTTAACAGCAAAAAACAACTTTACACTTGTGGAATCCCTAGAGCCTTGCATAGTACCTGGCACTTACTCAATATTCATTCCACAAATATTTAAGCAAATTTTTAAAACGGAAGTGGTCAAGTTTTTTGTTTGTTTGTGTTGCCATTGAGGGCTCTGCAATCTCAAAAGAGCCGTAAGATCCTGACACTGCAGTTCCAGGCTCTAGAACAGGAGATACACATAAGATCATGTCCTCTGGGTCTGGTATTGAGGCTGCTTTTGAACTGTCACCACACAGATGCTTTATATACCTTATTCTGCTTAATCTGTACAAGTCAGTCAAATAGTAACAGTATTCCCATTTTACAGATGGGACAACTAGGTCTTGAAGTACGTAAATAACATACCCAGGATCCCACAAATGGTAAGTGGCAGAAATAAGATTAGAACTGAGATAGGTCTGAACTCAAAGCCTTGCCTTAAACTACATCTCCTATGTATGGATGGCAGCTAGTAGGGCCAGCCTACATCTAAAAACCAGAATTCAAAACAGTGAGGTAAACTAAAGTTAAAAAGAGTATACACTACAATTAACCCTTGAACAACACAGGTTTGAATTGCACAGGTTCACTTACATGTGAATTTTTTCCAATAAAAACTACAATACTATTCCATCCACAGTTGGTTGACAATCAGTGGGTGCAGAACCATGGATACAGAGCACCAACTGAAAAGTTATATGTGGATTTTCAACTGCACCAAGGGTCAGTGCCCCTAACCCCCAGGTTATTCAAGGGCCAACTGTAATATCTCCTACTAAGCAAAATTAATTTAACAAATGGTACTGATGTAACCAGTGAAATGACAGGAGGAGGAAATCACCAAATTTGATTTTAGGAAAAAGCAAGAAAAATAAAAATGATTTCCTTAAAAATAAAGTTGAAAGAACCAAAGTGATCCTTTGGTTCTTACCAGCCAAAGTGATAAGGCTTAAAGCAGTGATTTTTAACTGGTGCCAGCTTCAAAATCTGAGTAAAACTTTCTCAAAATGCATTTGCCTTCCTCTTTACCAGGTTAAAATCACTATGTATAATGAGACCATGAAGGGTCTTGTTGATGAGGATGTATTTCTCAGGTGAATGATAAGACAGTGAAGATAAGACTGAAAATCAACATTTTGGAAATTGCCGCGTCTACGGCAGAATGTGAAGTGAACCAAATGACCATATTTCACTCTACACTGTTCATTAAAGTACAAAATTGTGTTCACTTACAATAAGCACAGAGTATTATTCATGTCTTTAGGCAAGTCATTTAATCTGATCATCATCACTTGTAAATTAAAGACAGTAACACTTGCCATACTTATTTAAAAGTAATGTTATAAAGATCAGAGGAGCTAATACAAATAAAAGTACTTTGCACACTCTCAAGTGTTATGAACTCTTAAAATTATTACTGTGTTATTATTGACTGTTGGGATATTTCTGGTTGGCCTTTTCTATAGGCTGTTCCTATACTTCAAAGAACTGATATAAGAACTATTACAGTGGTTAATTATTTGATCAATCAATACCTTCTATGACTGCTGTCAGGGAACGTTCATTCATGAAATAACTAGAAAACTGCTGGAAAGGCTTAAAAAGTGAGATATTTAAATCCCAATTTAAAAGGCTGAGGTCTGCAGTCAACAAATATTTCAAACTTGTCTTGGCCCACATTGTTCTTCCTTTAGTTCTTCTAGATTGTACTTTCTTTTATCATTACTATGTAGCACTTTGATATGATTCTACATTTTTCTTTTTGTTATATATTTTGTCCCTCAGGTACAGGTATATATTCAGAGCTGGAATTCTTTACTCTCACTATATTTGCTGTGTGGGCCATCTTGCAAGTTGGGAAGGACATGATAAGCAGCAACCCTTTGGCACCAAGCACCCTTGCCCCGAATGGAGTTTGAAAATGCTGATAAATAACTGATCAATGTCAGGATCTATGAAAACTGCTGCAGAATGAAAGTCACATTTGGATACTTATATTCTTCCTGTTCCATCCTGATAAGATGTGGGTTGTTAAGAAGAGAAGCTGAATTAGGAGGGTATTATGAAAGATACTGCCATGTAAAGAGAGGGGCTTTCACAAACACAGACTTTTGAACTGGGTTAGACATGACATATTGCTTATTTTCCTGATGCTAAGAAAAATCCACACACATTTTAAAAGTGTCAGGAGAACCCCACATCCCAAAGTGCTAGGCTCTGCAGGGTATTCTCTGTGGATGTGGGCTAAGAACCCATATTTGAGAAGAAAAAACAATATGAAAAAAGGCATGATGGCATGTGACATTTTTAAGAATTGGAAGTAACTTTCTATATCTGGACTTTATGGTATGTGGAGGACGATAGAAGAAGATAAACCAGAAAGGCAGAAAACACTTCACAATGCCTTTTCCAAGTGTGCTCTGAAGAACTATGTGGTCCCTCTAGTATCACAAACATTAGATTTAAAATTTCACTCTAAAATGTGTTTTTACAAGGACCTACTGTATAGCATAGGGAACTATACTCAATCTCTTGTAATAACCTATAATGGAAAAGAATCTGAAAAAGAATATATATATACATGTATAACTGAATCACTTTGTTGTACACTTTAAACTAACACATTGTAAATTAACTATACTTCAATTAAAAAATAATAAATGTTTTAAATCATTTAAAACAGTAATAAAAGTAACTGACATAAATGTTTTATACCATACAGAAAGGTAACCACTAATGCATGGACTTGTGTTTCCAGGTTGTCCTTTTTTTTTTTGGATGAACTCAGATGAAAGTTTCTCTAGCTATCTCTGCTTAACTAAAGAATAACATGAGATTAAAGACAGGCAGTTAAAAACAACAACAACAAAAACCCTGTAACCATTTGTCTCTATTTTTCTGGCGTGACCCAAGATTTTTTTTTTTTCAAAACCAAACAAAAAGGAAAAAAACAATAATGCTAATAGTAACAATAATATAATAGACGCTCTCTTGTTCGAAGTTAAGAACTGTTAGTTGAAAACTGGTTAAATTAAGGAATCACAAGAAAAGTATACATGCCTTAAACTATTTGATTTCACTTAAAACATTTACATTTATTTGCTAATCTTCTGCTATAAGGCCAAAACGTTGTCGTTGTCACACTGATTGGAGTCCCAAGACTTTCTGACATTAAGACAGCACAACGCCACACCTATACTTTCTAGTTTTAACACACTTAGGGTAGCACAATCTGAGTGCAAAATCCTTGTCTCTTTTATGATTCTCCCCAATCTTTATACTTGTTTGCTTACATCTAATTCTACAGAATTTGTTAACAATTCACGTTTATTGAATTTTCCAAAGCTCTCAGTTTAAGTTTTCATAGAAACAACTTTCTTTTCATACTCACATATTACTAGTTTCCACATATTTAATTAAATTACAGTCACTACAGGACTTCCCTGGTGGTCCAGTGATTAAGAATCCACCTTCCACTGCAAGGGACACTGGTTCAATCCCTGGTCGGGGAACTAAGATCCCACATGCTATGGGGCAACTAAGCCCACGCACCACAACTACTGAGCCCGCATCCAGCAAACTACAGAGCCCAAGCACTGCAACTAGAGAGAAGCCTGCATGCCACAACGAAGAGCCCACACGCTAAAACAAAAGATCCCGTGTTCTGCAACTAAGACCAGATGCAGCCAAAAATAAAATAAAAATTTAAAAAATGAATAAATTAATTAAAGTCATTACAATACAAGTACTCAATTCACGTTTATTGAATTTTCCAAAGCTCTCAGTTTAAGTTTTCATAGAAACAACTTTCTTTTCATACTCACATATTACTAGTTTCCACATATTTAATTAAATTACAGTCACTACAGGACTTCCCTGGTGGTCCAGTGATTAAGAATCCACCTTCCACTGCAAGGGACACTGGTTCAATCCCTGGTCGGGGAACTAAGATCCCACATGCTATGGGGCAACTAAGCCCACGCACCACAACTACTGAGCCCGCATCCAGCAAACTACAGAGCCCAAGCACTGCAACTAGAGAGAAGCCTGCATGCCACAACGAAGAGCCCACACGCTAAAACAAAAGATCCCGTGTTCTGCAACTAAGACCAGATGCAGCCAAAAATAAAATAAAAATTTAAAAAATGAATAAATTAATTAAAGTCATTACAATACAAGTACTACTGGTATAAACAGCACTGGAAATAAAGATAACTGATCCTGGTGGCAACAGAAGTACGTGAGTGCATCAGACAGCAGCATACTAGCCATATGCATTTTGAATGCTACGGGCATCCACATATTTTACAGGGTTGATAAATCCACAGAATTGGCCAGTAGTGAATTAAGAGAACTTCTGAAAAATACGCGAGGTAATTCTTTACTAAGTTTGATATAAATTTTCAACTATCATCTATACACCAATTTAAAAATGATGGGTTCATCAAAATAGACTTACTATTCCACTGATTTTACAAGTAATGTTATATATGTTAACTTTAAAAATTATACTAATAAAATAGACAAAAGTCCATTTTATCAATTAGTGCTGTACTTATGATTTTGTTTGGAAAATCGGCCCAGGTTTTAAATCATGCAAGGGCCTTGAATGTAAATATATATGAATTTTGCCATAGCTATTTTCCTATCGCCATTTGATACAACAATTTTGACAATTTCTTTTTTACTCAGGGTCATCATTTTGACGAAAAGAAACAAACAAAACATTTTTTAACTTTCAGCTTTTAAAATACGTACTCCAGGGGCCTCCCAGGGGCTTCCCTGGTGGTGCAGTGGTTGAGAGTCCGCCTGCCGATGCCAGGGACACAGGCTCATGCCCCGGTCCGGGAAGATCCCACATGCCGCTGAGCGACTGACCCCGTGAGCCATGGCCGCTGGGCCTGCGCGTTCGGAGCCTGTGCTCCGCAGCGGGAGAGGCCACAACAGTGAGAGGCCCGCGTACTGCAAAAAATATATATATAAATAAAATAAAATACGTACTCCATCTCCAAGCTTTATCTGAGGTTAAGGGGGATGTGCCTATTTTTTTGCATTTTAAGTGGATATTAAGATGTTGATTTTTTTGAAAATGTTGGAGCAGGTCAAAGTGGTCTGCTTTGATATATAACACTTTGGCATCTGGCCTTAGCATGCAGTCTATTGGGAGCCATTGAAAGTTTTTAATCAGGTAAGGAACAGAATCAGATTTGTTTTATGATCACTTTTGGAGAAATGTGGCTAGATTAGAAGAGAAATTGGAGGTGGAGCTAACAATGAAAAGATTATTGCACTATCCATCTCTTGCCTGAACGAGGATATCAGCTGCAGAAACACAAAAGACTGATTTAAGGGATATTCAAAAGTAGATTTACTAATTCCTGCTAAAATTTGGATTCTGGACAACAGGATAAGGAAGAGTTGAAGATGCCCTTGAGGTTTCCAGCTCCAACAACTGGATGATCAAAATGAGAAATAAGAGACTCAGAAAGTGCTCAGCACCTGGAGAATAACTGAATCAGACAAAAACTCTTACTTCTCACATTAGATGTTTAACAAAAGCTTAATTTGAATTAACTCCCCCCACCAACCCAAGCCATAACAAGTTACAAACACAAAAGCCTTTTAAAAATCACTTTGGTCAATAAAAAAGATAATGGGTTCAGTTTCAAGATATCCAGAAGGCAGATGAAAATATAACACTATGGTAGTAGGCAGAGGCACTACCTCCCTCCTTCCTAATGGAGTGGAGATCCTATGAGTAGTTGCCAAGAGGATGGATGTGATTATTCAGGGAGAACATATACAGCAGCAGCAGCATCACAGCTGAGAATGCAGACTAGAGAATGCCGGTATCTCTCTTCACAGAAAAAGAGCAGATGGAAGAAGAAGAGCCAGCTGGGATTAAAACTGGCTGAAATGGATGTAAAGCAAAGGCAGAAGTGACCTGACTTGGCTAAAGCAAGGATCAACAGATGAGACAGAAAGGATCTACACTGTGGATATCAACTGGGCTAAGATGTTTGGAGTTTTCTGGGCCAAAGATTTTCAAATATCTGGGGGGCTGGCTCAGACTTCAACTCTCCTCACAGGCATTCATTGTGAAGCAGTTTAAAATCATTCCTGGGAATTCCCTGGTGGTCAGTGGTTAAGACTTTCACTGCTGAGGGCTTGGGTTCGATCTCTGGTTGGGGAATTAAGATCCCCACGGCACGGCCAAAAAAAAAAAAATCATTCCTATGGAGAGTCACGGAGAGGTTCTGGGTAGGAATTAACATGAATTGGGATGCCAAGAGAAAGATAAATTGGACATCCCTGTGTAGGTTAAATTAGAAAAGAAAAAACATAAGATTTTGGTAGCAACTATAGTGTCGATTTCAGAGGTAGAAATGACAGCCTGAATTAAGATGTGGCAGTTAGCATGAAAGAGCTGCTTGAACAGGACTTTGCCAGTCTGAGGAGCTGGGCAGGTTTTGGTGGGAATTGAGACCCTTTTGGGAGTATTTATTTGAGGGAAGTGACACGGAGGCACAGGTTTAATGATGGATTAATTTGGCAGTGGTAAACAGGATTGGAGAGCAGGTAAGACCGGAAGTAGACAAATTTGTTGTAACTGCGTAAGTGTTAAGTGAGAATGTGCAATAGCTTCTCATAGTCATTCCTTGGCAACATTCCACCGTCTTTTTCAGAATAGTGCTTCCTGTTTCTGGTCACCTGGTCCCAAGAGGTACTAGGATATGCTAGGGCACCCACCTAGATCAAGATTCCCCAGCTAGCACTCACCCTGCTCTGATCTAGGCTGGCATTCTACACAGCCCCTCCCTCCCATCCACCTCCAATTTCACCACTTTCATTTGCTTGCCTCACCTCTCTCCTACTCTTCAGGTGAAGTAGAATATTTGGATGCTGTCAGAGCCATACACTATTTATAGGTGTTTTCATTTTCCTATTCCCACCAAATCTAATAAAACAGATGGAATACTGGCCTAGGAATGAGAACTTGGTTTTAAACCTAGCTCTGCTACTGAGTTGTGTGGTCCTGGGCATATCATTTCATCTTTTCTGGCCTAAACTTTCTTGCCTTGAAAATAGGGACTATCAATTAGATTAATGATAGTTAATTTTGAGAAACTATAAAAACTTTGAGCCCCCTTTCTCAGGAGATTCACAGCTGCACATACAAAATCTACAAACTTCAGAAGAGTCATAAACCCCCTTCAAGGTATAAACTTTTCAAGGCAGTGTTCTTAAACTATGTGTACCAGGATCACCTGAAGTGTTAAAAATGCAGTCCCAGACCATCCCAAGAGATTTTGATTCACTACATCTGGGGCATAGGCCCGGTAATTTACATATTTTACAACGTTTTCCAGGTGATTCTGATGCAGATGGCCCATGCTGCACCAATATATCTAGAAAAACAAAGTACTTAAGGCACCTTTGCATTTTGAGTTAAAAACTGTGGAACAGGTGCTCACTAAAATTCTTTCTAGATCTAAAGTACTGCCTCTGTCTTTGTGGGTCTGTATCAAGATAGGGATAATAAATAAAAATTAACTTCCAGGTCTTAAATCTCAATAAGTGTTGGTACTACTAGCACAAACAAAAATATCTGAGTTGTCCCATTAGAGTGGGGAAATTGGTACTAAATGTATTTGTTTCAAGAGGGGAAGAAAAAGTTTGAGGGCTATTTACAATTTGTTAACTAGCTACTATATGTTTACAAAGTCAAAATAAAATAAAATCCCAAATCTGGAACCTACAACTTTCTGAAGAAATGTAGGGCTAAGCAAGTGTCTTTGTGAACTGAAACTCTATTAAAATAATCAAAGATACCACACACAGCAACAGGTTTAGAAGTATTTACAGAAAAAGAGGGTATGAAAATTATAGTGCAACAATTTGAACTACCCTACAACCCTACAATCTAATGAATCCCAGCTTATTTACTGTTGTTATGTACCTCTACTAATATAGAAGCAGAGAAGATGAACACGTTAACTAAGGTTTTTATTAAGCACCCACAACTTCCGTGGCACTTTGCATAAAGCATTTTACTTAATTCTCTGTGAAGGAAGTATCACTTCCACCATATAAACGAAGACAGTGATACCCCAAAGATTCACAGCTAGTTTAGCCGGGTCTGAGAAAACTGGCCTCCTAACCTGATCATTTCATTGTTATGAGGATTTCCCGACCCCATTCTACCTATCATCTCCACCCCATCCACCTGTGTCAATTTCCACAGGCATCCTTCCAAGTCCTTTTACCGATCCCAGAGATGGCATGCATTTCTCCAGCAGAGCCACCAGTCCTCGGCCCTTGCCTCAATTTCCCCGGCTAGGGCTCCAGAACAGGGAAGGATGGGAGGGGGGTGCGCCTTGCCCCGGTCTGAAGTCTCATAGCATTGCCTTTGGGTAGCCTCGGAACAGAGCAGTGGAGCGGAAACCCGGCTCCCTCCTCACCCCTCCCAGGGGACTGCCTCCCGGGCGCTCGAAAAGACGAAACCCGTCTGCAGCGAGGACTCGAAGCCGGGCCTACACCGGGCTTGAGAAGGCAATGAATAAAATTTCCCACAGCGCTCCTGCACCTTTCAGGTCCCCGCCGCAACCCGCAATCTAGAGGCCAGGCGTGACTGTGGGGCGGGAGAGGAAGGAGCAGCAATGTTTACCTCCTCCTGCTCGGGTCTGGCCGCTTCCGGCCTTTCCGGGTCTCCCATCGCGCAGACTCCGCCAGAGCTACGAGAGCAGAGGGAACCAAGTGCCTCAGGCCACCTCCACCTGGGACAGAACCAAGGGGCCGGCGGGTCCTCTGAGTCGGCCCCAGCCTGGCCCCGCCTCCCCGGCCTCAGGTACCCGCCTGCTCCGACCGACCCCACCTCCCGCCTGTTTAATGAGGGTCCCGCCCTGCGCCTGCCGGCCCCGCCTCTCCCGCCTCCGGGCCCCGCCCCGCTGCGCCGGCCCCACCTCCCGCCTGCCCAGTGAGTGTCTCTCCCTGCGCCTGATGGCCCCGCCTCCTACGCCTCCAGGCCCTGCCTCCTCCGGCAGGCCCCGCCCCCACGCCTGCCCCGCCCCCCGCTCGCTCCCTGAGGAACTCTCCCAGAACCGCCCCCCCGCCACGCCCCCCAGTCTGTGGCCTGAGGGGTTCGGCTTTCGGCCTCTCCCGCGAGGCCGTCCTCTAGTCGCGCGGTGCAGGAGGTGCCCGGACCTGCCAGGTCATCTCTCCTGGTCGAGACTCTCCAGCTAGCTCTCGCCGTGCCTCAGGAACACAGTATGTCGCGCTAACTCGGCCTGAGAGACCGCCAGGTAGCGGTCGGACCACACACAGGAGGAGGTAAGAGGAGAGAGCGCTCTTCGCTGTGGAGCGGTACTGAGGAGAAGCCACGCTCTCGGTGAGAAAAGAGGGCCGCACCGTTACACCACTGGTGAAGAGAGAAGGCTGCCCTGCTTTGTCCTTAAGCGACCGAGAAGAGGTCGGCGGAAGGTGTAAGGGAACGGGTCGGTGGGGCGTCGGGGTGAGGAGGGGGGCGAATGACGGAAGGCGGGGACGGGGTTTGAAGGCTGTGTGGAACTGGTTCAGCAAACTAAGCTTGTAGTGACGCGCTTAGCAAGTGCCGGGCGCCGTACCGCGCTGTGAACCGAGCCGCGGGGTCCCGGGACGCCCCTGTGCCGTAGACAGCGATGGCCCTCCGCTTACGGACCAGGAACGCGGGCTTGGGATAAACCACGGAGGTTACCCAGCCCGAAGGCAGTAGGCTTCCAGGCTCCCTGCGAAACGCTCTTTTCAAGGCCGAAAGTCAGAGTGTGGAGGGGGGACAGACTCCGGGGCTGCCGAGGGCCCCGCCTCTCAGGGGAGCTATCTAAAGATAACTGCCCACAGAAAGAAAAAGTAGTTGGGTCCAAAAACTAGGAATGAGGTGAAAGAGGGATTTCTTTAAGTATTTTGAAGCTGAAATATTGAGGGAACCTTGTCATGCCTTGAACAACATGCACCTGTTCTGTGATTAGCTGAGGGAAGTGTGGTTAAAACAGGGTAGAAAATTAAGCTTTGAAAACGATGAAAGCTCTTTCTCAAACCTGTCCTAGAGTTGGGGGATGAGAGATAGGCTTTCTTACTTAGGCAACTGCTAGGGGCCAAGTGCTGAGTAAAAACTTTTACAAATAGTAACTTTAAATAATAGTTAAATAAGTACTGTGAGGAAACTGAGTCTTAAGTTAGATAATTCATCGTAGGCCATGTGGCAAATAAACTAAGAGCAAGGATTCTACCATTTAATTAAAGTCATCAAACAGTATGTCTGCTGTATGTCAGGCATCATATTCGTATTGAAGATGCAAAAGTGAATGAGACTAGTGGAAAAGAACGTGGATCCTGGAGCCATATCGCGGGCCTGAATTCTAGCTCCCTTGTTTATTAGCTGTGCTACTTTGGACAAGTTACTTAGCTTCTCTGAGACTTAGTTTCCTCAATTCCTTCCTCATAAGATTGTTGTGTGGATTTACTAATATATTAATTGTAAAGCACCTATTGGGGTGGAAAATTACAGTGATAGCTTCCAAGTATACTAGTAATCAGGCCATCCTACAGGTCATGGAACAGGAAGGCTCAATTGAGTCACTCGAATCACACGTTTTATTAAATTAATTGAAAACATACATTAAGGGGAAAGAGATGGAGTAGCTAACCTACTTAAGATAGGATGTGGGGTGGGGAGGGAGTGGAAGGACCATACTATTCAAATGTTAATCAGTATTCATATATCCTGTCTTTGCTGCATCAGCCTTCCTGGCTGGTGGTATAGTTACAAAGGCCAGAGTTGAGGATGAGCATGGGGTTCTCAGCAGTGGAGCCAACATACACTTGCTCTTTTGGAGGGATGCAGGAGCAAGTAGGCCTGGTCACAGCTGTAACTTGCCTAAATTAGCCTGCTGAGCAGCAATGAGTTTTATCTGTGTTTCTTGGGAAGAGCTTATGTGACGCCAGAATAGATGTCACCAATTAGTGGTTGATTTAGGGGTAACATAGTTGTCAATCTGGAAGTGACATGATCCTTAAAGTATGAATGTTTAAGAATTACTTGGTCCTTGCAGCCCTTTCTATATGTGACACTCTCATTTGTTCCATTTTTTTTGTCTATGTTCAACACATTTATGTTCTGTTTATTCTATCTTTAACATGCCTCACAGGTTAATAACTTGTTTACTATTTATACTTAACATGTCTTATGAATCTCCTTATGTCTTGCAAGCTATTTGCTCCCATACTTAGTTTCTTTCAATTTTTATATTAGAATTGAATAATCTTAATACAGCAGAAACACATTTCAGTGCTTATTATATTGCCTGAAGCGTAGTAGGCAGTATGTATTAGTTTCCCTCAAGATGTTTAAAGTTAACAGGAAGAGCAAATGTAAAATATTAAATGTGCAACCGAAAGATCTCTGGGAGTAGGAGGATTCTACATCTTCATAGATTCTGTGGCATATTATATTTTCCTAATACATTTGGAAACATTTCTCATCCCAAACACTGTTCCCATCAAAAGGTGGAGTCTTATTCCCCTTCTGCTGTGTTCTGAACATTTGTGTCCCCCAAAATTCTTATGTTGAAAACCTAGTGCCCAAGGTGATATTTAGGAGGTGAGGCCTTTGAAAGGTGATTAGGTCATGAGAGTAGAGCCTTCATGAATGAGATTAGTGCCCTTATATTGGATTGTTTGTTTTTCACTACTGAGTTTGTATGGGTTTTTATATGTATTTTGGATATTAACCCCTTACCAGGTGTATGATTTGCAAATATTTTCTCCCGTTCAGTAAGTTGCCTTTCCATTTTGTTGATGGATATTTTTGCTATGCAGAAACTTTTTAGTTTGATATAGTCCCACTTGTTTATTTTTGCTCTTGTCTTTGCTCTTGGTGTGAAATCTAAAAAGTTATTGTCAAGACCAATGTTAAATAGCTTACTGCCTCTGTTTTTTATGATTTGAAATATATTTCAAAACTCAATATATTTTGAGTTAATTTTTGTATATGATGTAAGATAGTGGTCCAGTTTCATTCTTTTGCATGTGGCTGTCCAGTTTTCCCAACACCGTGTATTGAAGTGACTATTGTTTCTTCATTAAATATTCTTGGCTCCTTTGTCAAATTAATTGATGAAATATGTGTGGGTTTATCTCTGGGCTCTCTTCTGTTTCATTGATATGTGTGTCTGTTTTTATGCCATACTACAATGTTTTGATTATAATAGTGTTGTAATGTAGTTTGAAATCAGGGAGCATGATACCTCCAGCTTCGTTGTTCTTTCTCCAGATTGCTTTGGCTATTTGGGGTGTTTTGTGGTTTCACATAAATTTAGGATTGTTTATTTTATTTCTGTGAAAAATGCCACTGGAATTTTGATAGGAATTACATTGAATCTGTAGATGGCTTTGGGTAGTATGGACATTTTAACAATATTAATTTTTCCAGTTCATGAGCATGGAATACCTTTCCATTTATTTGTGTTCTCTCTTTTTTTTTTAACATCTTTATTGGAGTATAACTGTTTTACAATGGTGTGTTAGTTTCTGCTTTATAACAAAGTAAATCAGTTATACATCTACACATGTTCCCAAATCTCTTCCCTCTTGCGTATTCCTCCTTCCCACCCTCCCTATCCCACCCCTCTAGGTGGTCACAAAGCACTGAGCTGATCTCCCTGTGCTATGCAGCTGCTTCCCACTAGCAATCTGTTTTACATTTGGTAGTATATATATGTCCATGCCACTCTCTCACTTCATTACTGAGCTGCTTCCCACTAGCAATCTGTTTTACATTTGGTAGTATATATATGTCCATGCCACTCTCTCACTTCATTACTGCTTACCCTTCCCCCTCCCCATATCCTCAAATCCATGCTCTAGTAGGTCTGTGTTTTATTCCCATCCTACCCCTAGTCTCTTCATGACATTTTTTTTTCTTAGATTCCATATATATGTGTTAGCATAAGGTATTGGTTTTTCTCCTTCTGACTTACTTCACTCTGTATGACAGACTCCAGGTCTATCCACCTCATTACAAATAACTCAGTTTCATTTCTTTTTATGGCTGAGTAATATTCCATTGTATATATGTGCTCCATACTGTTCTCCATAGTGGCTGTATCAATTTACATTATTCCCACCAGCAGTGCAAGAGGGTTCCCTTTTCTCCACACCCTCTCCAGCATTTATTGTTTCTAGAGTTTTTGATGATGGCCAATCTGACCGGTGTGAGATGATATCTCATTGTCGTTTTGATTTGCATTTCTCTAATGATTAATGATGTTGAGCATTCTTTCATGTGTTTGTTGGCGATCTGTATATCTTCTTTGGAGAAATGTCTATTTAGTTCTTCTGCCCATTTTTGGATTGGGTTGTTTGTTTTTTTGTTATTGAGCTGCAAGAGTTGCTTATAAATTTTGGATATTAGTCCTTTGTCAGTTGCTTCGTTTGCAAATATTTTCTCCCATTCTGAGGGTTGTCTTTTGGTCTTGTTTATGGTATCCTTTGCTGTGCAAAAGCTTTTAAGTTTCATTAGGTCCCATTTGTTTTTTTTTGTTTTTATTTGCATTTCTCTAGGAGATGGGTCCAACAGGATCCTGCTGTGATTTATGCCATAGAGTGTTCTGCCTATGTTTTCCTCTAAGAGTTTGATAGTGTCTGGCCTTACATTTAGGTCTTTAACCCATTTTGAGTTTATTCTTGTGTGTGGTGTTAGGGATTGTTCTAATTTCATACTTTTACATGTAGCTGTCCAGTTTTCCCAGCACCACTTATTGAAGAGGCTGTCTTTTCTCCACTGTATATCCTTCCCTCCTTTATCAAAGATAAGGTGACCATATGTGTGTGGGTTTATCTCTGGGCTTTCTATCCTGGTTCCATTGATCTATATTTCTGTTTTGTGCCAGTACCATACTGTCTTTATTACGGTAGCCTTGTAGTATAGTATGAAATCAGGGAGCCTGATTCCTCCAGCTCCATTTTTCGTTCTCAAGATTGCTTTGGCTATTTGGGGTCTTTTGTGTTTCCATACAAATTGTGAAATTTTTTGTTCTAGTTCTGTAAAAAATGCCAGTGGTAGT